>NC_143013.1:109122901-109459151 GCF_055824585.1 Amblyomma mixtum
ATGAAATCACCGACAAAGCCCCACACTATTATAGCGCCTGGTGACGCTATAAAGCGCAGACGCTGAGGTCGGCGTTACCAGCCTACAATAGAGGAAAATAAAGATGGACAGCGCGTGGTCGGAGCGCATGCCCGGCACCGGTTGTTCGGAACTAGAAGCCTGCTATGCTGGTCGTCTTGATCTGGTGCTCAGCTGCGACTCCGCAAATCTTCAACAGTGGTGACTCCGGCCTAAGACATGACCGACCCCAGCTACCTACCGCCCTCAGGCGACCTTCCGACTGACGCTACCTTGTGCTCACGAGACGTCGTAGCTCTCCAGCTCCACCTACCAACATTCTGGCCTAAGTGTCCGCAGATCTGGTTCGCCCAAATGGAAGCCATCTTCCATCTGCACCACGTCACCTCGGAGGCATCTCGGTTTCGTCATTTACTTTACAACCTGCCTCCTGAGGTGGCTCAAAAGGTAGCGGACATCATCGCTGGACCCTTGGGCGGCGATGCCCCGTACCAGCGACTAAAGCAGGGCGTTCTGGACCGCACTACAGCGTCGGAGAGTGCGCGCCTCCAGCAGCTCCGCCGCATCTCCCAGCTACTCAATAGCATGCGGAAGCTCCTGGGCGAAAGCAACGCAGACTCGAACGGCGCACTGTTGAGGCAGCTCTTCCTGCAACGCTTGCCGCAGTCCACCCGCCTCGTCTTGGCTGCTTCGAGCGACTTGACACTTGACTGCCTTCAGGTCGGAAATTGAAAAGTTGGAAGTACTCATCAGGAAAGCCTACAAGACGGCACTGGGGCTACCGAACTCCACGCCAACGGCAAAACTCATGGCTCTAGGAGTACATAATACCCTGAAACAAATGTGGGAAGCACAATGGCTCTCACAACTGAATAGGCTCGCACTAACAAAACCCGGCAGAGAACTGCTCGAAAAAATCCGTGTTAATCAGCCCTATACAATTGACCAAAGGGAAGAGGTCCCACGCGATTTGAGAAGACGCATCAGAGTGCACCCCATTCCGCGGAATATGCATCCCGCATATAACATCGAGAGGAGGAAAGCAAGAGGTGAAGCCCAGCAGAAGAAATTGGACAAGCAAATTAACACCCTTTACGTGGACGCAGCAAGACCAAAGAATGGAGTCATGACTATTGTGGTCTCAACGCCTTCAGGGTCGATGGTGAACTGCGCCTCGGTGAAAACATCTAACCCCACTCACGCAGAGGAGGCAGCTATTGCATTTGCTGTAGCATCTAACCCCAACGCCCTTGTGCTCACTGATTCCCAGAACGCCTGTCGCAACTTCAATAACGGATTAATTCACAAGTCAGGGTTGTCATTGATGACTAAGCATCAACCCAACCAAGTATCAGTCATCTGGTTCCCCGGTCACCTGGAACTACCACGAGGAAACGAAGCCGCCCACAGGCATGCCCGAGCTCTTCTATACCGGGCGTCTCCCCCTGATGACCATGAAGGGTGCCGCGACCTAATAGGTTTAGCAGTGTATGCTGACAATCTCGCGCCATACAGAACAGCGAGAAAGGAGTACCCAACACCACAGAAATCACTCAATAAGTTGGAAGAGAACACCCTTAGGAGACTACAAACCAACACATACCCAACACCAGCTAAATTACACCAGTGGTAACCTACACTATACTCTCCACAGTGTCCACATTGTGGAGAGGTAGCTAATCTCTACCATATGGTGTGGGCATGCCAATATAATCCCTTAGTTGACCCCATTCCCAATCTCTCGGAGGAGCAGTGGGAGGCTATTCTGCTCAGCGATGATCCTGACCGTCAGCACTGGCTGGTGGGGAGGGCCAGCGCAGCAGCAGCAGCCAGTGGACTACCGGACTAGGCGGCCCACGCACATGTTCTGAGAATATTGAAGAAATAAAGATGTTTGTAATCAATCAATCAATTGACCGCCTGGCCCAGCTCGCTGATCGAGTCCACGACGCGACTTCTTCCGTCGCCGCCCTCTCTTCTCCACCGGAGACCTCCGCCATTTCACAGTTAGAGGCCCGGATCGATCAGCTGGCCGCTTCTATCGATGCCCTTCGGACATCCTCTCATGCCCCGCACTGTTTATCTTCAACACCTCGCCGCCGTTCGTCTTCGCCGAGTGGTCCGCACACGTCCAGTCCTCGTAGTCCGCCTCTCTGCTGGTATCACCGAACTTTCCAGCACCACGCTCCCCACTGCACTCCACCATGCAACCTGGCCGCCTTTTCGTCGTCATGGATCGCATTTCTGGCCTGTGCTTCCTCGTCGAAACTGGTGCCGAAGTCAACGTACTGCCGTCCTCCAAGGCAGACCGTGCTTCCAAGTCACATGGACCTATTCTCCGTGCGGCCAACTCGACCTCCATCCCAACGTATGGTCTCCGATCCCTCACTCTGGACATTGGCCTGCGGCGCACGTTTCGATGGGTCTTCATCGTACCCGATGTACATCAACCCATCCTCAGTTCCGACGTCCTGACGCATTTTGATCTGGACGTGAGCATGCGTTACCATCGTCTCCTCGACAGCAAGACGCGCCTTTCCATCACTGGCGTGATATCGGCTGTCGCTTCCACTGGCATCCGAACTCTGCTTCCGTCATGCCTGTACGCGCAAGTCCTCGCAGACTTCCCGACGTCACGAGGCCTTGTAATCTCCGTCAGCCACCCAAGCACGGTATTACCCACCACATTGTCACGCGTGGTCCACCTGTCGCAGGTCGACCGCGCCGCCTCTTCGGTGAGAGTCTGGATATTGCAAAACGGGAATTCGACCACATGCTCCAGTTGGGTGTTATTCGCCCTTCATGCAGCACTTCGGCCTCACCACTCGGTATGGAGCCCAAGAAAGACCCGGGTGACTGGCGTCCGTGCGGCGACTACCGGGCTCTCAACGCTCACACAGTCCACGACAGCTATCCTCTTCCACACATCCAAGACTTCACTGGACATCTGGACGGCTGCAAGATCTTTAGTAAAGTGGACCTTGTCAAGGTGTACCACCAAATCCCTGTTGAGCCGGCCGATATTCCGAAGACGGCCATCACTACACCCTTCCGACTGTTTCAGTACGTGCGCATGCCTTTTGGGGTACGGAATGCAGCTCAAACTTTCCAAAGATTCATTGCTGAAGTGACGCGTGGACTCCCGGCGGTATCTGCCTACATCGACGACATCCTCGTCGCGAGTCGTACTCCACAGGACCACGACCGTCACCTCCGGGAACTCTTTCAACGCCTCCAAGAGTTTGGCTTGGTCGTCAATGCCCAGAAATGTGTTTTCATCTCTTCTGAGCTCGAGTTCTTGGGCCACCACATCTCGGCACTGGGAATTCGTTCATTGCCTTCTCACGTCCAGGCTGTTAAGGACTTTCCAGCACCCACTATCCTACGCAAGCTCCGTGAGTTCCTGGGCCTAGTGAATTTTTCACGGCGCTTTATCCCACACTGCGCCGAGCTTCTTCACCCCCTGACTGACCTTCTCCGCACCACTAAGTCCTCATCCTCCGGGGTTTCCTGGTCTCCCGAAGCTCAGGCCGCTTTCACGATTGCAAAAAAAGCCCTCGCCGATTCAGTCGTCCTCAGCCACCCTAGGACTTCCGCGCCCACTCGCATCATGGTGGATGCTTCCAGCGTGGCCATTGGTGCGGTTCTCTAGCAGAAGATTGACTCCGAGTGGCACCCACTGGGTTTCTTCTCTCGGAAGCTCCAGCTTGCTGAGACTCGCTACAGCGTATTTTACCGTGAGCTGCTTGCCATCTACTCCACCATCCAGCACTATCGCCACTTCTTGGAGGGCCAGCCATTTTACGTTATCACGGACCATAAGCCTCTGGTGTATGTGTTTCGTATGAACTCATCGAAGTACGTCACCCGTGAACTTCGTCAGCTGGCCTACATATCGGAGTTCACAACCGATATTCGACATATCAAAGGCACCGACAACGAGGCAGCTGATGCACTCTCACGCATTACCACCATCGGCGTGTCTTCACCTGCTGTGGATTGGCTGTCCCTGGCCCGGGCACAGCTTGAAGACCCTGAGCTGCACGCCCTGCGTGACCACCCCCGAACGCTTCGTCTGCAGCTCGTGCCTCATCCGTTTGTGCCCGGATCGCTCTGGTGCGACATATCATCGGCTCTACCGCGACCGTTCATGAATGGGGCTTCAATCTTTTGCGGATGAGAAGTATGCGCGCCCCACTTTTGGCAGCCGTTCTCCACTCTCACCGCTACTCTGGAGTGTGTTTGTGCGGAGTTTCTACCCGTTGTAATGCCGCCAAGCGTGCCGCTACCTGCCAATGTTGACGCTGCTTCGTTGGCCCTGTGGCCAATTGGAAGGCGCTTCAGAGCTTGTAAGAGGATGCGCTTGGCAGAGTTGCGTTGTGGGTGAAGGGCAAGGGTTACTATCAGCCGGGAGAAGGCCCTTTCCGTCCTATTTTTTTTTCTCCCTCGTGGAGGATCAGACACCGCATGCGCACCATGACTCGACGGTATAGGCTTGCCTTGCAAGCCGGCTGCCCTGTTATGGGAGTGTTCTTTGACGACACCCTTTTTTCCTGTCCCATGGCGACTCTCGGCATAGCCAGCTGAGTAACATTGCGCGAGATGCACTCGGGCCTCCCCACATAGTTTAGTCGGTGCAGCGCGGACACCGCTATTGGCGTCGGCGGGCGTCTATAACCCAATCTGCAAGCGTCCCTCTTGTCCTTCGAGCTAAACCGATGACGCTAAGCTTGAAACGCGAGACGTCACCTCTGGGCATGGTTGCCCAGTGCAAGCAAGGTGGAGTCTCATTACGATGACGCATTGATGCACCCAGCCTCGATCGTTCGGTTTTCTCATGCTCGATTTCGCGTGGGCGACGAGACGACTCTGGCGCAATTGCTGGGTTTCCACGTTTATTCCGATGATTCTCACTCGTACACTGCGGCTGGAAGCGTTTTTGTGGCGCTTGGTCCTCGCGGACGGTTGCCCGCGTTTAGCCGCCAGCGAATCGTGGGGGCGTCTGGTAAATTTATGTGTTTACGTTCGGTTTTGTACGTTTATGGTACGTTTTTAGGTGCTCTGGTGTTCCCATGAATCGTGTTTAACTCTTCACGCGTTTAAAAGTTATATCCGGCGCGTTAGGCGGCGGCGAATCTCATAAAGCACTCGGCGGCAATTCTCATAAATGCACTATGAGCACGCCTTTCGGGCGCTCCATACAAGTGTGTGCACGAGCGTACAGGCTTCTAGCAACTATGCGCGTCAGAGCGCTCTTATTTCATGAATGCTTCTAGTTGACGAACCCACCTTTGTCCTTCAGATGAAGCACCCAGAAATAATGTTTTGACCTTGGCGCTCTCGGACCCCGCAAATATCGCAGTGTACATAGCCTAAGACACTTTACCAGCACACTGGGTCAAACTTCACAGCCTTATCAATGGGGAGTGCATTTTTGCGGTTGCCGCCCTAGGGGAGAGGATGTACGGCATCAGAAATACTGCGGTGAGCGCTCACACCGCACATCACTGTGCGCGCCGATTATCGGCTATTTCTCTGCGGCGCTGCGCGGACGTGCGGCAAAAGACGGCAGACGGGTCTGCCATTTATTTTCAGCAAGAGCTGCAACTTAAGCTCTGGCATAGCGCCCATTCTGACACAAGGTTCGTGGATAGTTCTCAGTAAAGGAGAACACCGTGATTGCCACTCGTCCAAATTTTCGCCAAGACCTTACGTGTGTAAGGAGCCAGCGCCTAACGACGGCTACAGAAGACGCACGGGGTGGCGGACGAGGAAGAGAAAAAGGAAAGTGATACGTGGCAGAGAGAGCGTGCGGGGAGAGAGGAGGAAGAGGGCGTTCGGCGATGGACGCGGAGAGTGTTCTGCTGGCTCCCCGAGTTCCCAGGCTCGGGCCTCAGGCGCAGACGTCCGGGTGACCAGACCCGGACAGCCGTCGTCAGGAGTCTCAGCCATCATATCGAGGCGCCTCTCTCCCCGCCCAGCCGTCAGCTTCTCCACACGGGCCGCCTCTGGCGCCTACGTGGCGTACCCGGACTACCTGACTTGGGGACCGTGCCCGGAGCCCACAGAGGCTTTCTATTTCCTCTGGCAGCGTTGAGGCCAACGTGGACAACGCCGGCAACGGTGCGTCGACACTGGGACGCCCAAAGACTGCCTAAAGACTGCCCGACACTCAGCCCCATCCTCCTCGTCCGACGCTCGTGTAAGAGACAAGTGTGCCTTTCCTTTTTGACTGTTTTCTGTACTTTTCGCGAGGGCTTTGTTCAGTTTTCGCGTTTGATTTTCGTCTTGTTGTTTCCTGCTGGTCTTTTTGTTTCAACACCGAAATTAGAGTTTCCTTTCCTACAAAAGCAGCCTCGTTTATTTCTTATACCTTTGATGTACGCGCCTTAGCGCGTAAATTTAACCTGCAGTGTTTCACTTCCTCACAAATTTTGGCGTCCGCTACGACAGGACGAGGTCAGTTTTTATTTGTTTACCTGTTATGTTAATTAGACACAGTATGAGCGCGTCAGAGTTGGTTGCTTTAGGAGAGCGCATGAGGCTCCAAGGTGCCGAGTTGCGCGCTTGGGTAGAAGAGGAGCTTAAGAGATCGCGGGATGAGAGAGCCGCTGAGCATGAAGCTTCGAAGCAAAAATTGGAGTTAGAGCGTGAAGCTACGAAGGAGAGATTGGCGTTGGAGGCACGGAATTTAGAGACGGAGAAGCAGAGATTGGAGAAAAAGGCACAAAACTTACAGTTACGAGTGAAGCTTATGGAGGGTGGGGAGCGACGTGCTGATGTTGAACCAGGTGTTCCCAGGGCCGAATCGTCTGTTCTCATCAACCCTCATGGGCTCATTCCCGTTTTCAACGAAGGTCGGGATGATCTTGACGCATACCTCAAGCGATTTGAGCACGTGGCCACTGGTCAGGGTCGACCGAAAGACAAGTGGGCAACGGCGTTGAGCCTATGCTTGGGAGGTGAAGCACTTCGCCTTTTCGGAAGGTTAACGCCGGAAGGCTCTCTAGATAACACAAAAGCTAAGCTAGCGCTTTTGCAGCGATTCCGCTTCACGGCGGAGGAATACCGCGAAAAGTTTCGCCATAGTAAGCCTCACGACGGCGAGACCGGTAAGCAGTACGCTACAAGGCTGTTTAGTTTTTTCGATCCTTGGGTCGAAATGAGAGGACGAGGCAAAACGTTCGAAGAGGTTCGCGACATGATTGTCCCCGAAGAATTTTTGAACAGCTGCCATGCCAGGCTTGCGATATCCGCTCGCGAGCGTGACTGCAAGACAGTCGACGAGATCGCGGTTGCCGCGGATCATTTTTTGGAGGCCCAGCAGCAATCAAACTTGTCAACCTTCAAGGATAAGTTGGAACCAAATATCCCCAAGGCGAAGGAGAGTACTGCGGGATCCAAATCTCAAGTGCGGTGCTTTCTGTGCGATAAGGCGGGACACAAGAGATCTGACTGTCCAGAAAGGGATAGAAGAGGTTGAAGGCGCTGCCGTGCTGGGGACGGCGAAGGTTCCTATGGCGTGCAGGGACGTGTCCTTCAACCCATTGGAGGTGTCGAGACCGAAGTTCCGAAGGAATCAAGAGGAGGACACAACATTGGATGTGTGCCGGGAAAAAGTCGGCGAGACTTATCCTGACAAGAACAACACCGCCTATTCGTTTCGCTTCAAAGACGGAGTTCTGTTCCGTGCGTTCCAGAGCTGTCCAGGACAAACGATACATCAGGCCGAGGTACCGAAAAGCCTGCGCCATCAAGTCCTTACGCTTGCGCATGACAGTGCTTTCTCCGGCAATCAGGGCATCCGCAAGACGACTGAGACGGTGCGCAGCGAGTTTTATTGGCCACGAATTCAGGCGGATATCAAGAAATTCGTAGTCTTGCGATGTATGCCAGCAGACTCCACCCAAAGGTAAGGTAGCGAGAGCCCCGCTGGGTCGTCTACCGCTCACTGATTCACCGGGCTTCAGTGAATTTCTAGAATTCAGTGAAGTTTACTCAGGGTGTAAATATTGTTCATAGTGGTCAATGTATATATGCTCTTTTATTGTGCGTTCCTGTCTTTCCCCTGTTGTGTTCCGTTGTGTCCCCTGCTGTATGACTGACTGTCGTGTCTTCAGTGTTTTCTGGTGCGAACTGGGCCAGTGCGAACCGATGGTTCTGTGCATAGTGTGTGTGTTTGGTGCTGTGGTGCGTGCAGAACGGTGTCCAGCGCCTCCTCGTCGCGTCTTCGGCTTCAGCCTTGTGTGACGCTGCCCCATGTTGTAATTTTTTCCGATTGAAAAAACTCTGAAGGGGGGGCTTTTGTAAGGAGCCAGCGCCCCACGATGGCTACAGAAGATGCACGTGGTGGCGGACGAGGAAGAGAAAAAGGAAAGTGATACGCGGCAGAGAGAGTGCGGGGAGAGAGGAGGAAGAGGGCATTCGGCGACGGACGCGGACGTGTTCTGCTGGCTCCCCGAGTTCCCAGGCTTGGGCCTCAGCCGCAGACGTCCGGGTGACCAGACCCGGACAGCCGTCGTCGGGAGCCTCAGCCATCAGATCCAGGCGCCTCTCTCCCCGCCGAGCCGTCAGATTCTCCTCACGGGCCGCCTCTGGCGCCTACGTGGCGTACCCGGGCTACCTGACCTGGGGACCGTGCCCGGAGCGCACAGACGCTGACTATTTCCTCCGGCAGCGTTGAGGCCAACGTGGACAACGCCGGCAACGGTGCGTCGACACTGGGACGCCCAAAGACTGCCCAAAGACTGCCCGACGCCCAGCCGCTTCTCCTCGCTCGAGGCTCGTGTACGAGACAAGTGTGCCTTTCCTTTTTGACTGTTTTCTGTACTTTTCGCGAGGGCTTTGACCAGTTTTCCTGTTTGTTTTTCATCTTGTTTCCTTCTTGTTCTCTTTACTCTTTTTGTTTCAACATCGCAATTAGAGTTTCCTTGCCTACAAAAGCCGCCTCGTTTATTTCTTATACCTTTGATGTACGCTTCTTAGCGCGTAAATTTAACCTGCAATCTTTCACTTCCTCACACCATGCCAGGTTCCGAGCTTGGCATATGAAAATATGCCTGCCTGCCCATTGAAGTCGAGCGGTTTATTTCTAATTTTTAATTCTTTCCTCCAGAGTACTTTCTACCTTTTTTTACATGAGATCAAGTGCTTTTAAACACTTGTTTATGGCAGCTTTCCTACTAGCTTTTCTGTTGAAGTCCTTTATTTTGTGATGATATATGCCAAGGGTTCAGTACAGTTGTTTCGTGTATTAAACTTGCGAGCCAAGAAAAGGATGCACAAAGATAATAATGAAATCAGCTACGACCTCACTTTGAGACGATTCGACGTAAGCTGTATTGCTTGCATGTACAGTCATTCTACGTGTCGCGGTTTCCCGTTATGTTGAAATACAGGCTAGCGTAAGTTGCTAAATTGGTTAAGAAATGTTGGGAAGTGCGCTAGCGCTTAGCCATCACTATCAGCAATCAGACATTACAAAATGGGCTGGAGAAAGGCTGTAATTATTCTCCATGTAATATTTTCCTATTGAAATGAGCAATACATCCGCTCCCGATCGTTCGTTATAGCTTCCGCGAAACCGCAGTGTTCCAGAATGCTGCAATGTTTCCCATGAAGTGTGTGATGCGCGGCGGCCTGACGCTCTCGTAGGAAAGAGAAGGAAGGAGAACAAAAGGAAGAGAGAGGCGGGGCGTGGCGCAAGCGGCGCGAGGAGACGAGCTTGGGCAACGGAGCAGGCGAGGTCACTCCTGAAGGGCTTCTTGAACCCGGGTGACCAGGCCTGGGGAAGCTGTCCTCGCCCAGTTCAGGGCAACCAGGAGCCTGCGGTCTCCAGTCTCCTGCCTGCCTCTCGCTGCCTCGGAGAGCGGGCGCCGTACCGTGCACAGGCAGGTGCTGCCTGCCCGGAGATCCTGCCGGCCTTGCTGTCGGATAGTGCCTGCCGTCCCGTGGCTGGGACCCGCTGCTGTGAAAGGGTGCCTTCCTGGCCGTGCCCGGGTGTCCAGACCTGGGCGGCCGTCTCCTCTCTGGTGCGTCGTCAGGGCCACTGGTGCTGGTACTCCGCGCCCGACTTCCGGCCGCAGGGAGAACAGCCCTGCGGAGGTACTTGGCCCCGGCGCCTTTCTGGCGACGGGCAGCGGAATCTCACACCGGAGCCACTCCTCGACCCTCGGCCGCACAGCTCGATACCCATCAGTGACTGCTCTCCTGTTTTAAGTAAAACCATTTTTGTTATATCTACAGACGTGCTCGGTCTGGGACGATTTTCTGGATCCTCCGGAGCCCCACCTCGGAGGACGCTCGAACCTGCTGGGGCCTTTTCCCCTCACAAAGTGTTACCATAGTGGCCATTTTGATATTTAGCTCTCGAGTCCTCGATTCTAAAGTGTACAGAGCACAACGTGCAAAAATGAATTGACTGCAACACCTGAAGACAAATGTACCGCAAAAGAAGCCACTGCAGCATGAGATTAATAAATAGCACCAAATTCAAAATAACAAAGACAGGAAGGCAGGTGGTAACCGTACTTGGGAGGGCTTTGTTGCTTTCTGCAACGTCGGTTTCACCACCGTGCTCATATAACATTCGATTGGAGGCTCCCAGCGCCTCAATCGCGGGGCGCTGGCATCACTTCCAGAAACATTGAATTAGGCCTCAATAATATTGAACTTAAGTGACAGGTGACAGATACTGAATTCCCATCTCTAGAGTGGTGTGGTGTGCTGTGAACATCCTACTGTAGCTAAAGGCTTCTACAGCTTTGAACCTGGGCTGGTACGACACAGAAGAAAAAACTGGCGTATGAACTACTAGACGGGCCACAAATGCAACACGTTTGACTTTGTATACCAAAGTGCTGCTCTGCAGTTTACTTCGCGATTCGAAAGCGAACTACGATCCCTTCTAGGACTGCGGATCGACGCATCTAGAGTTAATAAGACACGAGAGAAAGTCAGAGGCATTGCGCACAATCCTGCTCTGACCAGCCAGAAAACACTGCAGTCGTTTCAAGGAATGATTGAATTCTACGACAGTTTTTTGACAGACAATTACGATGACTAGCTATCTGTATGACGTGCTCCAAAACGCACGGAATGACGAGGCAGAACAGACATCAGAAAGCTTTTGAGCAGCTACAGGACCGACTTCTGAAGCAGAGTTTATTATTTGAACAATCTGGAATGATGGAGCTGTTAGTGCCTTGCGATGCTTCACAGTGCACATTGGGGCTGTCCATACGGAATGTGTTGAACAAGGTACGAAGGCGCCGATCGGTATTTCTTCACGGACGCTGCGACAATCTGAGCAAAAAACGTGCAGCTGGGCAGAGAAAGACTTGCAGCAAGTCCAGAAAAACCTACAGCTCGTCCTTTCTCCCGGAATGACTAGACAGTGAATAATTATGTTATAAACTATAAGTAGCTGAGTAAACAATGTCATTACCGACCAGTGCTAGCAAACCATGTCCGAATGTTGACATATGTTTGAAGCATTGGAACGCCCGTCTTTCTCTGCTTCTGAGATAGCTGAGCTGACATACGAATACACCACGCTTCAGGAACTTTACACCACTATAAAGACAAGTACTGTTACAACACTGCCTGGACATGAGTTCATGCGTTATTGTCGGAGGTCCAAAACGCTGAAACTGCACAGGCAATTCGTTGCCTACGGAGGTCGGGTCATTATAGCACCCACTGCACGCTCATATTCTGGTGTTGCTGTATGGATGTGATGCCGAGACGACAAAGATGAAGTAGAGACGAGAGAAGCGGACGGAAAAAGACGAGGAAATAAAATAAAAAAAAGCTAGGCAATCGAGCGGACGCTCGGCTCTGCGCGTCTCAGTTTCAATCTTTACAATGGCGCAGTCGACCAACGTCGAGACCGACCCGGACCTCCCCGACCCGCCGCTCCTCCTTCGAAGCGGCCGGGCAGTCACACGGCTGGCTCCCTCGGCGTCTGGGACCCCTATTGCGCCCGAGAACGGCGTCCATGCCTCCTCGGCGGATTCAGCCTTGGCCCTTCTCCCCGAAGCCCTCTCCATCCTCCGAGAGTTATCTGCTTCTTTCACCGCAGCGCTTGGCCGAGCTTCGCTGTCCGCTGGATACCCAGTACCACCGGTACAAATTCCGGAGTTCCGTGTATTTTCTGACGACGCCGAAGCGTGGATTCACGTGGTCGACGCTGCTGCACGGCGTTCCGCCTGGTCTCCAGCCACCACGCTCGCCGTCGCGGAAGACCATCTCCGTGGTGCTGCCCGCGCCTGGAACCAGTACGAAGGCCGCCGCTACACCACTTGGCCGGCCTGGACCTCTGCCCTTCTTGCCGCGTTTACACCCCTGGCCTCTGCGCACGACGCCAAACTCACGACCATGAGAGCGCGGCGCCAGGCTCCAGATGAAGACGTCGCCCTCTACATTTATGATAAGGTCGTCTTCTTCAGGCCTGCAACATCGAGTGGCCCGCGTCCGCAGCCAAACACTACATTGTCGACGGGCTTCACGATGCCACCCACGCATCTATTCTGTCCACACTGGACACTGACAGCCTCTCAATCTTTGTCCACCGAGCGGCCTCCTTGCATGAAACCGCCAGTCGTCGCGGGACCCTTGCTGCCGCCGGAACATCTGCCGCAGCCCCACAGCAACGCCGCGGTTGCTTTTCGTGCGGTGAACATGGCCCCATGCACAAGGATTGTTCTCAAGCTGCCCGCCCACGCATACAATTCCAGAATCGCCCTCATCCCTTCCTGCCGGTGCATGGTAACGGCTTCGGGGAGTTGAGCGCACTGGTTGACAGCGGCGCTCAGCTAACGGCAACGTCATGCACCGGACCCGATGAGTCAATGGACCTCGTCTCCTCTGCAAGGCTTAGGGGGAAGCGCTGTTCCCGTTGGTGCAGTCGATATCTGCATCCGGACTGAGCTGGCAGCAAGGTCCTGGTGGGCGTCCCGGTGTTTGCAGACTTGCCCGCTGACCTCATCTTGGGCGCAGACTACCTCATGTCCGGGGACGTGGCTCTGTCAATCCAAAACGGTGAAGTGCAACTCCGCTCATGCCGTACCGTCCGTAGCCCGCCCGTGGACGAGCATGATAAGGTGAGCCTTCCAGCCCTCAAACCTTGAGTGCCCTGCTGCACCGGCACAGGGCCATTTTCGCGGAGACTAGTGCACAGCTTCCTGGGACTGATTTGATTGTCCACCGCATACCAACCGACAATCATCCGCCCATAACTGTTCCGCTGCGGCGCCGCAGAGCGTGAGCGAACGGTCATCGCTGACCAGGTACGCGACATGCTGGCTGCTGGGGTCGTAAGGACCCTCCTAGAGCCCTTGGGCAGCCCCTGTTGTTCTCGCACGGAAGAAAAACGGCACTCTGAGGTTTTGCGTCGACTACAGAGAGCTCAATAAGCACACGATCCCACACTCTTATCCACTTCCCCGTATCGACGACACGATTGACGCCGTCCGACACGCGAAATACTTTTCATTTCTCCGCCTGCACTCCGGGTACTGGCAAGTCAAAGTCGCCGAAGAGGATAAACACAAGACTGCTTTTCACACCCCTACCGGGCTGTACGAGTTCAATCGCATGCCTTTCGGGCTACGTACAGCTCCAAGCACTTTCCAGCGCGCTATGAACATAGTGCTCGGTTCTCTCAATCCCGCCCACCCCCCCAGCGACCCCGGAGGACCTGCTGCTCCTGCCCCGGCGCCAGGCTTGCTGCCGTGGTGTCCAGGGCTTCGCAACATGGCCCTCCCGCCTCCCGAGACGCGCCCCACGAAGGCGCAATGTTTTTACTTTACAGTGCCGGAGCCTGTTCCGGCGGACGACCTAATCGACTCCATCGAGGCGGTCGTCGGTGTCGGGGGGCTGCAGTACGTGCAGCACCTCGGCGGAACTAAGTTCCTCTCTGCTGTGAGCTCGATGGTTCAGGCGACGAAGATGGTAGCAGCGGGGAGCCTCCTCGTCGCTGGAAAACTTGTACTGCGCCAGAAAGACCACGGCTGTGTCGTCTACCTCGATGACATTTTGGTCATGGGCGGCAGTGAAGGTGAGCATCTCCGGAATCTGGATAATGTTCTAGGCCTGTTATACCAAGCTGGCTTCCGGCTAAACCGCGAGAAATGTAAGCTTGGCTTGTCAGAGATCTCGTACCTCGGCTACAAAATTTCTGCGGAGGGCATTCAGCCGCTCTGAGAGCGAATAGCGGCCGTTACGAGTTACCCCACACGTAACAGTGTTCATAGCTGCAGACGTTCCTTGGCATGGCTGCCTATTTACGGAAATTCGTAGCCAAATTTGCCACCAAAGTGCTCCCCTCACAAATTTGTTAAAGAAGGGCGAGAATTTTCTATGGGGTGAACGGGAGCAAAGAGCCTTTCAAGCGCTCAAAATCAACTGACTCAGTGCCGTGTACTTAGCCACTTTCGTGAAGGTTGGCACTCTGAAGTGCACACTGACGCCAGCCAGGTCGGCCTCGGGGCGGTTCTTCTCCAGCGAGACTCACAGGGTGCTCAGCGCGTCGTGGCATACGCTAGTCGCAAACTGTCCGTTGCCGAAAGCCATTACCACTCCAAAGAGTTAGAATGTTTGGCGGCGGTCTGGAGTGTCGACGATAAGTTCCGCCACTACCTTTTCGGACGAAAATTCGCCATCGTAACGGATAATTCCGCAATCGCCTGGATGTTCTCGAAGCAGCACCTCAAGCACAAGTTCGCTCACTGGATTATCACGCTCCAAGAATACACATATTATGTGCGGCATCGGGCCGAGGCTCTTAACCTTATTGCAGATGCCTTGTCGCGACAACCCAGTGGTGACGGCTACTCTCGAGCTCGGCACAGCGAAAGTTGGCTCTTGTTTTGTCAGCAGGATATAAAGGCTCAAAGCAAGGACAGAGATTTGGCGGCTGTCATGGCTTCCCTTGGAGACACTGGAAGCAGCTCAAAGTTTGTCCTGCGGGATGGTACGTTATACCGACGACATTGGCTCCAAAACCGCCAGGAAGAACAGCATCTCCTCGTGCTTCCTCCTGCCTCTGCGGGCAGGTGCTCCATGCTATTCACGACTCCCCCGCAGGAGGGCACATTGGTCAGCGAGCCACGTTGCGAAAGGCGCAGAAACGCTTCTGCTGGCCGAAGATGAGCAGCAACATCCGAGCGTACGTTGCCAGCTGCGAGGTCTGCC
The DNA here is from genome assembly GCF_055824585.1 of Amblyomma mixtum. NCBI lineage: Eukaryota > Metazoa > Arthropoda > Arachnida > Ixodida > Ixodidae > Amblyomma > Amblyomma mixtum. Next base: position 109,138,115 of record NC_143013.1, read on the forward strand.
AGCAGTACAAGCGTCTTCCAGGCTGTCAAACCGGGCTTCTAACGCCAATTACTTTGCCTGAAACTGTATTTGACACCTTAGGGATCGACCACATTGGACCTCTGCCGACATCAGCAGTGGGCGACTGGTAATGCAATGCCGTCAGCACGCTTAACGCGAACGCTCTATCGCGCGTCCTGCACTGATATTTCAGCCCCTGAGCGCTGGGCGCTGAGTCCGAGGCCATGCTGCACGGTAAAGTTGCGGCAGTTGGAGAGAGCTTGTGCCCTGATTCCACCTTAATAATGTCTCAGACCCAGCGGCCGAAGCTCAGGGGCGCTTATGTCAGTGGAAGACACGCGCTCGAGCGTTCGTGTTAATCGTGCTGCCGATGGTACGTGCATATTAGTGGCTGTAGATTATCTGTCAAAATTTGTAGAGGTTGCTGCTGTACCCTCCCTCGCTGCGCACTACGGCGTTGAATTTTTACAAGACCGGTTCAAATGGCGGCACGGGCTTCCATGAAAACTGATATCGGACCGCTCAACCACCTTCCAGGGTCGCGAAATCCGTGCCTACCTGCGCCGGGCGGGAGTTCAGCACCACTTCGCATCCGCGTACCACCCTCAAGCGAATGGTCTCACCGAGCGGACGAATCAGACCATGCAATCGCTACTCACTCCCTTCTGCATGAATAACAAAAAAGGCTAAGCAGACTGGGACCAGCACCTCCGAGCGGCGGCAACACTTCTGTGCAAAGTTCTGCAGGAACAATGGCTTATAAGATTGTGTACGGACAACAGCCTCAACTTGCAGGAACGTGCAACTTATAAACAACTATCAACATCGGGACCCCTGTACCGCGACAGGCAGCTTGTCAGCGCATCAGGTCGGAAGCACGGAAAAGAGCGTCTCGTGCGTAACAGGCGCAAAAACGCAACTATGACCGCCGACATCGACCAGCTCCTCGCTACAGATTTGGAGACGAGGTCTGGGTGCGACGCGGCTTACAATAATAGGGCGTAAGCTGACCGCAAAATATGATGGGCCCTACGTAATCACTGAGCGCTTTGGTGACAATACGTGGCGTGTGTGTACTGCGGCGTTTCAAGCAGGCTCGGACGGGCGGAGGAGAAACAATTTCGCAGTGCACGTGCCGCGGTTGAAGGAAAGGGTCGTTCGCCTACAAGACTGATTACGGCTGTGCTGGCTCTTCTTTTCAGGTCGGCAGTCGTGGCCGAGTGTGATGCCGAGACGACAAAGATGAAGCAGAGATGAGAGAAGCGGGCGGAAGAAGACGAGGAAGTAAAATAAAAAAAGGGCTAGGCAATCGAGCGGACGCTCGGCTCAGCGCGTCTCAGTTTCAGTCTTTACAATGGTTACAGAGTGTAAGGAGATAGCGCCACCCAGCGTAGATTGTGACCAACGTTCCTAGACAGTTTCAGTTTCGCAGCTCCGCTCGGAAGGTGGCTAAAGTGGCGGTCACGGGAACTAGTGGCGCTGCAGTCGAGCTTTTCTACATCGTCTGCTGTCGCGGGAGTTTCGCTCGCTGCAGTTACGACAGGCTAGTCAGATTTTCAAGCTGGTTTTCCGTGTGGTGGTGCTGTTAGTGTTGTGAAAACGTGTTTGTGGTGAAATATGTGCACTTGGTGACTTCAAGCGAGAGGTACACATGCCATCCTGCTTTGCGCCCGGCTGCACAAGTGGCAACAGAAACGATGCCACCGGTCGTCATTTTTTCAAATCGCCTCGCGATGCAAGCGAATTTAAAAGGTGGGAGCAGACGTTGCATGGCAAGTACAGACGGCTCTCTCACACGTCTAAGATATGTGAGCATCATTTTGAGCATGAAGATATTATCAAGGAGTACAAGCAGGTTGTGAATAGGCAAGAGGTCCGAATTCCCCGCGGGAACTGGGCGCTAGTGCGCGATGCCGTCCCTCGACTCTTTCCCGGCCTGCCAGACCGATTCTCAAAGCCAAAAATTGTGAAATTCAGACTGAAGTCACCAAAAACGCGTGCTGTCATGCAGACTGATAAGTGTGAAGATTCTTGCAGCGACAGTACGTCCTCCTCAGGCGATCCTTGCGTAGAGGCAGTCAGCCCGAATGAGCTGATGCCTCTTTCCCGCTCAGCGGAAACCAGCCCAAGCAGCACAAATTGATTGGTCCAACAGTGGCAAAAGAGTGGCGGAAATTGGCATGAATATTGGTCCTACAGTGGCATTTGAGCAATCCGAGACTTTTTCCAACAATGGCCCTTCATTCATGCCAAGATTGTGCCTATACTCAGCCAGTCTAGCTACCAGCATTGACCCAATATTCAGCCAGTCTATCCACAAATGGCCAACGTTCGTTCCAAGACTATGCCCATGTTCAGCCAATCTCTTAATTATGGCCCGACATTCGTGCCAATACTATGCCCATATTCAGCCAATCTCACGCCAATAGTATGCCCACATTCAGTCGATCTGTCAATAATGGCCCGAAATTCGCGCCAATAGTATGCCCACATTCCGCCAGTATCAATAATAGCACCAGGATAGCTCCGACTTGTGCCCACTTTTCCACCCTTGATCTAACATATCAATTGCAAGGCCAGTGGGAAATTGTATGCGATCGGAGGTCCCACCTAGTTTTGTACCACACCTCTTGCTGGCCAGCAACAATGCAGACATATACCGCTTGTTTTCCACCAGCCGGAGCTTGTATGTGTAACATTTTACATATAAGCAGTTAGCAGACATACAAAAAAGAAAGAACGGATTCAAAGCACGACATTTATTGCATGTACGGTGCCAGTACATCGTGAAATGCAGTGTGCCGGAGCCGCTGAATCGATGAGTCATATCGGCACTAATCGTTGCACTCCTCTTGTAAGAGAACTTTTGCAGTGCCTTGAAACAAATTCCTCGCCAAGCTCTTGCACGATGACCTGGCTGTACATCGCAGCTGCAAAGAGGTGCATGATGTGATCATGAGTGTAAGTACAACCATCGCAGAAAGAAGACAAGAAATAAAATAACACATTGATCTTAGTGGCGCGCAGTGTGCGAGAAGGTACTCGCAACATATGTTGAAAGTATAATTTCTAAATGACTCTTAATATAAATCCCCACACTAAGAGCAAAATGTTGAATTGAATTGAACAATTTTTTCCCACCGTATTGCTAATTTCTAATCCCAATTTGCCGAGTCACACCCTCAAATATATATTGAAAGTCTCAAAAAGAGATAAATTTAGTGTTTAATACAAATCAATCTATTTTTATATTTCCTATCAAAATTACATGTCTATTGCGAGCTGGTTGTTCGCCTTTTTGTTCCAGCAAAGTATGGCACAGGTGGTAGCAGCTCCTCCCCATTGAACAGCTGTGAGAAATTTTTTTTTCGCTATGAAATATAATATTCCATGCAAAGACGGCTTGCACAGTTTTGCGAAATGCGCTGAACGCAGGAGACCGAATACACTTTTTTAAAGTAAGCAGATTATCGATGCCGCTTGGCATGCATGTAACGGGGCAGACGGAAATCTTACTTGAAAACCACACGAAATCACTCTTCCAATAGTCCATGGGTGATTAATTCCGAAACAACATGGTTAAAGTTCGCTGGGACCAGGAATTCCGCTTTTTCTCGTACACCTGCAACTGGCCAAGACAATGGCACCCGGCACGGGAATATTACACGCGGCCAGAAAACTGCTGCAGTGGAAGAATAAGCGCTTCTGGTACTCATCTTGCACAAACGATAGACGACCAATGTCGTAATGAACGCAACATGAGTCGGACCACACAACACTCCGCCACGGTGATTGAAGAGATAGTCAACGTTCGGTAAATCCATTTTATCAAAGCTGAAAAATAATGTTCTCACCATTCTGTGCATGCCTTTGCGCCAGACATTTCGCTGTGAAAGTTGGCATTCAGAAGTTGGCGCCAGTCCTTTGTCGCTTTCTCTTTTCCTGCCGGAGAAAAAAAAGGTCGGCGCTGATTCAAAGCGGCAATTACGCCAAGAACCATATTCATTTCCGAACACATTTCAATATAAAAGTATGGTGGTACTCACAAATACAATCTTGCAGGCCAGGCTACTGAATTCCGTCATAATTGTCAAATCGTATCGGGTGTGGATTCTCGACAACGAACGGCGTCAGCTTGAGCGCGCATGCTTCGTCGGCACGCTGGTTGTGTGGCTTTTCGCCGCCTTGCTAGCTACAGGCGGTACTCGTTGGGCGAGTGTTCGGGAAAGGAGGAGACGACGATGGGACAGGTTTCTTATATTTTTCGGAGAATTTGCTGCAGCAAGAGAAACGGCAGCTGGAAAAGGGGTAGAATAAAATCTAGGGAGGGTGGATGAGCGGCGTCGCGCTTAGTTGGGCGCGAGGGGAAAACAGGTTAGAGAAGGTCAGTGTACCTAAAATCACAAAGAAAAAAATAACTCCTAGCATGGTGAGGGCCAGCGCTCTTCCAACAAAGAGGATCGGCCCGGCAAAAGGCGGCTGTATGGGACTTCAAAAAGGGGGTGGAGAGGGGAGGGGGGTGAAATGAGTGAAAGAATTCCGGAATGTCCGGAGGATGCGCCATAGGCAGTTGAGCACGTGAAAAGCGGCAAGGAAACGAAATGCGGAGATGTTGGAAGTGGAAACGTGGAGCTTGGGTATGAATTTCGTCAAAACGGCTCCAAACATTAGCGTAATCTCTGCGGTCGTGTGCCTCTTTGGTTGAAGCTGAAATAAATGTGTTACTATGAAAATACTGGAAATATAAAACAATAAATAAACTTAGCGGGAACAATGCGTGTTCATTGAGTGTTTCATATATTATACTTGTGGCGGACAAAGTAGGATGACATACGTCCAAGCAACACCATTCATCAATATAATCCAATGATTCGCTTCTAGAGCGACGAATACCCTACATTTTATACACACCAGTGTAGGCAGGTCGGTCTAAGCCATAGTCATGCGGCCCACCCGTGCGTGTCTGCGCTAGCTCGAAATGACGCGGCGCGCTACTCAGCAATGCACCTGTTATGGCTCATTGGTATTAAGGATACGCGCAAAGAAAAGGCAAAAAAAAACTAGTGGAAATGCGACCGGGAAAAAGTTCCGATCTTTAATTTGATAAACGTGATAATTTAAAGCAAAAACGTATGCTAGAGCCGTCGTTATAGAATACCCAAACAGCACAGCAGAATAACAAAATTTGCGACATTAAAAAAACCTAGCCACCTTAGCTTCGCGGCTTCAGAAAGCAGAGCCGTTTGTTCGCTTATTTTTTTTTATTAAACATACATCTACATTTTCTTTCCCGTCTGCTGCTTCTTCACGCAGTAAATGTGCAGCAAGTTGTTCGCGTCAACTGTTTATTTGCGATAAAACCAAAATCCCGTTTTGCTCAGATCGTTTCTTCTCTCCAAATGCGCCACGCAATAATTTGTGACCTAGTTAAATTGTAGTCGAGGAAAAAGCGATTTATTTGTTTTTTTCTAGGGTGAGCATCCTGTGGGTGAGGCATTGTGTTCCGGATTGTGTCATACGATTCAGCGTTTCGTGCAGCATAAACTTATTAGTTAAGTTGAGCCTATATCTTAAGACACGAATTTGAACCGGCAACCTATAATCGGGGGCGGTGGTATGCGAGGTATGCGAGAGATATGCGAGGCAGTACATTAGTTAGTGCGTCATTATACCATTCCTCGAATCGAAATTTCATTTTCTTGAATGTAGCACCTCTTTCTCTCTTTCTTTTTTCTTTGCATACCATAATTACAAAAGCGCCGCTTTTCAAAATTCGTATACCTTCGTGAATGAATCTGACGTCCGCTCACTTTCGCGCGATCAATTACATCGCGCTTTCTATTGTAATTTCGCGTCAGAGTTCGACGCTATCGCTGTTGTTGGTCATAAAAAATAAATAAATAAGCAAGTCCGAATATTGAAAACAAACGGATTGAGAGAAATAACCACAGATAATCACAGGGACATCCTTTGGTGTGTCGTGGAGCGGCACTGCCAATACAGGGAAAACATCGGACAAGTAGGGCCATCGTTGCGGGTGTAATGAGGTGGCACTGCCAATATGGGGTCGACAGCGGACATTTAGGGCCATCGTTGGAGGTGTAACTAAGTGGCATTGCCAATATGGGGAAAACATCGGACAAGTAGGGCCATCGTTGGAGGTGTAACTAAGCGGCATTGCCAATATGGGGAAAACATCGGACAAGTAGGGCCAATGTTGGAAATGGCACATTGTGGCAGTGCCAATATGGGGACAATGAAGGCAACGTTGGCCCTGTATAGGGCCACACATAGCCAACAGACTCCCAATATTGGGCCAACAGTTTGTGCTGCCTGGGAGTACTACGTCGACTGCACTGAGGATTGGTGACCTGGCGACTGCGACTCTGCCATCTACTGAGTGGCAACATGGTTCTATACAGGACGAAATAACTGGGAAGGTGTGTGCAGTTTTCTACTGCAGAAAGCGATAGCGGCAAGCCGTCTAGTCATTCCCAAGGCGTGGAAGATGGTAGCTGCTTCGTGAACGGCTACAACCAGCTGCACAAGCAGCTTTTAAAAACTGTAGCTTCTGTCACTGACCTTGAGGACATTCTGCTGGAAACAGATGGCTTAAATATCTGTGCAGGAGTAAATACAAACCTTCATGAACAGCCGACGAAGTCGGAAGCTGTTCTTCGCAAACACTGTTATGTTTTTTTTTTCGAAACAGCTAATCTGTGCGCGTTGCTTGCGTTTTCGAAAACAGGTTCGAGCGAGGAAGAAAACGTCAGCACCTAAGAAGGGCCAGAAGCTGCAGAACTTGAAGAGGAAAGCTTTTCGAGCAACTGCCGCGCGGGAGAAGAAACAGAGCGATGTTGTGGCACTGAAAGCAGCGCTCGCAACGCTTACAGGTCAAGGAATTGAAACAGCACTGGTTGATCTCCCAGCTTTGCAGCACCTGCGTTCATGACATCCTTAAAGCAGCTGAAATCGATCATACAGTTCAGCTTGAGTTCAGCATAAGCTCTTTTTCGAGTGAAAGTGATGACTTGGGCGAGCATGGATACGAAAGAGCTGGACCAGAAGAAATGGTTGTTTATTACTTAGCAGGATATGTGCATAAGAAGATAGCTAAGGCAGTGCATTGTAAGGATTGCCAGGTCACGCTGACGACTGCTCCTGGACACGCCAGCCCAAGTGATGTTGTTCAGAGGCACTTGACTGACCTGAGGTCGTTCAAGCCAGGATGCCTTCACGAGCCGTCGCTAAGGCTGTACGCAGTCATAAATTAAATATGATAGAGAGCATTGTTCACAAAGCCCCTGAGAAACGCGTTGTATTTGGCGACCTGTCCTGGGAGGTACTAGACAAGCATGAAGAGTCCTCTGTGCCTGCAGTCGGTTGTCATGCTGACTGCCAGGAAGTCACTCCTAAAGTGATCAAGTTTTACGTCATCATGAGGATGAACTTTTTTCCAGGAAAATGAACTCTGAAATGCTGGTAACTGCTCAAGTGCAGTCGGCGAGAAAGAGAGCAAAACTGCTTTAAGCACCCATTAATGGAACGCTTTTTACAAAGCAAGACGTTTTTTTTTCTCTTTCCATGGAAGCGTTTGACATTTAAAATAATTTTCTCCTCAAGAGATCGATAAATTGTTTTTAAAAATGGCGCAGTTTAACGAACGATGTGCCGTAAAAGAGCTGTACAGTGAAACATTTAAACAAGTTTGTCTTACCTTATTCAGATCACGTTCAATTATTCGAACCTAATGAACACAAGAAACAGTAGATTATTTCGTTGCACAGGTTGGTGTGAAGTGCTATAACCGCCAGAAAAAACATAATATATACAATGACACACACGAGAAGGTTGGGACTATAGACACCTAAAAGGCGAACCGCGCCGATCGTGCGTGCCTCCTTCAGATATTGTTCGCCCCAACCTCATAGGTTGTACCCTTCTGCCCTCCAAGCGGAACAGCTTTTCGACACGTACCAACAGCAGTTATGCCATATTCTTGTTTGGTCACGCCGGAAAAAAATAATTAACCTGCAGGTATGGGCGCGGCGCCTCCCGTCTCTACGAGGTTGTAGCAGACGACGCGCGAGATGCGTAGAAAAGCGCGACTGCAGCGCCGTTAGTTCCAGCGACGTCCACTATAGGCACGCCATCAAGCGGCGAGTATAGGGAGCTGCGAAACTGAAACTGTCTAAGAACGTTGATTGTGACGCAGAAGACGAAAAAGCACGAGGAGCGCGTGCGGAGGGGTACGCCGGGACAGGTGGAAGAGGATTACGTGGCAGAGAAGAGAAGAGCGCGGTGGGCGACGGACGTGGACGAGTTCTGCAGGCTCCCCGAGTTCCGGGCTTGGGCCTCAGCCGCAGACGTCCGGGCCACCAGACCCGGACATCCATCGTCGAGAGCCTCAACCACCAGGCCCAGGCGCCACTCTTCTCCGTCCATCCGTCAGCTGCTCCACACAGACCGCCTCTGGTGCCTACGTGGCGTACCCGGGCTACCAGACCTGGGAACCGTGCTGGGAGCCCACAGACAATGACGCTGCGGCAGCGTTGAAGGCCAACGTGGGAAACGCCGGCAACAGTGCATCGACACTGGAACGCCCAAAGACTGCCTGACTGCCCGACACCCAGCCAGTCCTCCCCGCTCGATGCTCGTATGAGAGACAAGTAGTGTGCCTTTCCTTTTTGACTTTCTTTTTCCTGTATTTTTCGCGAGGATATTGTTCTGTTCTCCCGTGTGTTTTTTCCGTGTGTTGTAGCGTTGCTCTCTTGTCTCTTTCCTCTTTTCACGCCCATACCGAAATTAGTTTCCTTTCCTATAAAAGCCACCTCGTTTATTGCTTATACCTTAGTGTATGTGTAAATTCAACCTGCAATCTTCCACATCCTCAGAGACATGGTTCTAAGGAGCTTTTTATGGTAGTCAGGCGGAACTCGGCTCTGATTCATTTTTGCGGCCGTCCTAAGAGGCGGTCCATCCCACTACACGGACTGACCTTTTTTGTTAGATAGATACAGAAATTGGCGCGGGGTGGGGCGCGTACCAGAAGCTATATCGACCGCTGCCATCGAAGTATATATAATGAAGCATCTTCACGGCATTCGGAATACCGCCGAAAGTTGTCAGAGAACTAGCCTTTGCCTCTGAAGGATGCCTTTCATTGCCTGTCACTGTTTAAAGACTGTTTTAATATATCCCCACTTCGTTTTTGTGTTTGCACTCACTATGTATTTCTGGTTTATTTTATTTTCTCTTATCTTGTTGCTGTTTGTGCTAAATTTTGTATGTATTCCCTCTCCCCTCTGTAATGCCTTCGGGGCCTGAGGGTACAATAAATAAATTGTAAAGCAGAAGATGATCAGCGCCCGCAATGGGAGCGCCAACGCCCAGCGCGAGACGAGAGCGCTGACTGTTCGAGCCTGGACGTGCGATTTTGCTGCTCCGCCTGGTAGTCCCGGTCAAGCGCCTTTTGCCAGTAAAACCATTTACATCTTGGTGGAGGTCCCGGAGTCGCATCCTGGAGCTACGCAACCGTACCCTCGCTACCACCATGCCATCTAACACCACCCTGACCCAGCACGTTGGCACTTCACCGACGCCCGTTGTTTGACCCGGTACGCTCCGCCAGCGCGATGCTACCATCTTCAGCAGCATAGACGACAACGAAGTCGAGGATTGGCTCTCCTCTTACGAAAGGGTGAGCGCCCGTAACCGGTGGGACGACCCCATGAAGCTAACCAACGTCATATTTTATCTAACCAGAGTAGCCAACCTCTGGTATAAGAACCACGAAGTGGAGTTTACACGTGGTCCGCCTTCAAAACCAGTTTCACAGGCATCTTCGGCCGCACGGCCGTCAGCAAGCTTCGCGCCGAGCAGCGTCTTCGCGTTCGCGTCCAGCGGACCGGCGAAACGCTCGCGAGCTATATCGAAGACGTCATCGGCCTCTGCAAGCGTGTCACCGCGTCGATGACGGAGGAAGACAAAATCAAGCATGTACTCAAGGGCATCGAGTCGGCGGTGGCACGATGTGCAGGAAACTAACTGCTTCCTATGCTGCTCTGTGCCTCATAGCTTTCACGCAACTGCACCAGCGAACTGTGCCAGAAGAAGACACGTGCGGGAGAGCGTCTTATCGACAACGCCTACGAGAGCTGCCAGCCACAGATGCAGTTGTGACGTCACCTGCTGCCCGGGCTACATAAGGATCCCCTCATCGGATCTGCCATCCAGTCGGCGGTGGCACGTTGGCGTCGGCGGTGGCAGTCGGCGGCGGCAAGTAGAGCTTTCTACGCTGCCGAATCCCGTGCCAGAGACTGAAATTTGTGGTGCCCCTGTTTCTGCCAAAGCTTTTGTCGCCGTCAGTACCGATATTCCTGCGTATTCTTCCGTGAATGTGCCTCTCTCCTGTGACTGTGTTCGCGATGCCAGTGTCATCTTCACGCCGTCTCCCACTTTTCTACGCCGGCATTGTCTGCCGCTGCCTTATGCCCTGCTCACTTTATCCACCGGCCACACCGCACTGTGGGTCTTCAACCCGTTTTCCAGCCCCTTCGCACTGCGCCGCGGAGAATGCGTCGGAACCGTACAGCTCTTTGACTCTGTTTTCAACCACCCCGACGCTGCCGCAGAACCACCGCCGGTCGCCATGGACGCCCTCAGCTCACCTACTCCTGCGCCCGCCACGTTGTCGACCGACCTATTCCTTCGCGCTATTGACGCCACTCTACCGCCAACTCAGCGAACCCAGCTTCTTGCGCTTCTTGAGGAGTTTCGCTCTTCCTTCGATTGGCACCAACGTGTTTTGGGGCGCACGACGACTGTCGAGCACCACATTGACACCGGCGCCCATGCCCCTCTGCGACAGCGTCCATATCGTGTTTCCGCCACTGAACAACGAGGTATTGAAGAATAGGTTGACACCATGCTTCAGAGCGGCGTTATTCAGCCTTCTACCAGCCCCTGGGCCTCACCGGTTGTCCTCGTCAAGAAGAAGGATGGCTCCGTTCGATTTTGCGTCGATTATCGCCGCATTAATAAGATCACACGCAAAGACGTCTACCCTTTGCCCCGTATTGATGGCGCTCTGGACTGTCTACAAGGCGCGGAGCTCTGTTCTTCGCTTGATTAGCGCTCTGGTTATTGGCAGGTCCCAATGGCAGCTGTAGATCGCGCCAAAACCGCGTTTGTGACCACTGACGGCCTCTACGAGTTTAACGTCATGCCTTTCGGCCTCTGTAACGCTCCTGCTACTTTCGAGCGAATTATGGATACCGTTTAGCATGGCCTCAAGTGGAAGACATGCTTGTGCTACCTGGACGATATAGTTATCTTTTCGCCCGACTTTCCAACGCATCCATGTCACCTGAAGCACGTCTTGACATGCCTCAGAAACGCAGGCCTGCAGCTGAACTTAAAAAAATGCACCTTTGCTGCCCGCGAACTGACTATTTTAGGTCACGTTGTGTCAAAAGCTGGTGTACACCCTGACCCTGCGAAACTTCGAGCCGTGACCGAGTTTCCCAAACCTTGCACAACTAAGGAACTTCGCAGCTTCCTAGGGCTCTGCTCTTATTTTAGGCGTTTCATTCGCAACTTTACCTCAATTGCTGCCCCTTTGACTCAGCTGCTCGGCAGCAATGTTGATTTTTCAGCTTGGTCAACCGCATGCGACGACGCCTACAACACCTTGCGTCGTCTCCTCACGGCACCACCCATCTAAGCGCCATTTCGACCCGGCGGCCCCCACAGAAGTCCACACGGATGCCAATGGTATTGGTCTTGGTGCAGTGCTCGCCCAGCGCAAATCTGTCTTCGACGAATATGTCGTTGCCTATGCCAGCCGTACACTTACCAAGGCTGAGTCGCACTACTCTGACTGAAAAAGAGTGCCTCGCCATTGTGTGGGCCTTAGGCAAGTTTCTCCCTTACGTGTACGGCCGTCCTTTCGACTTCGTTACAGATCATCACGCTCTTTGCTGGCTTTCCTCACAAAGGATCCTTCCGGTCGCCTGGCGCGATGGGCGCTGCGTCTTTAAGAATACAACATCCGAGTCCTGTACCGGTCGGGCCGCAAGCATCAGGATGTCGACGCACTGTCTCGCTCCCCGCTTCCCGCCGAACTTGCCAGCATCTGCGAAATCGACGCCCCTGTGCCGTCTCCCACCATCAGTGACCTGCCTTCTGAGCAGCGTAAGGATCCCTGGATTCGTGCTCTTCTCGACTTTCTCTCCGACCCCTCGGCGGTTGCACCATCCCGCGCCCTGCGCCGTCAAGCTTCACATTTTGAGATCAGAGATAACCTGCTTTATCGCCGTAATTATTATTCTGATGGACGAAAATGGCTCCTCGTCATACCTCGCAACCTCCGGTCTTATATCTGTTCATGTTTTCACGCTGACTTGCACTGCGGTCACGCGGGCCTTTTCAAGACTTACACGCGCCTCCGCCTCCGCTACTACTGGCGTGGCATGTACAATTTCGTTTTGAAATACGTACACTCCTGCCTCGACTGCCAACGCCGCAAGAAACCCACCAACCGTATTGCTGGCGAGATGCAGCCGCTGTCTTGTCCGCCTCGCCCTTTCATCCGCGTTGGCATTGATTTATATGGGCCTCTCCCGTATACTGCTTCTGGCAAGCGATGGGTCATTGTTGCCGTCGATCACCTCACGAGGTATGCTGAAACCGCCGCGCTCCCTGCTGCCACGGCAAAGGATGTGGCATCCTTTCTTCTGCGTCGATTCATCTTTCGACACGGTGCCCCGCGTGAACTCCTCAGCGACAGAGGCCGTGTCTTCCTATCTGACGTCATCAAAGCTCTTCTCCGTGAGTGCAGCGTCATCCATCGGACTTGCACCGCTTACCACCCTCAGACAAACGGCCTCACTGAACGCTTTAACCGAACTGTGGGGGACATGCTGGCGATGTACGTTGGTTGGAACCACACGAACTGGCACCTCATTCTTCCGTATATTACGTTCGCGTACAATACTCCTACGCAGTCTACAACCGGATTTTCTCCTTTCTTTGTTCTTTACGGCCGACATCCCTCCGTTCCCATTGATACTGTTCTCCCCTACCACCCTAACGCATCTGAGTGCACCACCGTTTCCGAAGCCGCCAGGCACGCCGAAGACTCCCGCCAGATCGCCCGGTCGCTCACAGCAGCTACCCGGACCCTTCAGAAAACCCTCCACGATGAAGATCAACCTCCCCAACATTTCTCGCCCGGCTCTCTTGTCTGCTTGTGGATACCTCCCCGTACTCCGGGCCTCTCCAAGAAACTGCTCGCTAGGTATCACGGGCCCTACCGCATCTTGCAGCAAACATCCCTAGTCAACTATATAGTTGAGGCCCTCACGTCGTCACCCGATCTCAGACGCCGCGGCTGTGAGACCGTCCATATCACCCGCCTCAAGACATACCATGACCCCGCTTTCTTGTCCGCCCCTTAAATCGCCAGGATGGCTCCTCTTCTGTCCGGGGGCCATTGTAAGGAAGACGACGGGCATACGCGCGAGCCGCATTGCCATCCCCTGGTGCACGCTCCTGGCTCCACTGCCTGACCTCGGACTGCTGTTAGCCCTGCTCCCGTTGAGAAGCTTCGCTGTACAAATCCCACCTTACACCTATGGTGGAACACAGCTCGTGTTCACGCGACCGTGTGCTCACACCAGACTGTTCCAGCCCGACGGAACTGTTCCAGACCGACCCACGGTTGCTGCTTGAGCCGCAATGAAAATCGTTCCGGCAACCTACTCCCGGGAGCCGACACGTCAGTCACCATAAATCTTTTCGTAAGCAAGAAGGCGCTAACGCAATTTTGCGTTCACACGTCGTATTAGCCGATGAAGTAACAAACGTTGACAGTGCTGTCCTTACAGTGATTGCCAATTCAGAGGTAAATGCATGAAATGTAGTAGGCACGAAGTACGACGTGTCACCTGCCACATTTTCCGAAATTGGCTGCCTCCCATATACCAAGAAGTATCTTTTGCCTCTTGAAGGAAGACGACGTAAGAATCGCTTGTGTAACCGTCTAGCGTTTTCTGTGGTCGTCCTATTTCGCTCTGCCCTTCTTAATATGCGTAATGTACAACTCGCCCAACTCGCCATATTGCTTCAGTTTTGTTCCAAGAAAAAAATTAACTCAGGACAACTAGGAAATTTACGAGTGCTTGCAGGAATATGATGTTGAGGGAAAAGGCGCAAAAAGCAAGGACGTGACAAACTACAAAGGGGTCTGTGTAACATAAACTTAGCTTTATTCCTACCCAACACTTACTACTAATAAACAACCCACGGACAAGGGCCTTGAGGAATGCCTAAATAGCACTTAAGGACAAATGATCAACCGAACGTGCCAGGAGTTCGGACCGATATTTGTTCCACTCTATTCGCTTATCGTGAAGTGCCGTGGGCCAGAGTAGGATTTTCTTCATTCGACCTGTTATACGACAGATATGTCAGAGGCTGCACAGCTATACTAAAATAGATTTGGAATAGGAAGCGGAAGCGCTTGGCTGACGACGTTAAGGCGCCGTACGGCTACATGGCCGTGCTGCGTCGACTAGAGAAATGCTAACCCAAGGGATGCTGAAGTCTTCGAAGGTCGCAAATAGTTATGATAGGGGCTCTTTCGCATGAGGTGTTGTCGTCGGCAAGGTGTACGGAGCTAGCGACACATGGCGTAGGCCAGCGCCGCCAGCGATGAAGATGACGACGCTGCATAGGGCGTGTGCCATGTCTCAAGAGGAAGAAGAGGAAGGACGTGGGCCGAAGAACGGTGCGCGGCGTGTGAGGGGGCAGGAGGGCGGATTCATGGAGCATGGACGGAGATTTTCGTGCTCTGTCCGGCCCCCTCCTTTCAGTCTTCGAGGCGGCGGCCATTACAGTTCGTGGTGACCTCAACTGGACTGCTGCCGACTTAGGTGACAAGACATGAGTATCCGCTGTCCCTAACCCGAAGTCTTGGACCAGGGACATTGAGCGCGTGCATTCAGCACCAAACTGAACTCTCTCGCTGGAACTCGTCCTAGCCGCACCGCATTCCGCTCGCATCCCACTGTAGCGCCCCTACGGTGGTGTCACTGTTTCTGAACCCACTCACGCAGGTTCCTTTTGCAATCCCTATTTAGCAGCGCAACTTGAACCTAACATGAAAAGGTCCGTTTACCCTTTTGGGAGCGCCGCAATTCTCGCGGATGCTTAATTCACCGACGATGGAAGAGAAGACTGAGTTTGTTCGACATAAATATTGTGACTACAGTTAATAAATACCTAATCACACTTTTTATAAGCTCAATGCCTTTCTCATGACTTTCTGGTGTCTTGTTCTGACGAATTCCTAATCGCTTTCTCAAACGAACTGGCCACCGTGTCTCTAGAATGCTTTTCTGATTACTGGTTCTTGACTCTCATGTCTACCTAGCCGTTGGAAAACGCGAGCAAATATCAGGATCAGTACTGCAAAATAGGATGCAATATACGAAAAGTGGCACAACAACAATAAAAAGCTGCGCCATAGTTGAGGATTCGAACCGGTCACCTTAAATCCTCAACCCACCACGCTGACCACTACACGACGCCACCACATGCTAACTGCAGCAGACACATGATATGTGTGGCTGCAGTTATTAAAGCGAAAGCTTTACTGGCCTAGTCAAGCGAGTTTCGTCGTTCGTGACAGTTTGATCTTGAAGAGAAAGAGCGATAACACGTGACTCGCGGCAGATGGAGCCGTGCGCCGCCGCCGCTGCACCGACCACCGCCTCGCCAGCTGTATCCACGTGACTAAGCATGTAACTCACAGAGTGCTTGAAAGGGAGACGGCGCCGTTCTCTCCGCTGACTCTCAGTTTCTCGTATAGCCGGGCCAGTGCCTCAGTTAGCCGGTTTGCGACGACACGGTGGAGCGAGGACGCGTGTCCATCTGTGCCGAAGTTGTCCCCGCGGTCCAAGTGGCGAAAGCGGAAAGCTGCTTTGGACTATTCTGCTTTGGCTTGCATAATCGGTCCTAGTCGAGCTAAGCCGCAGTGATTGTTTCCTGTTCTTTCTATTGCGTGTAAATATAGCAGCAGCAGCAGCTATACGCTCACACGGAAAAGCAAAGTTGTTCAGAAGGTCCTTTCAGAAGGTCCTAGAAGAAGCCTACTAGGCTTGTTAACGTATTCCGAGGTCTGACATGCAATGCATTGGCCGTATCAAACCTCTTGCGAAATTGCAGGTCTGAGAACAGCTGTCCGTTTTACAATCTTGGCGGTCGTTACCTTCGGTACACACAGCGGCTTATTCTTACAGCCTGGTGCAGGCTTAGCTCTGGGGCAAAAATTGCAGGAATAATACGCTCGGTGCCTTCACAGCTTTTTAGTATGGCAGCGACGCGTATCTTACACATCATGCTAAAGATTACGAAAAAGTAAACATTTGTGAGGCGTCTGAAGATCGAGAGACTGTAAAAACGGGGAAAAACATCTTTATCTTGCACATTGGTACACTGCATGATTGCCATTTGAGTTTTTTCTTCCTACGTTCCTTTTTGCACTGCTGTTCGGAGTTATAGAAAATGGTTAAAGACAGCGCGCGCTTACGCTCGCAGCTTGATGCGCTATATGGAGCCCCGATTAATTGAATAAGCTTTTCATATTTCGTTGTTCATTGCTCTATATCAGTGCCTTGCAGCCTATATTTTAGACTTTGCAGACTAAAAACTGTGTTTGTTTCACTCTCGCTGATAGCACGCTTTTTAATCAGTGAAATTAACGCCATCGCGCGCTACATTCACCGCACCGCATACCGATCAGGGGTAACCTCACATCTGGAAGCTGGAGAACAAAAAAAAAGAGTCGAATTTTTCGTCTACTGTATAAATAGTTGTCCACAAGGATATCTTTAATTAACAAAAATGACATTCACTGCCCAATGCCTCCATCTCTCTCTCAAGACTGCCGGCACTGTCACAAAAGGATAACGGATACAGGCCGTCTAACTCCCTCCCCCCCCCAAAAAAAAAATCCTTTCGACGCTTGCTCCATTTGTGTTATTCCTTTGTGCATACCACAAAGGAAGCATGAAAACAGCATAACAGTTAATGATGTGTGATAATCAGAGATATTTTTCTGAAATCACATTTGAATATTTTGTGGTATATGTCAGCATGGGTGTTATCGACATGAGAAGTCGCTCGAGTGGCTCATCGCCAATGACAAAAGATAAACTTCTGTATCATAGTATAAGTTTTATTGCTGAAAGACATGAATACCTGGCTTCGCGGTGACACTAATGTGTCACAAGGAATGCATGAACAGGAGCGGTCGCTCTAGGACCGAGGCCATTAAATCATGCCATCACCGTCTGTCATGTCGCCCTGTCTTCATCGGCTTACCGTCACGTAACCATTTGGCGTGAGCTGCGGGGTAATCGTCGCCATCCTGGTACTCGGCCTAGTTCTCACTGCCCGCCTGCGCCTCTGCCCGCCTGACCAGAATATACTTCGCCGTTCGCCCCAGCCCTACCCTCCACCCCGACCAGTAGACACCAACTAATGCTGCTGCCATGACAATACTCGACGACCCCACTGATCCAAGACATGTGAGCACACATCCCCCTGCCCAAGCCGTTTGGTGCACCCATGGGCCTCAGCCGTTGGCTTCAGGTGACCTGTGGCCCGGAAGCTTCGTGGACCAGAAACCATTTGCTCTTCTCTTGTATGTTCATCGGTTCTGCCACCTTCTTCGTCGCATCCTACGTTTCATCGTCGCTGCCTTTCTTTAGTTCGCACGGTCGGGACGATCATTCGATCGCACCGGGTCATCTTACGGACTGCAATACTAAGCGGGCAGTGGCGAAGGCACAAATGCTCGCGCTAGGCCCGCAGCCATTAAATCATGCCATCACCATCCGCCATGTCGTCGTGTCTTTATCGGATTGTCGTCACATAACAATATGCTAAACTTGTATGAGGAACGGCTTTGCTCTGTCGAAACCCCCAAGGTATGTGTCAGTGTTGCTGTTCACCACAGTGATTCGGTAGTCGACTATTCCGTGTTGACTCTGCAGCAGAAAAAAAAGCTAATCATGACGTCAATCTGTCCCCCAACCTATCAGCTGAACAGCATAATTAAGTCGATAGCCCGCTAGAGATGTGTTAATTAGTCTGTCAGACCTCCAGGGAAAGACGCGCCTGGTAGAAAGCAATCTCAGCGCTCTGACGTATAATCCGACATCATCAGCCAGCATCTAGTTCCATTTGACGTACAGGAAGCGGCCGAAGCCGATGTCAACTTCCCCTACCAGTTCCCTATTGCGGTTGTGAAAAAGGACGGCACAATGTACACCCGGGGACAAAAGTCTCCGGACCACGCGTTCCCCTAACGAAGCCGATAGCCCTGCTATTAGTCGGCGGCTAGAGACCACACTTGTGGAGGTAAAAGTTAATTTTTTTTTCTATCATCTCCACAAGTGCGGTCTCCAGCTGCTGTCTGATAGTAGAGCTATAAGCTTCGTTTGAGGAGCAGGTGGTCCGTAGACTTTTGTCCCCGACTGTACGTATGTATTGACGTTGAGGAGATTAATCACGCGCTAGTACTGGAAAACAAACTATTTTCATGTTCCTGCCCATGCCGGAATGTTAGCGAACGAATTGGCGGATATTGTTGCCTCACGAGCAGACAGTTCCACCAGAGTGAGGATATCACACCAAAATCTGCCGTTCGCACCACCTTGCGCCGTGTGGCTCGGGCACGCTGGGCTACACGATGGCGCCAAAACAGTGAGGCGACAGGAATTTTCGAAGCGAAAAGCTGCACTACGCTAGTCAATACCGCGCTTCGCGTCAGCCGGCCTATGTCGGAGCACGAGTGATGTCACGCACGGCGCAGGCTTCTCCTTCTCGCCACCGTTTGACACGCGCTTAGGTTCGCCGTAAGCGCGCGTTATTCGCGGAGGCCGGATATATTCGCACTGACCTGGCTCGAGCTACCTGCGCACTAAGCCGTGACGAGGACGAAGCGGTCAGGTTCGCGTGAGGCGTGCTCGAGCTGGCTCTGGTCTGGGCGATTAAAACCTCGGCCGTTCTACGGTCCCCCTCTACGTCTACGACTATGCTCCGTCTGACCTGTGGAATCTGGTGGAGGTCGCTTGGGTATTCTCGGCTGATGCTCCATCCTTCCTCGGAGAGCCGAAGCACAAGCCCGGTGCCTCTTGTGCGAACCTCCGCCGCGGCTTGTCTCCGGAATTCGGACTCCGGCCTCAAGAGAGCGCACCCATGGCTACGCCCACGGCAGCAAGGTCAGACAGCGCCCCGTTCAATCCTGGATTGTCTCCGGAATTCGGACTCCTGCCTCAAGAGATCGCACCCATGGCTATGCCCACCGCAGCAAGGTCAGACAGCGCCCCGTTCATTCCTGCTTGTTTTGTGAGCCTGCGAAAATCCCTGGATCCCGGAGCCCTTTCAAGGCGGATACTCGGAGGACGCCCAAGACTGGCTTGATCAGTTCGAGCACGTTGCGCGTTTCAACGGCTGGGACGACAGTGCTAAGATCCGGAACGTCTATTTCAGCTTAGAAGACGTTGCTCGGATCTGGTACGAAAACCGCGAGACGAGTCTTCCGACGTGGCAGCACTTTCATCGCCAGCTGTTGGAGACTTGCACCAGCAGCGATCGCCGTGAACGGGCCGAGCGTGAATTGACCGCTCGCATTCAGCTACCAAACGAGAACGTAGCGATGTACGTGGAGGAAGTGACGCGCCTCTGCAACCGAGCGGACCCGACCATGACGGAGGAGAAAAAGCTGAGACACCTGATGAGAGGCGTGAAAGAGCAATTGTTCTGCGGTCTTGTGCGAAGCCCGCCCAGAACTGCCGCCGAGTTCCTCTCCGAGGCTGTGCTCATGGGGAAGGCGCTCCAGCAGCGGTACGATTTCTACGACCGGCAGCTAAGCCCTATTTCGGCTCTACACCCCCTGGATGCTGCTTCGGGGGCCAATACAAGCTCCCTTCGGGACATCGTGCGTTCTGTGGCCCATTTGGAGCTGCAGAAACTTCAGGGGATTTTTCCTGTGGACTCTCTGACTAGCGTCATTCGGGAGGAAGTTCAGCAGGCGCTCAGACCACCCGTCGCTCCAGTAGCGCCACCACCACAACGAGCTGCTTGGCCGCCAGCGACGTATGCGGACGTGCTGCGCCGTCCTGCGCCGGTTCCCTGCGCGCCACCGTATAGCCCTTCGGTAGTCGCAGTACACGCCGAGCAGCCGGTTCCTTACTGGAAAGCTCGAGGTCAGGCGCCGAGGAAGACCGATACATGGTGTCCGCCAGACCGACGTCCCCTGTGTTACCACTGTGGCGAGGCCGGTAACATCTTCCGGCGGTGTCCATATCGGCCTCTGGGATTGCGGGGCTAGTCTGCAGGTAGTCCCCGTCCGTGGCTTGCCGAACAGCCTCAGGAGATTGACGAATACGTCACCCGCCGGCGTAGTTCACCACCTCCGCGCCGAACGTCCCGATCGCCTTCACCTCACCATTCCTCGCATCATCAGTCCGGTTATGTACCTGGTGCACAGCGTGGGTCCTCGAGCCCGCACCGGGAAAACTTGAACAGGCGACCTTTGGAGGCGAGGCCGCCGAACGCCGTATTGCCGAAAAGCTTCCACCGACGCGCCGACTGACCCTTCCCGAATCGACGACCACAATACCGATGACGACGATGACGAAAATGGCGCCGACGACTGGGTCTGGTAAGACCAAGGTCTCCCTTGACACACCCGGGCTGATTGACTCTAAGGAGGTTAGCGCACTAGTGGATACGGGTGCGGACTACTCGATAATGAGCGGTAGGATGGCTAAGGTGCTGAAGAAAGTTATGATGCCGTGGGCAGGGTCACAGATACGTACGGCTGGTGGCCACGTGGTTACGCCGCTCGGAATGTGTACGGCCAGAATTAGGGTGCGCGGATGCACGTTCGTGGCAACGTTCCTCATTCTGCCTGAATGCTCACGAGACGTCATTCTCGGTCTCGACTTTCTTCGAGGAAATGGTGCGACTTCGAAATCGATTGGATACATTTTCAACTGAACTCGCTGCCACCAAACCCGCCCCCGAGAATTGCAGAGCCGCACTGCGTATATCTGACGATGCCGT
Organism: Amblyomma mixtum; assembly: GCF_055824585.1. Lineage (NCBI taxonomy): Eukaryota > Metazoa > Arthropoda > Arachnida > Ixodida > Ixodidae > Amblyomma > Amblyomma mixtum. The sequence goes on from NC_143013.1 coordinate 109,159,256, forward strand.
AACGGTGCCTCCACGGGCGAGTATTCTTGCTAGGGTCACTTACGACGCGCCACATTGCAGACAACGTGTTGTTGAGCCAAAATCTCTCTTTTCCTCACCATGGGTGTTTGCGTAGCAAGAGGGCTCGCTTTTCTATGTGACGGGGTCGCACTGAGGTCCTCGTGACCAATTTTAGTAATGAACACCGCCATTTATTTGGTGGCACAGCCATAGCCCACGTCGATCCTGTCCAAGAGGTGGCCGAGTGTTTCGCATGCCTAGAAAACACGCCTGGTGAAGTCAATAAGAGGCAGTACGCGCCGTTCACATAAACGAGGGCCTCCCGCCCGCAGAGAGGCAGCAAGAATTGTTGCTGCAGTTTAAGGACTGCTTTACCTCGTCGTCTAAGGTACGTCAGAAGCCCATCACTAAGCATCAAATAGTCACGCACGATGGCGCACGCCCAATACATCAACAGCCTTATCGCGTATCTCCCTAAGAGCGGGAGGCCATCCAAACGCAAGTGAAGGAGATGCGCAATGACGGCATAATCCAGCCATCGAATAGTCTCTGGTCGTCTCCAGTCGTTCTCGTAAAAAAGAAGGATGGCACGCTGCGCTTCTGTGTGGATTAGAGAAAACTTAACAGCGTGACAAAAAAAAGATGTCTATCCGCTACCTCGTATAGCTGATTCCCTCGACAGACTGCGCCAAGCAAAATACTTTTCTTCGGTAGATCTTCGCAGCGGATATTGGCAAATAGAAGTTGATGAGAGAGACCGGGAAAAATCGCCTTTGTCACTCCGGACGGCCTCTATGAATTTCGTGTGCCCCGGCAACGTTCCAACGAATGATGGATACCGTGCTCACCGGCCTTAAATGGCAAACATGTCTAGTATACCTGGCCGATGTAATCATTTTTTCAACAACGTTTTCGGAACATCTGCAGCGGCTCAGAGTAGTGTGAGAAGCCGTCCGGTCAGCTGATCTTTCTCTAAAGCTGCAAAAATGCCATTTTGGCTTTACTGAACTGAAGTTTCTCGGGCATGTCGTCAGCGCCGAGGGCATCCGGCCAGACCCTGACAAAATTTCTGCCGTTGCGGACTTTCCGGTTCCAACTGATAAAAAAAGACGTCCGACGATTTCTAGGCCTTTGTTCGTACTACCGACGTTTCATAAAAAAACTTTGCTAAGCTGGCCAGGCCTCTGACGCGCTTGACGCGAGATGAGGAGCCATTTTTGTGGGGTGCCGAGCAGCAAACTGCTTTTGATGATCTACGCCGTCGGCTACAATCACCACCAGTACTAGCCCATTTTGACGATGATGCCGCCACTGAAATTCACACGGACGCCAGCAGCGTCGGTCTTGGAGCGGTTCTCGCCAAGCGTCCGAACAGTGCCGAAAAAGTGATCGCTTATGCTAGCCGTGCACTTTCCCGCGCAGAGTGTAACTACTCTACAACTGAGAAGGAATGTTTGGCCGTAGTATGGGCCATCACAAAGTTCCGCCCCTATCTGTATGGCAGGCAGTTCCAGGTTATTACTGACCACCACTCATTGTGCTGGTTGACAAACTTGAAGGAGGACCCATGTGGCCGCATAGCACGTTGGGCACTACGCTTACAGGAATTTGACTTCACCATCATCTACAAGCCCGGTCGCAAGCACACCGACGCTGACAGCTTGTCGCGTTCACCCATGCAACTTTACCAAGGTAACGAAGAAGACGATGCATTCCTTGGTGCAGTCACGTCGACCGACATCTTCGCACAACAACGTGCGGACGACGAGTTGAAGCTGCTCATAGAGCATTTAGAAGGTCACCATCCCTCGATACCCTCCCACCTGGCTCGCAAGCTGCCATCCCTATGTCTTCGAGGCGGAGTGTTGTATAAGAAAAACTCCGCCTCCAGTAGTAAGAGTTACCTCCTGGTAATACCAGCTGCCCTCCGCCACGAGATCCTCCTCGCCTGCCACGACGAGCCGACCTCTGGGTACCTTGGATTCACGCGAACACTTGTCAGAGTGCGGCAGAACTACTATTGGCCCAACCTTGCCTCATGTGTGAAGCGATACATTCGGACCTGCCTTGAGTGCCAGCGTAGGAAGGCGCCGCCTCTGAAACCGCCTGGCATGTTGCAGTCTATCATGCCTCCTAACACACCCTTTGAACAAGTCGGCATGAACCTCCTCGGACCATTTCCGATGTCGTGGATAGCTGGATAGCTGGACAGGTGTATAGCTGTTGCAACAGATTACCTGACGCGTTACGCCGAAATGCAGGCTCTCCCTCAAGGCACAGCGTTGAAAGTTGCGCACTTCTTTATGCGTGCAATAGTGCTTCGAACGGAGCTCCGACCGTCGTCATTACAAATCGAGGGAAGTCATTCACAGCTCAGCTTGTCCACGACATCTTTGAGCTGAGTCATACCAGCCATCGAACTACGACAGCATATCATCACCAAACAAATGGGCTCACAGAACGCCTGAATAAAACACTGGCCGACATGATTTCCATGTACGTGGATGTGGAGCACAGAACCTGGGACCAAATACTTCCTTGCGTCACATTCGCGCACAACACTGCGACTCAAGAAACAACCCGCTTTACACCATTTCGTCTAGTCTACGGCGCAGAAGAGCGGATGATGCTGGACGACATGCTCCCGTGCGTGGATGATGACACCAGATGCGGGCTCCGTTGTCGAACAAGCCGAGCAAGCTCGCCAGCTTGCTCGCTTGCACATCACAGCCTAACAAGACACGGACTCCAGACGTTACAACCGGCGCCACAGGGAGGTTGCCTACAACACCGGTGACCGTGTGTGGGTGTGGACCCCCGTCCGCCAAAAGGTATTGTCCGAGAAACTGCTGCACCGATATTTCGGTCCTTATGAGGTGCTCCGTCGTGTTGGCAACGTGGATTATGAGGTTGACCCACGTGGAACTGTGGCTATCGGTCGTCGGCAACCACGGACTGATATTGTGCATATAATGCGCCTTAAGCCATACTTCTCGCGTGAGAGCGATGACACTCCACTTTAAACTGTGTTCGAGTTCTGCGTTTTAATTTATTTTTGTTCGTTTTTTTTAACATTGTCTTCCTGCTTTTCCTGTTCGTTTTCTGCTTTGTACATACCCTCGCATCGGGACGATGCTCTTCTTTTTTCGGGGCACTAAGGCCACGGACATGGCTCCGGCTACCTGCGCACTAAGCCGTGACGAGGACGAAGCGGTCACGTTCGCGTGAGGCGTGCTCGAGCTGGCTCTGGTCTGGGCGATTAAAACCTCGGCCGTTCTACGGTCCCCCTCTACGTCGACGACTGTGCTCCGTCTGGCCTGTGACAATATGCTCAACTAATATGAGGAACAACCGTGCTCTGTCGAAACCCCCACGGTATGTCTCAGTGTTGCTGTTCACGACAGTGACTCGGAAGTCGACTATTCGTTGTTGACTATGCAGCAGAAAAAAACGCTAATCATGACGTCAATCTGTCCCCCAACCTAACAACCTATCAGTCGATAGCCCGTTAGAGATGTTTTAAATTAGTCTGACAAACCTTCAGGGATAGACGCGCCTTGTCGAAAGCAAGCTCAGCGCTCTGAGGGATAATCCGACCGCATCAGCCAGCATCTAGTTCCATTTGGCGTACAGGAAGCGGCCGAAGCCGATGTGGACTCCCCCTACCAGTTCCCTATTGGGGTTGTGAAAAAGGAAGGCACAATGAGCGTTTGTATTGATGCTGAGGAGATTGATCGCGCGCTAGTACTGGAAAACAAACTGTTTTATTACATCAACTCGACCCGTTAAATTCATGTTCTTGCCCATGCCGGAATGTTAGGGAACGAAGTGGCGAATATTGTTGCCTCATGAGCAGACAGTTCCACCAGAGTGAGGACATCACACCAAAATCTGCCGTTCGCACCACCTTGCGCAGTGTGGCTCGGGCACGCTGGGCTACACTGTGGCGCCAAAATACGTCGGCTCACGAGTGACGTCCCGCACGGCGCAGGCTACCGCGCATGTGCGCCGCCGCTTCTCTTCCTCGCCACCGTTTGACACGCGCTTAGGTTCGCCGTAAGCGCGTGTTTACCGCGGAGGCCGGCTATATAACCGCTTGCCAGAGAATGGGCCTGCGCATTCAACATGGAAGGAGAACAGAGGGATACTACCGACACATAAGCGCTACCACGGGAGTTCGCTGAAAACGAACGATGAAATGAAAGACTGAAAGCTCAACGAGCGTCCGAGAACCCCGAACAACGAGAAGGTCTCGCTAAACGACACAGCAAAGCCGTGTCTGAAGCGCCAGAAGTACGAGAGGCACGTATCGCTAAACAGCGTAAGAACAAAGCTGAACAGCGACGTACCATAAGTTAAACCATAAGCCTATCCATAGGTAAAATCATAAAGCATAACCATAAGCTAAACCATAAACATCACCGCAGCTTTCAGCTTCGAGTCTTAACCTTAGCTAAGCCCCAGCCAATTTTTTTTCCTGGGTTCCTGATGTCCTAAACCTTCCCTCCAAGTTCCCTTCCCCGAAACCATTAATTACACAACTCACTGCACATGCCCGTTTCCTGGCATATTTCCATCGATTCGGCTACATTTCCTCCCCAGCGTGTCCGTGCGGTCACCCCGAAGGAGACGGCAGACATTGCAGAACAACATGCCCCCTTAAACAACACATCAAATCTCGACTCCCATACCCTACACCTAGCCCGCCTCCCACAGCGCAGTGGCAGCGCTGGCTCGATAGTCCCCGCCTCTGTCGTTACTCCAAGTCGTTTCTACCGTCAGTTGACTACTTTCCAACTATTCCCGCACATAACTGCATTCATGATCACCACTGCGCTTATTCAACCAGTGGGTGGGACCACTTAGGCCCAGGGAGGTGGATTCAATCTGTCCGCCCCACCCCGGGCTCAGTATTAGTTGAGTACTGACTAAAGCGAGTATTGAGTAATCTCGCTTACCTCCTCCTTTGCATCCTTTTATGTACATATTGACATCGTCCATTCGTCGTCATCGTTCTCGTGGAAACACAACAGCGCGGAATGCGCGCGAGCTCGCCTTGAGAAAAGAAAGAAGCCGAAGTGTGTGGCAAGCGAATCCTGCGCTTTTGGGCTGGTAACGACGTCCGCTGTAGTCGCCTACTTTGACGTACCCAACCGTGCCTGACGTACTGAACCACGCGTGACATCTGGTGGATGTGCTGGGTAACGCATTCCATGCCTCGGACTCCCCCAGCAAGCAGGGATTCAAGTCCTCGAGGGACATCTGCCATCGAGGTGACGCCTGTACACCACGGCAGCCGCCGGCTCCAAGGCCTTCAACCCGAGTTTGGGCTCCTGGAGTCTCGATCGACCCAATCGGTTCGTCCAGCGCCATCGCCGACGACCGTCCAGCCCGAAATAGGCATGCAGACGACGATTAGTGCACCTTCCGTTGTGCTGCAGCAGCCTCGGGAGCCACCGATATTCCTAGGCTCTCCAGGCGAAGACCCGGAAGACTGGCTGGAGAAATTTGAACGCGTGGCCCGATACAACATACGGGCGGATGACTCCAAGCTTCAACACGTATTCTTTACGCTGGAGGGCGCAGCTCGTACGTGGTTCGAGAACCGGGAGTCGTCCATAACAACGTGGAATGTATTTAAAGAGCAGTTCTTGGCGGATTTCATCACGGTGCTTCGAAGAGAACGGGCCGATCTGCTCCTTCAGTCTCGAATTCAGCTCCCAAATGCAAGCATGCTTGTGTACTTCGAAGAGATGGCGAAGTTATTTCGTCGGTCTGACCCGGATAATACCGAGCAAAAGAAACTTCGGTACCTTATGCGAGGTGTAAAGGAGCAAATCTTTGCCGGACCGAGCACGGCAGCACAATTTCTGTCGGAGAAAAGACCATGGAAAAGACACTCGATATGAGGTTGCGGCAATACGAGCGTCAGCCTTTCGCCATGACTGCGGCAGCCACTGAAATCAATACTACTGACGTACTTCGCGAAACCGTACGCGCTGTCGTTCGCGAGGAGCTCCAGAAGCTGTTCCCGGCTACGCCGCCTGCGCCAACGGTTTCTGCCCTCTCCGAGGTTATTCGGGGAGAGGTACAACAGGCGCTTACAACCCAAGCTCCCTTTCAGTCGTCTACAGCCCCACCGCTAATGACATACGCCGCTGTTGCTCGTCGCGCACCACCGCCGTCACCGAGTTGCCTTCAGGAAACCCCGGCCCCTTTTCGGCCGCCACCACCTGCTCGTCCTGCTCCAGCGTATTCCCCCCGTAAAAGTGACCTCTGGCGCACTCCCAACTACCGTCCCCTCTGCTATCACTGCGGTGAGCCGGGACACCTGTACCGCAATTGCAGGTATCGTCAGATGGGCCTGCAGAGGTTCCCTGCCGATGCACCCCGTCCGCAGCCTGGGCAGCGACCCAGGGAAATCGACGACTATCTGGCTAAATTTGCCGGCGGGACAGGCAGATAGCCATACCCACGTCGTTTCTCTTCTCCTCGTCGGTCTTACGGTGACTTTCCGCGGGGGAAGGTCGCCAAGCCCCCACCAGGAAAACTAAAAGCAGCAACCTTTGAGGGGGAGGTTGTTCATCGACGCAATATGCAAGACCCTCCTACGCCGCAACTAGGTGGCCACCTGATGCCGCGACCTACTGCCGTTCAAAACCATGATACGCCGACTCGACGTCAATGCCGCCTGACGCATCGAAGCGAACCCGCGCCGCACCGCAGCCGTGACCGAACACCGCGCCGTACCTCTCACACGACGTCTACGACAGCAAACCTGAGCATTTCCCTCGACGGAACAGACGTCACTGCACTCGTCGACACAGGGGCGCATTACTCTATCCTCAGTGGAAATTTCGCCGCAACTCTGAAAAAGGTCACCACTCCGTGGGTGGGCCCACAGATTCGTACAGCCGGGGGTCACTTCAGACCCCCGGCTTACGACCCCCGACTTGACGTACCCAACCGTGCCTGACGTACTGAACCACGCGTGACAATTTTACCATTACCATATCACCATTTTATAAATATTCATACATTCATCCGTCACCCCTCTTGCGCACTTAAATTCTTCAACTCACACATCTGAAGGAGTGGAGCCTTTCTAACGTGCTTTTTCTTCTCTGCTTTCTCTTCTTTTTTTCCTTTCTTTTCCTTCTTTCAACCTCTTTGCAGCCTACAATGGCCCTTCATCGTGCTCTACACCCACTGGAGTTCGAGAGCCGGCTCTCGAACTGGTGAGACGTGTTTTTCGTGGCGCCAGCCTGTCTGATTCCTGGCGCGCGCCCCTAGGTGCAAGCTCGAATCTGGCCTGCTGCCCTGGGCCTTTTCGGGCCCACTCCTGCGGTTCCTGATTTCCTGTGGGCGCCTCCTGACCATTGCGGCGTCTTTTCGCGCTCAGGGCCTTGCTGCCCGACCCTTTTTGGGGCTGTTTTAGCGGCCGCAGGTTTTAGCAGCAGGGCCGGCCCCTCCGGCTGCCCTGACCTGTGGCGGTGGTTGAGATGGCGGTTCCCGCGGCTACTGGTATCGCGGACGACGCACCGCCGCCTCTTCGGGGGCGGGACGACCTCGGGCCTGGTGCGGAGCACCGCGTTTCGCCGGACGGCTCCACTGCGGGTAGCTCTGTTGCGGCCTCGCCTGCGAGGCAGCATTCTCGAGGTTCCTCGCTCTTTTCCGAGCGAGGGGAGGCGGTCCTGGCGGCGCTGGTCACCGTCTGCAGCCTCGCGCGGCTGCAGACTCGCACGCCGGCCTCGGGGACGGCTTCTGGCGCGACCTCGGACAGTGTCCTGCCTACCCTGACCCCTGCGGGCTCTCTACTTTGTGCGTGGCCATCTGCGACGCCGGCGGCACCCTCTTGGGAGGCCGTCTCACCATCTGCGAATTCCCGGGACGCGGGCCCGCGCCTCGCGCTGGGTTTCGAGGCCCAGTCGGACTTATCGACTGTGCTGCTAATTCCGCAGCAGATTACATCAAATGTTAATGACAAAGAAAAATTGCCTGTCGAGGCTCGGCCCGAAGTCTCGGTGCCAGCAAAGAATTGTGCGGACTTCCGCGCCCTGGCCTGCTATGTGGGCTGCTAGGTATGCTATGTGCCCTGCCATGTGCTTATGTGGGCTGCTATGTGGGCTGCCTCCCAGTGGTAGTGTGCGGCCTTTCGCGAACGTGTGGCGCGGCTGGAGGCACGTCTCGAGCTCTCGGCCCTGGCTCCTGCGCCCACTTTTGTGAATGTTCTCCGTGACATCCGTGACCAGGCGCTTCCTTCTGCGGGACGAAACGTAGCGGCGGCACCTTTTGCGGCTGAGGCCGCTGTGAGCGCGCGGAGCGACAGGACGTGCAGCGAATCGGCTCCGCCGACTTTTTTGCTGGAGCTAGGAAATTTCGACCCGAACCGCATCAACACACCGCCGTTTGTCTACGTGAAGTTCACAGCTACCGGTGGATACCACTCGCACACAGGTGGGACTACATTCTGGCCTTTTAGGGCCGATCTTCACTGTCGTGTCGTAGACCGTGGCTAGGCCTAACGCCTACAAGAATTCCACGCCCCGGCAAGTCTCGGCAAATAAACATCCGCGCCGCAGTCGCAGGTCACACCCCGCGATCTGCTATAGACTTTGAAGCAAAACATCAAACTCGATAAGGCGGACATTGGCCCAGTTCTTTTGAGACCCACGGCGATGGGCGTGACAGTCTTGGCTCGCTACAGGCAGACAGCAGGAAGATGCGGGCTGCTGTCCAGACGAACGAGGTCACTCTCTCGGTCATGTCTGTGCGTGTGGCCGAGCGCCGCAGGCCGCACGTTAAGATCTATGGCGTCGATGCTGACGTTGCGGACGACGCGGTTATCGAGCAATTAAATGCCAAGAAATCCGGCCTGGACCTCGACCCGCGTGAGACAATGCGCACGTATACATTTAGGCAGCGCGACGGCGCGAAAACACGTGTTGTCCATTGCGCCGGACGCGTTTCGGCGTCTGATTTCGAGGGGACATGTTACCATCGGTCGCCTGAGTGCCCTTCTGGTGCTCCTGTCGGCGAAGTCAATCATTGCTTGTCCTCGTGCACACTGACAAGGGACATTGTGGCCCGGAGCGTCGATCATGCGTTCTCTTAGAGTCGGCGGCGTCGTCAGTGCCACGCTCCCGAATTATGTTCGGGGCCGTGTCTGAAGGACGTTCTTCTTCGAACTTTTATATTGTTAAGAAGAAGACGAAGCTGGCAGCGGCGCGGGACGGAGCGTTCGCGCTACGCCAGCGGCCATTAAATCATCTCTTGTTCATGGTTTATCACGCCTCATTCTTCGGCTGGCTGCCATGTTACATTTGGTGCGCCGTTAAGATTGGCCGTTAAATTACCGACCCATTTCCCTTACTAGCGTACCCTGCAAACTAATGGAACACGTCATCTATACTCATATCATAAACTTCCTCGACTCGAACAATTTTTTCCATTCGTCTCAACACGGTTTTCGGAAAGGTTTTTCTTGTGAAACGCAGCTAGCCCTATTCATTCATGATTTACATGCTAATCTCGATTCTAACCTACAGACCGACGCCATTTTCCTGGATTTTGCAAAAGCATTCGACAAGGTACCTCATAAACGCTTAATCCTAAAACTTTCCAGTTTGAACTTGCCCCCCGACATAGTAAAATGGATAGAAGAATTCCTGACTAATCGCTCACAGTTTGTCGTTGTTAACAATCAAAATTCCAATCCGCTACCAGTAACATCAGGAGTCCCTCAAGGTTCTGTACTAGGCCCGCTTCTATTCCTAATTTATATTAATGACTTACCGACCAATGTGTGCTCTAATATTCGCATGTTTGCTGACGACTGCGTTGTTTATCGCACAGTTACTAACGCCTCCGACCCAACATACCTTCAAGATGACCTAAACCGCATACAGGAATGGTGCGACCGTTGGCTAATGGAACTGAACCCTCATAAATGTAAACGTTTGTCCTTCCACCGCCACCGTAACCCGCTTGATTTCCCATATGTAGTCGCTAACGTTCACCTGCAGTCCCTTTCATCATACAAATACCTAGGCGTCACGCTGTGTAACAACTTATCATGGGCTACACACGTTACTAACGTCATTTCCTCGGCTAATAAAACTCTCGGATTCTTACGACGTCATCTTCGCCACGCCCCACAACAGGTAAAATTACTAGCATATAAATCTCTTGTCAGGTCAAAGTTAGATTACGCATCGCCAGTTTGGAACCCTCATCAAGTTTACCTTATCAATGCACTCGAGTCACTTCAAAACAGAGCAGCCAGATTCATTCATTCCTCCTATTCGTACGATATCAGTGTAACATCTTTAAAAGCGGAATCCAGTTTAGCGCCCCTTTCACTTCGTCGTCGTATTTCTAGCCTCTGCCTATACCATAAATTTTTTCATAGTTCGCTGCGCTGCGCTCCCTACATTGCCCCGCCAGCCGGCATATCCCACCACATTCGTCATCCTTTCCAAGTGTTTCGCCCCCGTGCCCGTACTGTTACCTGTGCCGCTTCTTTTTTTCACCGTGTTTCTGCAAACTGGAACGACCTCTCCAATGACATCGCTACCATCTCATGCCCATCCACATTCGCCGAAGCTGTTACCCACCATTTTTCAACATAACACTTGTTCATTTGACTGTATGTACCCACCCCTTATGTAATACCCCCAGTGGGTCTTTAATGTATTAAAATGAAATGAAATGAAATGAAAGGTGCTGGGGTCCCTTCATCACTATCCTGGTCCCGGAGCTTCGGTGTCCTGCGCCTGCCGTGGACGTCGGCCGTGAGTACCTGGTCCGCGCCGCCCGGCCGTGCCCCAGCCCGCCCGACCTGAACCGACCTCGCTGCTCACCCTAGCCCCGTCCCCCGCCTGGACCACAGGACACGATGCACTGACGACAGCGACCTTAAATGCCCGACCGCCCCAAGACTGACCCAAGACCCACAAGTGAAGACACCGCCCTCCTGCCCCTGCTGTCCGGTGCGTCCAAGGACCTCGGCCGTCAGCTACTGGCACCCTCCGGCCCGGATGCTTCGTGGACCGGGACTCATCCTTCGATGATCTCATCCACTGTGGCGGCCAGCACTTCACCACTTTGCCACTTCTTTCTAACCTGGAAGCCCCTCACCGTTTCGCCCATCCCTTCATTGACGTCTTCTATTCACGATCGGGACGATCGCTCGGTGGCCCCGGGTAATGTTAAGAAGAAGACGAAGCTGGCAGTGGCGCGGGACGGAGCGCTCGCGCTAGGCCAGCGGCCATTAAATCATCTCTTGTTCATGGTTCATCACGCCTCATTCTTCGGCTGGCCGCCACGTTACAATATTATTTTCAATTTAATTGTTTTTTCGTTTTCTCTCAATTAATTTATTTCGCTGTTGCTTTGGTGGCCTCTCAGGGGGGCATTTCCAAACACAAGCCTTGGTGTCCGCCCCTCTGAGAGAGTCAAGCGCCACTGCTCTTTGGAGTGTGTTTGTGGTGTGGTTGTGTGTGTGTCTGTGTCATTTTGTGGGATTTTTTTGTGTGTTTAGTTTATCTCTCGTTTTTGTGTATGTGCTTAGTGTCCGGGGATTTTGTCTCGTTCATACCATTTAAAGTGCAAGGAAAAAAGCTGACAAACGCGTCCATTCATGACCTTTTAGACAAGAACAGCCGGAGGTGCAAAAATATTTGGACGGACACTTTGCCCTGTTTGCTGCAGGAAAAGAATGGTTTCGGCGCTACACGGGGAACAGTCCTCACCATGTTGGCGCATCTAAGCAGCTGCATCAACTCCTTCATCTGCTTGTTTTAAGGGCCAGAAAAGAATGCGAAATGCACTGCTGAAGGCTTCGTTGCCTTTATCAGCATCTGCTCCTGGTTCTGGTACAGCTACTACTATCGCGTCTGCATCTTCCCGCACAGCATCTGCTGTGCACTTGTGTTTACGTCGGAAACACAAGTAGGGCAAACGACAGCATCAAAAGGGAGTGAGACATTTAGAATGAGCTCTCTGCGAACTGAAACAACAGCACCTGCACATATGACAACATGTTCAGCTAACAGCTATCAAAACCAGCAGAGGGATAAAACTATTCGCAATAATATGTGATGAAGTCTGATGCGGGTAGAAAGCCATGCAGCGCATCAACTAGTAGTGACCGAATCATGGGAGCCTTAAGAAGGTGCAGCAATCAGAGGAGGGAACATGTGGCCGAAAAATCACGAAAGCACAAGTTCGTGTATGTCACCAACCTATAGCATGCCCAGGTCGCCCGCGCCTGAGACGCTTTCGCTACTGGGATAATGTGCGCAGTTGGCGCGAACTCGAAGCCTCTGCCCACCTGCGGCTACCTAACAACAACTGATATTAGGAGCCATGAGGCAGCCACGCAACCGACCGTGAGGTTGAAGAGGCTCAAGGACTCTGAAAATATTCGTGGGCATAATGATCTAGATTTTAATCTCTCAACGAGATCCAAATCTAGATTGTCCGAATCGTCTCGGAGGACAAAACATTCAAAATCATGCGTTTCAAGTTGAGGCATGCGCCCGTGACACTGGTGGAGCAGGTGTGCAAATGGCCAAGGTTCCTCACGAGTTCGAGGCTCTTCACTGTGGCCATCTGCAGTTTATAGACCAAAGCCGATCTTTCATGTAAGCAAGATACGGTGACGTTTCTATCGCCCAGTGGGGATAACAACTGTGGGTACGGTCCGTGGGAATGCAAGTAAATGGAATATTCGAAGTACCTTTTTAAATGCACATGCTGCTATGAGGTCGCCCTTTTTAACAGGAGCCCACATATTCTGGAATCAGAGGCGCGACTAGAGAACGCCGCTTCAAAGCCGATGTAGTATTTTAAAAATATCACAATATGTGCATGCCGAAGTACAGCGGGTGAAGTTGCAGGTTGTGTGAACGCAGCCGGTAAAAATCTATTGAAACAAGAGTTTCCAAAATTATTTCCTCATTTATCAGTGCGTTTATGAAGGTCAGCGTTCGTCAAACGCCGGAGAGTAACTTAAAGAGCATGAAAAAGTATGCAACGTCATTTAGAAGCTGATATGTTTCTAAGACGTCATGATAAATATGCGTTGTGAAGTCGGAAAATTTTGCTGTCGTCGTCTGCACCGAAGCACCGACAACCCGAAACTCCTACTCTGCACTTTGCAACTCTGCAAAAGGTGCACTGTTTCTATCGGTTCCACTGTAGTGTGCAATCATCGCCTCTTGTTACTCTCCTTGAGAAATTTTGGAAGAACGTGACCGTTTCGCAACCAGAGAAACACGAAGAGCCTGTCATCGTCACCGAAAGCAACTAGCCCGCTAAGATCCCACTTAGCATGCCGCGGAAGCGGAGTAGCAATTAGTATAATTTTTTTCTAAACAGTCTATAAACCCTCATTTAAAATGTAGACATATGCACAAAGCACTGAGTTCGAAAAAAAATGAGAAAGAATAATAAAATATGGCATTACTCCTTCAAAAAGTTTTACTTCGACGTTTTGTCATCTATTTTGCAGTGCCCACTTGCTGATGTATATTTTAACTCATGAGCAATAATATGTGACAAGATACTCTTTTGTTCTGTTCGGAAGCACCAACGGAGTGCTATAGTGTGTCCTTTGGATAAATAATTCTAAACATAGATTGAGGTACTAAACAAAGATGAGAAATGGGTCACTCCACTCGAAACGTCCCAGACGTTGCGCTCGACCATCTTCGATTTGTTCAAAAATATTAATGGGAACTTATCGCGACGTGTGTAATCTAAGCAGACAATATTTTTCACAAAAGGAATCATTCGCAAGGTGGACTGAGTTTGAACGTTTCGAAAAGGTGTGAAACCAGCTAGGCACCGCCCAATAAGTCGAGCTTCTAACATGAGCACTGATGGCTGCTCTTACGCCGAACTTCGATATATTTTTCTTCGCGGGCCGTCAAAGCCCGGTTTAAACTTGAGTTTCGCTACGGCTCACAGATCTCGGAAACCAGAAGGCGTGGCATAACTTCAAGGTTCTGCGAAGTGATCAATTAGATGAGTAAAAGAGGCATCACGCACACAACAGTAAATAGTGCCTGTTGAACGAAAGCCAGAAGAGTACAACGTTGGCTAACGGCTGCTCAGAATAGAACCCCGAGGACAAACTGATGTTGATATAGTTTAAAACAGTACCGTGTTTTAATATTAAAGGGGCTGCTTCAAACTAAACAGAGCTGTTTGTTATGGGCTAAAAAAAGCAGAGAGAAAATTAGACTGGTTTCCGCATGGCTTGAACCTAGTTATACAAGCGAAAGCTCTGTTAAGCATGATTAGACACAATGTGGTTTGGTATAAAAAACGCAGCAGGCGAATCTGTGCAGGACCAGGTAGATGCAGCGGCAGCTGCAAGCTTTCTAGCTTCCTGTATTGGTCATACTTTCGTTGCTTCCCCACTCGAGCTTCTCGTTCTGCATCGGTCTCTGCCGAGAACCGAGCAGGCTTCTTCCTCAGAACTGCTTTCCGGTGTGCTATATCGGCTGGATGATCAGACTGAGCCTGGCGCCTGTAACGAAGAGTTCACGTGCTCGGGCCGGTGCGTGCTGCATCAATGGCGAGAATGAGCGACGAGCGCCGGCGAATCAGCTGTTAATTACCCGCTAATCACGTGGTTGCGCAGCGGTGAGGCTGACAGCGAGCGCAGCTGTGACGCATCTCCGCAGCAGGTCACGTGGCGTGACTTCTCAGGACACACCACCGCTCCACCAGCTGAAGGTCAAACGCCAGTCAAGTTGACCTTAGCAGTTGTACCAGGAGAAGTATAGCTTTCGCTCCAAAAATACAGGTATCCGTTCATGTCGTTTTCTCGAAGATCACAAGTGCTTTTTGCTTGCGAATCCGAGAGTAAGCCACAGTGGCATGGCTTTTCAACGGCGACCACAAAACCCGTAATGCTCTTGACGTTACCACTGATGATATGAGTAAGAATCGAGCGGACGGAAAAAAAATTGTACTTTGTAATTGAACGCGAAGGCGCGGGTCTCCTCTAAGCCGAAAGAGACAAAGACCGGTCTCGGTGCACAACACTCGACCTCGGGAACTGTGCGCTGGCTATTAAAGAAACTACCACAGCTATGCTGTTTTTCATGCCAACTCAGCTTTGTTTTAGAGCTGGTGCAGTTGCTAGACATTCCTTTTCTGCCCCAGGTGCTTCGCAGCGGCTCAGACACGGCAGACTTTGCAGCCATATTCGGCAGAACGCCTGTGTGCTCGCACTTCACTCCCTAACAAAGCTTTTCCCAGCTATACGGAAGATATTCTCGGTCTTTGCAAACTGATGTGCTGATCAATGCCCAAAGTTGAGGAGAATAAAGGCATTCGCCAATGCTTACCTGACGACGCCTTTCATGTGTTGCTGGAGAAGAGAGAGAATGAGAAAGTAATTTAACTGAAGGAAAGTTGCGGATGGATGGATGGGAGCGCCTCCTTTGAAACGGGATGGTGGCAATTGCCACCATGCTCAGCTTTTCTTTCACTATTGTTGTTGAACTGTGTTGTTAATTCTCATTAAGATTCGTCATCTTCTTTCACTACGGTTTCCTACACTTCTCACCTTATGCCACATCTCTGCTTTTCAGCCACCAATCTACCAATCGCTTTTTGCTAACTTCCACTGCAGATTTATTTACATGACCATTGTTATCTTTAAACCCTAGGGCCTCAGGAAGAGGGACTGTGCCTGCCTCGACGTCCGGATGGATACGATCACATTTGAATATGAGGTGTTCAAATGCTTCTACAGATCTACCGCACACAGAACATGTGTCATCATCTTCGTTAGATTTTTATGGCAAAAGCAATACTACTCGCACTTTCAAGCCTTCGCATGACCCGGCCGCAGTTACGTTTGACCTTTAGCGGAGTGAATATGGGCGACCAACTCGCTCCTTCAGATAGCGCGGCTGCAGTTATGCCGCGCCGCGCACCTGTGGCGCTACTGCCGCTGTGACGTCATACCAGCTGTAGATTATGGGCGACCAACTCGCTCCGTTGTTCTGTTGCGTGGGGTGTTCATGCGCGCGCGTTCATGCAAAGCAGCAGGCAAGTTGCCGCTGTGACGTCATACTAGCTGTAGATTATGGGCGACCAACTCGCTCCCTTGTTGTGCTGCGTGGGGCGTTCATGCGCGGGCGTTCATGCGAAGGAGCAGGCAAGTTGCCGCTGTGACGTCATACCAGCTGTAGAGTATGGGCGACCAACTCGCTCCGTTGGTGTGTTGCGTGGGGCGTTCATGCACGCGCGTTCATGCGAAGGAGCAGGCAAGTTTCCAGGGGCGAAGCGGCGTTTATATATGCTGGCGTTTCACTGCGCCAGCCGAGATTCATCACTATGCCGTCGACTAGTAAGGCGAAGGAGAGAGCTGATCGCCAATGTGAAGCCCGGAAGAGACAAAGAGCTACAGAAACCACTGAAGAAAGGGAAGAACGGCTTGCAAAGCGACGGGTGCAAGATGCAGCTCGATGACGAATGCGTTCTACCTCAAGGGAATCTGATGTCAGTATACTGAGTTTGTTTAACGCTAGTCAAGACTCAAGTTTGTCTAGTGCTGACCGTAGGAATGCAACCAAGCGGTTTCAACGTGCTCAACGAACACCAGAAGAACGAGAGAAGCGTCTTGAAAAAGAACGTGCGCATTGGAGGAACAAGAATGAAACTTGCAAGAAACGGCGTGCAGAAGATACTGCTGAATAGAAAGGTGAACGTTTGAAGAAGAAACGGGAAAAATCACTTGCCAAGGGTGGTTTCTCACAACCACAGGAAGACATAACGCGTCGGCGATGTCAAGAACATGCAAGACAAATCGCCGAGTTTGCGTCAGCCACGCGGGAATTCCATAAACGTTTCAAGAACAATCCGTTTGGAAGTGTGTGCTCTGTGTGTGATCGCTTGTGGCATAGAGATTCTTTGACTCTGGTAAGCGAACTCATGTATCCTTCTATAACGAGTGTACAAACAAAGAGCCATTTCTTCACTGACCACCAAAGTATATTCATTGGCATAAACAAAGTGCATGAATAAAAGCCACGCCAAGTTTGAGCCCAAGTGTAGCCAGCCAATTATTGCCTTCGCAAGTCTCCAGGCTTAACCACGGTAAGCCTCCGCCATTTTGTTTGTAGCTGCGCGTTCTAAGACACCCTAACCTAGCTTCAAAGAGTAGGGCACTGCCTCTTGAGTTATCATACAAAAATTCTTTCCTGATCTGCCTTAACCTGTCGTTTAATGTTATTTCTCTGTCCTCGTGTACGGCATGCTTACTGGTTAGTTTCCTAGTTCTTTTCCGCCACTTTGAGTCAACGCTCTTTCTGTACAAGTATTTAAATACCTTAGCTGCCGACCTGCTACCGTCCAATTTCCTGAGGCGTTCTTCATAAAATATTTCACTCTGAGCTTCCCGTGCTTCGAACGATGCCCAGCCCATATCCCCTTGCAATGCCTCATTTGTGGTTCTGCCGTGGACACCTAGTTCTAATCTTCCTACAGCTCTCTGATTTACGTCTAACATCAACTGAAATTCTGCCCATAAGCACAGAACCACATTCCCGAAAGTAAGCCCCGGAACCTTTATACCTTTCCAAATACCTCTCAGTATTTCAGATTTGTTGTACCCCCATAATGCCCAATGTTTTATAAACCCGGCGTCTCTTCGAACTTTTGCCCCAAGAGAGTGTTCATGCTTTTCGGTGTATATCTGCCCTTCGCTTAGCCATATCCCGAGGTATTTGCATTCGGCCACTCTGGATATTTCGTGGCCTTGGATTGTGTAAGGGTGTAAGGGAGGTGTAAGGACCCAGCGCCACACTGCGGCTAGAGAAGACGCACAGGGTGGCGGACGAGGAGGAAAAAAAACGGAAACAATAGTGGCGAAGAGAGCGTGCGGGGGAGAAGAGGGAGAGCGCGGTCGGCGACGGACGTGGACGAGTTCTGCTGGCTCCCCGAATTCCCAGGCTTGGGCTTCCTGTCCGCAGACGTCCGGGTTATGAGACCTGGACAGCCGTCGTCGAGAGCCTGAAACTCCAGACCCAGACGCTACTCTTCCCCTCCTGTCCGACAGCTTCTCAACACGGGCCGCCTCCGTCACCACCGCTGCTTACCCGAGCTACCTGACCTGGGGGCCGGGCCCGGAGCCCACAGGTGTGACCATACTCCGTTTCATGCATAGCAGGCAACGCTGCGAAAGCTAGTGCGCCTGTTCGCGCAGCCTAAGTCCGCACGCAAGAAGTAGTTCGCCATACAACATATTTCGTAGCGACAATTCTTAAGTGCCGTGACTGGCGCCTCCTGGACTTCGTTTTACCTCTTGCAACACTTTCGTCCTGCGACTCGCCGAGATTTCGATAAGCAAAAAGTACACGCAGCGGTATAATACGCGGTTGGTAGGGCGAATCGCTTCTACTAAATCCGCGCCCAAAAAGTAGTTCTCACTTCGTGAAAACTATGGCCAGAGACCCCGAACACTGAGCGCCTCACAGCTTCAACCGTGATTTTCAATGCTACTACATCGTTTTAACAACTATTTGTATTCGTCCAAACAATGACCGTAGTTTCGAGAAGAACGAATGATACGTGGCGGAATAATATGGTTTCGCGGACGCACTACTTCAGCAACCTCCGCAGCGTTGCCTGCTAAGTATGAAACGCAGTATAGTTCCTGCGGCAGCGTTGAGGCCGCCGTGGTCAGCGCCGTCAACCGTGCGCCAACGCTGTGACGTTGACGCCTGCCGCTGGGGAGACTGCCGTCCACACCTCGTCTCCGTTAGGGCATCGACCGGAGCCTAAAGACTGCCTCGACGCCCAGCCACACCTCCTCGCTCGACGCACCAACAACCCACCAGGCTCATCACTGGAGCACAAACAAACTTGTGTGCTCCTTTTTCTGGTTGGTTCTTTTCATTTCAAGGCTTAAATCAGTTCCTCCCTTTCATCTATATGCCGCCTCGTTTATTTCTTGTACCTTTCAAGGCATGGTAAATTTAGCCTGCAATCTTTCCCCTCACGGGCGGTTAGCCGGCGCTAAGGTGACCCTGGCATGCTGTCTGTGCAAGTCAGATCAACCTCCAAATTCACCGCCGGCGCTCTCCCATTTAACCAGTCGCCAGTGCTACAACAGATGCAGGCCCCCCTCCACCAAGCGGCGGTTCTCAGGAGTCTGCTCCATCGTTCTCGCTGTTTCAAACAAAATTTACTGTGTTGTATGTTCTACGCATGACGTGAGTTTTTTTTTTTTTTTTAACGCCAGAGGATTAGCACCCCCATGCCGCAAAAAAATCTGTCAGGCGTCGGTGTACGCGCCGTCTGCCGTTTGAAGCCTCGCAGCCTGAGCGCCCGGAGTAGCCGGCTGCTCTGGGAACATAGGTGGGCCACCTAGATAACGTGACCTTGTGGCGTCATCACAACCTGAGCTCCGGACTGTGAGCAAACTGAATACTTTGGCAGGCGCCAGTTATGTGAGACAAGCCCATCAGTGGCAGCAGCTGCCATGGCAGGGCAGTGGCGCATCGCTTAACCGCTGCACCACTGTGCCAAGAGGGGTATGAGGACTCCCAGCAATCTATGATCGTAAAGTCGAGGATTTACAATTCCGCATAAATGAGCATTCACCAATGAAAGGCATCCTGTCATACCGTTGAAGTGGAGCTTATGTGTCCCCGCCAGCTTCTTAAGACTTCCGTACAATGAATTTCACCAGCGCTCATTTCCACAATTCCGCTACCTGTCACTTCGTTTAGGAACAAAATGTCCGTGTGGTTGATGGAGCAAATACATTTGCATTGGTGGACACCGGTGCCGCTGTATCTGCGAAGAGTTTTTCCTTAAAAAGCAGCCGGGGACTAAAACTCATGTTCACTTGAAACTAGAATGCCAGCATTCGCGTAGGGAGGCGAAACATTGCGCCCGGTTGGTATCTGCTTCGTGCCAGTGGATATTTCTGGAGAATAATTTTCAGCCGAGTTCATCTAATTACTCCACGCCACGCATGACATTAATATATAATAGGCATAGATTGTCTAAGTCAATGCGGGGCCACTCTTGAATGCGGGGATGCAGGAACTATTCTTCGTTTGTCGCGCTTGTGAAGGATATAACCGACCGCCATGACGCTGCGTTTAGTGTTATGGATGATGAGATATTTGCCAAGGCGGCAGTGCTGGTTTTGATTCACTCTTCGGACAACCGGGTGGGGACTCGACGCTTGCTGGTTGAGCGAGCCCTGCACAATACCGCACAGCAAGATGCTCTGATGCCAGGAGCCCTTGTTGATGCAGTGGAGATCGTGCAGACCCAAAGTCAACGCACTGAATGCCTCAACGGAATTAATTTCGATGGCGTCTGGTCTAAGCCTCGGTGGATGTTATTATGCCCCTATGGGTGTTCGTTCTGCTTTTGCATTTTAGCATGCCAGTGGAGTAACCGTAATTGCTTTCCTAGTGTCACCCGCATGATAAACAAGTCTCTTCCGCTGCCCATGCGCCTTGTGCTAGAGATCGGTCTTACAAAGCATAAAGTAATGCTCGACTGCACCGAGCTAAACGCTCCCGCGCCGCTGCCGGTTTCTGGCCATCATCCCCAGATTAACGCCGGCCTGGCTCTGCTCAGCTGGCAGAGGCCGTATTGCCTGCTTTCGGCCCAACGGACGATGATAAATGAGCAAATGCATAATATCCTTATATGGCATTGTATGAGCAGAAGTAGAGAACGCACCAGTAGAGGAAGAAGGTGGTTGCCTCTCGCTCGCGCGCTCGGACCACTCACGGACCGCTGCAGTTTTCGTCGCTGCTCCGGTGGTTCTCCTTCGCGTTGCACGTTACAGTTTGGAAGAGCAGAGCTGGGTGCGCTTCCCGACCTGCGCTCTCCGCACAGCGTCACTATGGACTTCGCACCGGTTCACCAGCGACCCAGCCGCCGTCTCCGCGGAGAATCGCCTGAATTTGGGTTCCTTCCCCCGCACAAAAGGACGACGCTGCCTTGACCGCCGAGTTCAATTGACATGGCCACTAACTCCAGGCCCCTGGCACTGATCCAGCCTAGCCCATCGAGTCCAACTGCCATGGCCACTGACACCAGGCCCCTGGCGCTGATCCTTTGCCACCCAGCCCGGACATCGCTATCTTTTCAGTGACGTGTTCGAAGACGGTGAGGATTGGCTGGCTGGAGACCGTCGAGCGGGTCGCCCGCTACAAGGACTGGAGCGACGAGCGCAAGTTCAGTAACGTATACGTTACTCTGGAAGAGTTTGTCCAGGCGTGGCTTGAAAAGCACGAGGCTACCCTTCCCACCTGGCATACGTATTGCTGGAATCTCCTAGCCACATTCCTCATCACCGACCGCCGGGAGAAGGCTGAAGCTGCGCTGCACTCCCTAAATCAGCGCACGAACAAGTGTGCGCATGTACATCGAAGACATGTCCCTTCTTTTCAAGCTCGCCGACCCCAGCATGACAGAGGAAAAACAGCTTCGCCATCTCATGTGTGGGGTTAAGCAGGAGCTTTTCGCAGGCATTGTGCGCAGCTCACCTCGCACTGTAGCGGAATTTCTTACGAAGACAACCAACATCCTCTACTAGTGCTTGCGCTACTTCTGCTTATACAATGGCATCTATCAATACGTTGCACACAAGAATTATCCGGGAGTCATCTGTTCGTCGGCTTCCCCAGTTTTAGATTGATAAGAAAAAGTACCTCTTGGATAGTAAAACGCCTTCACAAAGAAGGCCATCTACAGTTGGCCAGGTACTGATGATACAGTGGACTGTCTTCAATCTACGTCATGCCTCTCGTCGGAGGCCCCGCTGTCGATTTATTGTGAAATCCCCATGCATCCATTGCACCGGAAGAAAACGGCATTTGTTATATCCGATGACTGTAATGACATGTCATTCATATCGTGACGGAGTAGAAGCAAAAGCAGGCAGTGGAGAGGACAGGAGCGCTTGCGCTAGGCCCGCAGCCATTGAATCATGCCATCACCAACCGTGATGCAGTTCTGTTTTCATCGGTGTGCCATCACGTAAAATTTGGTGTGAGGTGCGGGGTAACATCATTATCCTGACCTTGGAGCTTCAGCGTACTGAGTGTGCCATGATCATCGGCCATGTGTTCCTGTCCGCAACGCCCGGCTGTGCCCTAACACGTGAGACCAGAACCGACCTCGCCGTTTACTCCCAAGCAGTCCCTGCCCCGGTAAGACAACACGACGAACTGAAGGCGGCGCCGCGAGCAGACCCTATGACCGCATCGACCAGAGAAGCAGCCTAGACGTGAGAACGCAACCCCCTACCCATGCCGTTTTGTGTATCTAAGGGCATCGGCCATCGGCTCCAGGTGTCCTATGGCCTCGAAGTTTCGTGGGGCAGCGCTAATTCGTTCATCCTCTCATCCACTGTGGCATCAAGCCCTTCGATTTCTTTCTCCGGTTAACGACACCTTCGCGCCCATCGCTGCGTCGTGCTTCGTATTGTCAATGACCTTCTTCTGGTTCGCGGTCTGAAAGATCACTCGGTGGCTCTGGGTCATGTCAGGGACTAGAAGAAGCGGCCAGCGGTTCGGGCGGGAGCACTCGTGGTAGACCCACAGCCATCACCATCCGTCAAGTCGTCGTTTTCCTCGGTTTGCCGTCACTAACACTATTAAGCATTTACCCGCGAACGTTGCAGTGGTTTATGGATATAATCTTCCGTGGGCTCAAGTGGGATGTATGTATGTACTACCTGGCTCACTCCAACATCTACAGCAAGACATGTCCCGAGAATAATGAATGACGGGATTCTTCCCTGGACTTCACGATACAAGCTGGACTGGTTTTCAACTCTATAAAATGTCATTTTGTTGAATGTCAAGCTCCGTCAAGTGCGTAATTTATACAACTACATGTTAGTACACGCATACATTAAAGAATGCAAATCGAATAGTTTTGCCATCCGTTCAACAGCCAATCTTAAAGAATATCTATTTCACTACCAAATGCGATGTCCGGAATACTAGTATGTAACACACACGTTAACTAATTACGGTAAGCAAATGATTGCTTACACCCTACCTGCCTTGCTCAATGCACTAATCTCAGAGAATATTGATGTTTTACATGTTTCATTGTCTACTCTACACAATTATTTTTGCCACCAATATTGAGCGTGTGTTTATCAACCATTGGATTAGTCATCGCAAACCAGTACTATGTATGTTCCTTGCCTATTGTACTTCTTTTGTGACTGAGTGAGTGATTATATTCATACTGCTGTATTTTTAAATACTAACCTATATAGCTTTGCAGATTCACCTTTTTTGGTTGTTATTTTGTTTCTTGGTTTCTTTTTTCATGCTTCGTGCTTTATTGTTTTGAAAGCATTGCCACCCCGCACTGCTGCTGCTGCCAACAAACGGGTTTTTAGGACTTATCAAGCTGCTTCCGCAGCTTTTTTCCTCGAACCTGTCCGTTCTCAAAAGTATTTTGCAAACGGAAAATATAGCACTTACTGACTTACTTACTTTTTTGACAATTTCTTGTCAACAAGGACCGTATATGGCCTGATCCACAGAAAACAGCCGCTGCACATGACTACACGTAGGAACGCGCTTTGAAACAATTGAGTAGTTTTTTTGTGCCTGCTCTTATAATCCCGTCAGTTCCACTAAGCCGAGGAGGCTTCTATGAAAAATTCATGTTCAAGTACTTCAGCCCGTACGTCATCATCAACCAACCACCTCAGTGACGTCAGCGGTTTATTGCAAAAGTTACCGCAAGTAATTGTTGCTGGCGAAAGACCAAAGCTGTCCATATAGCCCGCCTCAAACGCTGCTCCACTACGCTATCTAACATTCTCGCTTTAGACCAGGCTTCGCGTCACGAGGTCGAACTCTCACGAGGGCGAACACTGCATCGCACTGGGCGAACCGTGCGATGCAGTGGGAAGAAGACGAAAAGATCGAAAAGCGCAAGGGCCGAGAAGGGAGCTCACCCAAAGCTAATGGTTCTGTCACGTCCTCAATCCCTGTGTTTGCGTATCAGTATAGTACCGCAATGGAAACCACTACTGGGTTCTCTACGTTGCTTGTTCCCCGCGGTAGGATTATCATCATGTGTGCTATTTCTTCTCCGTCACCATCATCCTCTACCAGCGGGGTGCCAATCGACGGCAAAGAGGAAGACGCTCGGAGGGAATCGGTCGTGAGCCCGGCCGCGACCGCTTGGCCTGCCTTTGGCGTCTGCTGTCCTGTGGTCGTGGTCCTCCAGTCGCTACTACATGCTTCGTCTAACGACCCGTGACATTCTGGTGGAGGAGCGGGGTACCTTCATCGTCCCGGTCCCGGAGCTCAGGAGCTTTCGGTGCGCCCATGTCTTCTGTGGGATGCTCGTGGTTTCGCACCTCCCAGCATTGCCTCAGCCTGCCAGTTATATATGACCCGACGCCGCCGCTCTCCTCCGCCCCGCCCCAAGTCCCGACTAGAAGACACGACGATCCGACGACTGGCACCACTGACCTGAGACCCCACTGACCACCCTCACGTGAGAGCTTAGAAGACACGACGTCCTACGACCCTACTCATCCGAGACCACCGCCACTCACTGGAGACCCCACTGACCACCCACACACACAAGAAAACACAGTATCCCAGCCCCTGCCGTTGATTGCGTCCACGGGCCTTAGCATTGATTTCCGGAGACCGGTGGCTCCTCAGTCTTCGTGGACCTGGCTTCACGCGCTCGTCATCTCATCTCTTTCATCATGACGTCAAGCCCTCGTCTTCTCTTCTCTGGTCATACCTTCTACCACGCGCATCGCCGTGTCCGGCGTTACATCACTGCAAATCTAGTTCGCGCGATAGGGGCGATTGCTCGGTAGCCCCCAGCCATGTGACGGACTAGAAGACGAAGAAGCTGGCAGTGGAACGGCTGGAGCGCTCGTGAGAGGCTTGTAGCCATTGAAATCATATCATCGCCATCTTTTATCACGTCAAGTTCGGCTTGTCGTGCCATACTTGCCGACACAAACAAGGCCACCGTGATGTTCATTCAGTACAATTCTGGTGATCGAGTGTGAATTCGAAGCCGCGGCCTTAGCAAGAAGCTGCTGAAACGATACTTTGGCTCGTACGAGGTGATTCGCCGTAAGGCCAGTTAAATTACGAAGTGCTGTCGATCGTGATGCAGGCCGTCCGCCGCCCGCCTGCCTCCGAAATTCCCGTCGCTCGCCTCAGAGCGTACTGTGACCGCTCAGAGCACGTAGTCTAACTCTTCGCGCTTTAAACGTGTTTTTCAGCCTTAATTTTGTCTGGCTGCACATCGGGACGATGCACCTTTCGGGAGGGGAGCAGTGTCATGAGTGTTATTTGTCCTCCCTTAATTTTCCACTTACTCAACCTCATCCTCAACCAGCAGGGTGCAAATCGACGGAAAAGAGGAAGAAGCTCGGAGGGAATTCCTCATGAGCCCGGCCGCGACCGCTTGGCCTGACTCTAGCGCCTGCTTTCCTGTAGTCCTGGTCCTCCAGTGTCCCTACGACCCGCTTCGTCTGAACGACCCGTGACGATATCACCTTTGTCAAGCCCATTATTCTTCCCTACCGCCCGCATATATTCTAGTCAATGCTTAAGGTATAAACGAGAGCCTGTTGGTTTTGACCTAAAACCATTGTAGCGCCACCGTATCGGCACGCGGAAGAAGACGAAGCGGTGGGCACGCGGTGGAGAACGCTGGCTCGCGCAGAGAACGCTCTGGACTTTGGCCTCGGCCGGGTGCTGCCGCCGCTGTTCTGCCGTTACCTCTTCTCAGGCAGCCCTCAAATAAACGTGGCCGCCGTCGCCTCCTGGGCGACCTCCACAGTGACCTGTACAAGTGGTGACCCGGCGAGCCGCGCCTTCTATCCCAGCGGCGTCCCAGCATGGCAGGCTGGCAAGACCTGGATTTCAACCCCCCGCTCCCAGCGTTCCGGCCTGCAGGCGTCGGCGGGTAGTTCGCCCAACTGGAGTCTGCGATGTGCTTGAACGACATTACCATCCAGCGGTTTAAACACGCAATCCTTTGCGACATTCTCCCGCCCGACCTCCTCTGCCGAGTAGCCTGCCCTGCCTCAGGGTGCCGGCCCTACGACAAGTTGCGCGCGGCCGTCCTCGTCTACTACGGCGCATCATACTACCCGCTGCCGCTCTATGATGAGGCGGACCCGCTTTCGCAACCACCAGCGCCTGCGCCCACACCAGCATCGCACTCGTCTGCGGCTGCATCCTCGAGAAACAACACGCCGCAACCGTCACTGGCCAGTACTCTGCCGCTCCAGTCCAGCGTCTCCGGCCCGGCTGCTTTAATACCGACCGCACCCTCGAATTCCTGCCCTCTCCCCAAGGACCTGGCTCAAGACGAGTGGCAGCCACCCGAGCTTCATGACCCTTCGCGTCTGCGGCTGTGGCCATTGCGCCCGCACAGCCCTGTCGTTTGGTTTGTGCAGGTGGACGCTCAGCTACACGTGAACGGCAGGCGGCACCTTCTACCACACCGGCTGGGGCGATGCACTTCACACGCTCGCAAATCTGGACGCTGGTCCATCTTCAGGCCATCCTCGAGTGCACTCTCAACTCTAACAGTTGCCTTCAAGACTGGATCACGACCATCTCGTCGCCGTTTTCTGGGTGAATTTTCACGCCTGCTGCCTCTGTCCTCACTGTCGCCTTTCTGCATCCCTCGCCCGTTGCGTAGCAGCCAGGCTCGACCGCCTGAGATTGGTTCTCCTGCCCGACGGCCTTCCTGGACTACCGACCTGAACTTACCGGCATTTACTTCCCACCTCATACTTTTCTGTTTCTTCTACGCCCTTCCTTAGAGTTTTCTCTCCTTTTCGCACAAACCAGTCGTTAGGGCTGGGTGCGGGCCCCTGTAGCGCCACCGTATCGGCACGCGGAAGAAGAAGCGGTGGGCACGCGGAGGAAAACGCTGGCTTGCGCAGAGAACGCTCTTGACTTCGGCCTCGGCCTGCGCTGCCGCCGCTGTTCTGCCGTTACCTCTTCTCAGGCAACCCTCAAATAAACGTAACCGCGGTCGCCTCCTGGGCGACCTCCACAGCGACCTGTACACCATCTTGTAGCGCAACACACGACAAGTGACAGAACGAGTGCACTGTGTGTGTCCATTCGTTCTGTGTCCTTGTGTTGCGCTACATCATAGCTTTAGTAGACGCTTCTTTCCCAAGTTACCAAGCATGCCAAGCTACCAAGTATGTCAAACAATGCTCTAGCTTCACGCGCCTTTACAGGTAAGAGCCAGTCGAGCCAGAAGAGCCGCTGTTATTACTCTGTTGCTCTCTCTTCAATGTACCAGACTCTCCGTGTGGCTATGGGTACGCTGCTCCAGTCTTGATCGCTCAAGGAAACTTGTTTAATCGTCCCTATCTGATCGTTCAGCAAAATTTCGCTCAATTACTTCGTGTAGATTAGTCGGTGCTTCCTCCGACCTGCGCCGTTGACATGAATTAATACACATCCAGCTCCTCAAACTTCATTACGACTTCACAGTTGAGCGTTCCCTCCGAGTCGACAGGATGTCTACTTTGCATGCGGGAGGTGACTGTAATACAGTGCCCAATTTTGGCCTCAACAGAAGACTATAAGGACGATTGCTCTGGTGCGCGTGGCTTGGCTGCTGAAATAATGCGCGGACTATACATAAAACTGCCGCAGCCTTGAAGCGTTCTGTGCTGCCTCAGTTTTCGTTTAAACAATTGTTACCTCGAAATCTTAGAGCACAACACAATCTTTTGCTTTTAAAAGAACCTGACCAGCACCGCGACTGCCCAACAAGGTAATATGACTGACAATAAAATTAGAACTGTCCTAAAGATGTCTTAGTTGTGTGATGCTAGTGGCTCCTTTTCGGTCCCGGCCAGGTTGTGGCGAGCACCATATTCAAATTAAGAGACTTCGATGTCCTACTATGCAGGAGGCACATAACCTCGGCAACGTGACTCTACGTTACAGCCGATGAGTACATCCCGCGTTTCATGGTTCAAACGATGACCCACGCGCACTTCTTAGCACCTGTGTACTCTTACTGTGTGTAATGCTGTCTTTCCTCTACCGCAGTACCCAGCTTCTCCTTGTTTTTGTGCATTTGTGCTCAAACGCGTGGCCTTGCTCTGTGCGTTCAATTATAAAGCGTTTCGCCTCGAATGTTTAGGGTGGCTTCCTCTCAGCGCGACGCCCCTACAGTGCCGTTTACTGTCCACAGAGTCTCTGCTGTCCATGGGGATCACTGCAGTGACGGTTTAAGGAATTCCGCAAAGCGAATTCCATCCACAAACTCCATTAGAGTGCCACTTATGGTTAAGGATTTCGTCCTTTCTCTGTCTATGGGTTCATTTGCTAAGTCTGCACTCTTGAATATTGCCACCTGGTGTTCTCAGGGGGCGCATGAAAGTGAAAAGGTTGAAGTGTATCGGGCTGGCTAGCTGCCTGTCAGTGATATCTCGCCTTATCTTCCGTGACATATTTTGGTGTAGGCGCTGGGTAACGATCCCTGCGTATGTCCCAGACTCCTCCGACTACTCTGCTCCACTCCTCCGCTAGTAAAAACGCCTGTGCACTGTTAGCCGGAGAAACCAAAGCCTACCTTCCGAGAATGGGCCTTTGGAGTCTGTCAGGGCGGCCACCCATCAACCTGTCATGTAAGCTGCGGCGTACTACACCTTACAGAATCCGCGACTGCCCAAACCATTCCACGGCAGTCAGCTGGAAGACGTCGAAAATTGATTGTCGAGTTTGAAGGGGTCGCCTCGTTGAACCAGTGGGATGACACTACCAAGCTTCGAAACGTTTTCTTTAGTCTGGAGGGTTGTGAAAGTACCTGGTACGAGAACCGATAAGACGCCTTAACATCATGGCACGAGTTCTGCCGACGCCTGCTGGAAGAGACCTACATCAGCAGTGATCGTCGAGAGCAGGCTGAAGGGGCTTTGCAGTCTCGCATTCAGAAGCCGAATGAGACTAACCATGCACGTGGAGGACATGACACGGCTCCTCCGGCGAGCTCACCCGGCTATGCCCGGAGAGAAAAAAGTCGCCACCTCGTGCGCGGCCTTAAAGAGCAACTGCTCGCGAGCCTCGAGCGCAGTCCCCCAGGGACTATTGCTGAGTTCCCTACTTGGAAGCGGTTACGATGGAGAAGATGCTTCTACGGCGGTCCACCACCTACAACAGGCCGGTTTCCTACCGTTTCCTACCTTCGGGGCTAACCCTGACCCCCCCCAGAGCTGATCCGCTCTGTTGTGCGCGAAGAACTCCAGACGCTTCTCGGTGCTGGCCAGCCGACGGCCGGCACTCGTCCGCGAAGAGGTTCCTGCATTTAGGCTCTCGTTCTCGTCCGTTGACCCGCTGCCTTTTCCCATGGAGTACCATCGGCCAACGTATGCTGAAGCCTTGCAACGTCCTGCGCCCTCTTTTGCGCCGTTTCCTCCGTCTAATCAAGGCTCCCTGCTTCCCGCAAACCCCTACACGTACATCTACAATCGACGACCACCCCTGCGGAATACAGACCTGTGGCGTTCCCCAAATCGGCGGCATCTGTGGTTTAACTGCGGGGAACCCGGTCATCTGTATCGCCAGTGCCCATATCGACAGCTTGGGCTGCAGGGGTTCCCCGTTGTTGGGACTTGGCCAGCGACATCGACGCCTCCGGCGTGGTGTCGGGTCTGAGTCAACAGAGATGCGAAGTTGCGTGACCCTCGGGTGGACTTCGGTTGAGGTGTGCGAAGATCTGCATGTGCCGCTCTGCACTTATTGCGCTCAATATGGCCACGCTTCGACGGCTTGCACGATGAAAAATGATCCTTCAAAGGCTTGTTGCAACCGCGGTGCGGGGTTACATGCCTAGGCGGCCTGTCCAACCCCCATAGCGCTCAAGTAATCCCGCGTCCTCCGCCCGACCACATAAATTTTCTCCAAGTCAATTTGGATCACACCCGGTGTGCGACTGCCCCGATGGTTAAATATATTCTGGACAATAATATTACAATCATCACTGTCGGAGATCTATATATTACCACCCATAACGAATTTGTAAGAATTCCCTCCGCTTTTCACAAAATCCTGTCTCCTGAAAACCTTCGGTGTGTCATATTGCTACACAATCCTAGCTTTCATGTTTCTCCAACTTTAATTTCTCCTGAAGTTGTTTCCATCTTATGTTCGACATCGACTGATCAATTCCTTTTTATACCAGTATATGTACCGCATTGTCCGGATATAACAGTATCTCTGGCTTTGCTTACCACATGTATACATGCTTCACCCACTGACAAAGTTATCATTTGCGGTGATTTTAATGCAAAAAACATTTTATGGGGTGGCAATATCACTGATGCTAGAGGAACCCATGTTGAAGTTTTTGCGGCTTTTAATGTCCTGGTTCTTCTGAATAATCCGGACTGTTTACCAACTTACGAAACTCCATACGCTTCAAGTTGGATTGACATCAGCTTCGCTTAACCTAATTTGCTTGCAAAGGGCTACTCCTGTGAATTCATTCCTGATTCATCACTTTCGGAGCACACATTTATTACATACTCTTTTCTTTCACAACCGCTTTCGCCGTTCAAGCGGCTCACCAGAGCCAGCTCCAGTCATTTAATTTCCCAATTAACTTCTCTGCCTTGGTTAAAATTTTTTACAATCATCAGTTTCATTCGGAGCGTGCTCTTGATCATGTCCTCCCTAAATTTAACACCACCTTCATGACACTTTACACGAAAAACTTTCGTTTGGTCAAACCAAAGTTGCCCGAGGGTTCCATTTGGTGGACGGCTGATTTGAGCCTGGAGGGCTGCCGTGTGCGCGCTCTCCGTCGCCGTTTCCAACGCATTTCAGACCCACAGCTGAGAATACTTCACCGTTCAATTTATTATAAAGCTCTTGCAAAGTATTGCTCTAACATCAGAACCACACATGATAGTTGTATAAAAGAGATATGCTCGACAGCTACGCGTAAATATCTCTTTGGTAAGCCATATAAACATGCTCAGGTGCCCTTCCATTATCCCTCCTCTACAGTACATTGATGGCACATACACTGAAACGCTTCCTGACGCCATACAGTTGCTCCTTCGTACTCACGCCGCTACAGATGATTCTTCCCACGATCTCCCTTTTCATACTCATGTTGGGGACATTACTGCCCAGCCTTACAATAACTCATTTCAAGATTTACCGTTCACTGCTCAGGAGATCGAAGCTGTCTTCAATTCATTAGATTTGTCGTCTTCTCCAGGGCCTGTTCTTATCTCTCCCCGTTTTGTTGTCGCCTTGTTTAACGCTCACCCCTTGTTTTTCGTCTCCCTCTTTAATTCTCCCTTGCACTTGGGTTACTTTCCTCAGACCTGGAGAATTGGCAGAATTACTTTTATTCCCAAACCCAATAGACCAAAGCACCTTCCGAATTCTTACCGACCGATCTGTATTATTTCTTCTTTCGGTAAATTTCTCGAGCGTTTACTATATGGTCGGCTGCATTACTTCCTGCCTCATAATAAACTGCTTCATAGAAATCCTTATGGTTTCACGCATGGCCGCAGTTCTGTTCAGGTTCTATATCATTTGCGGGAGTTCTTGCAAAGTTATAAACAACAAAAAATTCCCGTGGGTCTAATTTCTCTGGACTTCAGAGGAGCATTTGATAGTGTTTGGCACACTCTGGTTTTAAATTTTTTCACGAAAACATCGTTGTCCTCGAAATCTATATTCCCTTCTGGCGTCTTTCCTTCATAACCGCCATTTGACCCATCAGCCTCCTTCGTGTACTCTTTCTGTGCCTTCTTCCCTCGGCAGTCCGCAGGGTTCACCACTTTCGCCGTTGCTTTGGAACATTTTGCTACATAATCTCCTAAACCTTCCTGTCCCCTCACCTATACACATTCAAACATATGCAGATGACACATCATTATACTCATCCCTGGCAAAACTAGCCCCGAGTTGTCAACGCTGGGCTCAAATGTTTTAACTTTAATCCAAAACTTGTGTACCACATCTCGCGTTCAGTTAAACTCAGAAAAGTGCTCCTATGGTTTGTTTTTTAATGAAGTCCCGGCGTTATACAAGCGTAAGCCGACTATTCGACTAGACGCTTACAGTCACAAGTGTGAACCGAGTATTCAATTATTAGGTGTTGTCTTTGACTCGCACTGAAGCTTTATTCCCCATTTTAACCATTTACAAACGAAAATTCTTGCATCTACCACCAAGCTCCTGAATTGGTTCCATTTCCATTTTCGTGTTTCTCCTCATATGCGCCAAATTTATCATCAGGTTATTCTTCCTGCAATTACCTATGCCGCCCCAGCTAGGTGGTTTGATTGCCCCCTTTCCAGACAAAAAGATCGCATTTTATCGCTTCAACGAATTCCCCTTCTGGCTCTTACTGGTGCCTATAGTACTACGCGAACCGCTGCTCTTCATGTTCTTGCAAACGGTCTCCCTTTTCATATTTATATAGACCAGTTATGCGCAGAGTTTATGCTTTTCACGTTACGCCAATCCGTAGTGTACGGCAATACTCTTTATGACCCCTCTCAAATTCAACCTTTATTTAATCCTTGGTCCGATTATCCTTCATTGAAATTCAAACTATCTTTTGTTAACTTAGTTCTCAGGAAGTTGTATCGTTTCCTTGTCAATGTGCCCTGCATATTTAAACTGATGGTCCTTCACTCCTCGCTCAGCGTGTGTTGCATGTGTTGTTCTTAGCTCACCACAAAATATCGTATACGTTCATCGTCTCTCTTTAGAACCACCCTCTAGCGCCTATGCCACTGACCTTGTAGCCTTTCATTCTGCTGTTCTTTATGTTATTCGCAACCTCCCTCTACGCCTGTTCATTTTTACACTGATTCTCTACCTCTGCTTTCTGCCCTGTCTTCAGTTACGTGCTAGAAACCGACTATTTTCGCCATTAAGAAAGATCTCTATCATTTGTCTTCTCTCACCCCATTTCTTTTATTTCATATCCGGGGTCATTCCGGAATTTTCGGTAACGAGTTAGCCGACCAAGCTGCTGGTAGTGCCGGACAGCTTGGAAGTTTACACACTTCTACCCTTTCACGTTATTGCGTGCGTTCCCGTTTACATCATTATTCACTTCTTTTATGAAGCATTGTTTGACACGAGAATAACGGTGTCACTGAATTATTCAATTCGATCCTTGAGACACTTAATATTCCCACTATTCGTCTACCCAGGAATCCTCTTATTAGATTACTTACTGGGCATGGTAGATTTCCATTCTTCTTTAAAAACTTTGGCCTGTCTCCGTCTTCAACTTGTTCCTGTGGCAGGTTGTGAATACCTCCGTCATTACTTCCGGGATTGTTCCGTTACTGCTCCTTTAGTTTCTCGTTTAAAATCTCTTTGCTCATCGGACATCACACCATCTGTCTATCCCTCCCATCTCTGAGACCCTGCTGCTTGGGCTCTTCTCCTTCAAAAGGTTCACCTCATAAGTGGTACAATTCCTAATTATTCACGCTGATTTCTCTCTGTCCTTTAACTTCTCTTCCCCGAGCTCTGCACAGAGGAGGGCCCCTTGCTCTTTTATTGGGCATAGGCGCTTTCGTAATGGCGTGCTTACTGTGCTTGACTGTGACTGTGACTACGTCCTTGACTGTGTGACCGTGACTGTGTCTTTGACTGTGTGACTGTGCCTTTGGTTTTGTCTTGTTTTGTTTTGATTACGTTTTTATTTTTCTGAGTTCCTTTGTGGCCGGCACTCAGTGCTTTGTTTAGACTGTTCCTGTGACCATGACTTTGCAGTGACTTCGTTTTTTCTTTTTTATTTTTATTATTTATTCCGCGGACTGCATGCTGTGTTTTGGATATCTGCCTGTGACTAACTTTTACTGTGATGAACCTTTTGTTTTCTCTTCTGTCGAGTTTTTTTTTTACTGCTCTGTATTTCGCTTTAATTTTTTTCTTCTTCTCTGGCACATTTACTTTTTCATTTTCTTGAATTGGCGTTAAGCCTGGAAAAAGCTTTGCTGGTCCGGGCACCCTCTCTCTTTCTTTTATGTTTTTTACCTTTTCTCAGAAGACGAATAAAAGGGTATAAGGGGTCTGTGCGCATGCTAAAGCCGCTTCATCGCCGACTTTTCAAAGATTGCCGCACCCCTGTACCACCTCACGCGCGATGATACACAGTTCGTGTGGGCCGCGGAGCAACAGGAGGCTTTTGCCGAGGTGCGCAGATGACACCTGTTATTGCGCACTTTGATGAAGAGCCTGGCACCGAAGTCCACATCGACGCATAAATCTGGCCAGACGCATGAAGACGCTGACGCACTCTGTCGCGCACCCGTCGGGTTAGCCAATGATAGCATGGAGGACGAGAGTGGTTTTCTTGGAGTTGTCAGCGACTTAGACTTAATGACCCTACAGCGAGAGCTGACCCAGACCTGCGACCTATTATTTATTACCTGGAGGGTGGAGCCTCTGACGTACCTCGACAATTTTCTAGGAACCTGCCGGTCTTCTGCCTTCGGAACGGCATTTTAAGAAAAACTGCAGCAGTGTTGACTGAGCGCACCTCCTCGTCGTTCCGGCAGACCAACATGCCGATATCTTTCTTGCTTGTCACGATGAGCTCACCTCCGGCCACTTGAGCTTTCCCCGCACTTTTGCACGCGTGCGCGAGGCGTATTATTGGCCCAACCTTTCTCCAACGTTACGTCAGTGGCTGCCGCAAGTGCCAATGTCGTAAGGCGCCCCCTCTCAAGTCAGCGAGTTTGCTCCAACCTATTGAACCGCCTCGGACGCCGTTTGATCACGTCGGCATCGATCTTCTAGGCCCATTCCCTGTGTCACCGGCCGGTCATAAATGAATCACAGGCGCGACCGACTATTTAAGAAGGTATGCGGAAACTAAGGCGGTGCAGCGCGGCACGTCATCAGAGATCGCCCAATTTTTTATGCAGCAAATCGTACTGCGTCATCGCGCACCATCCCACGTAATTAATGATCGAGGTACGGCGTTTACGGCACAGCTCATGCGCGACGTGTTCGAGCTCAGTCACACGAGCCATCGCAAAACCACTGCCTATCTATCACCTACAGACGAACGGGCTCACAGAGAGACTCAACACAACAATCGCCGACATGATCGAAATATACACAGACTCGCAGCACAAAACCTGGGACGAGATTCTCCCGTACGTCACATACGCTTAAAACACGGCCACCCAGGTGACGACCCGCTTTACACCATTTCGTCTGGTCTACGGGCGTGACGTTCAGACGAAGCTGGATGCCGTGCTTCCATGATGCTCTGATGACGACCCGCTCACGCCAGACGGCGACCAATTCGCTCAGCGCGCCGAGGAAGCACGTCAATTTGCCCGTATTCACACTCAGCGGCAGCAAGCCACGGATGCGCGCCACTACAACCTCCGTCATCGGCACGACAAATACCATCCCGGGGACCAAGTTTGAGTGTGTACACCGGTATGCCTCCCAGGCTTGTCTGAAAAACTGATTTACCGTTACTTTGGACCTTACAGAGTATTGCGCCGTGCCACAGAAGTGACCTACGAAGTTCTTCCAGACACGACTGTGCAGCCTCAGCGTCGACCAGCCCGCTCTGAGGTCGTGCAAGTAGTCCGCATGAAACCGTATTTCACCAAAGCCACCTAGACTAGACAAGGCCTGTTCGCTCCTCCTCTCCACAGGGGCCTACGTCACACTAGTTGCCCGACCCGCCCGACCGGTCCGACCGTCAACGACGGTGAGAGTTCGGTGAAACACAGCACAGGCTCATAGAAACGCAGGCCTGTGGTTAGGTTAGGCAGCGAACGTGCTGACATTTCTCTTTTCCGGCTTCTAGGTTTTCGAGCTGCAGTGCGTCATACCGTATTCTCCTGGCTTGTGCACGTTGAAATCATGATGTGGTGCTAAAGAAAAGCACATTTGTAATCGCTGCAACATGGGCCGTTGCTGTGTGCCGGGGTGCCGCGGAAATTATGTTGGTGGCCCAAACTTAGAGTGTTTGGTTTTTCCTAAGATGAAGCTCACAGAAAAGCTTGGATGAGAGCAGTTCCTCGCAAGGATTTTACTCCAACCGTACATTCCAAGGTAGAAAGTAAAAACCTTCTGTAACTTTAAAAGTTGTTGAAGAATAGTTTCGGGAGAACCGGATGTAAATAATTAAGCTTTCTCATGCAGGTATGCGAGCTCCATTTCCATAAGCAAGACTTCATCACCAAGCTCTCACATGATGATAAACAAACAGGAAGAACCATAGAGCTCAACCGCGATCGTGTTCAACTTCAAAAGGGTGCAGTGCCTTCCGTGTTCCCCAATTGCCCATCATATCTTCCTTCTACACCTTCATGAGGGCACGTCGGGAAAATGTAAATTTTTGTAAATTGAAGGATGACGCCATTCAGAACAGCAGTCAGAAGAAGGCAGTTGCCAGGAAACTAAAAAAAATTAAAGAATTGAAATATTTTAATGCAGAGCACTCTGACCAATAAAATGTCCATAAAGTAATCATGTTACTGTTTTGCATGACTTCATTCATTTTGTTTATTTTAATGTCTAACACGCCATCCGCTTTCGAACATAACAAAAAAAACGTACATTTATTTAAAAAGCAACCGAATGCATGAGATGTAGCAGGTACTGCATGTCATGCATTCTGCTTCATTCTACTGCTTTTCTGTCTAGGAAAAAAATATTTTGAAGTTAATATGAACTAAATACGATGAACTGAAGAGCAGGAACTATAGCTATGCAATGCTCTGTCACAAGTATTATCATGCAGCTATAAAAACGAAGCACTTAGCTCCAATACGAAGTATATTGTAAGGGCCACGAAAGATAGCATAAATTATAAATTAATAAGGAAGATATTTAGCAAAATTATGCTCGCGGTTAAAAAGCTGTTGTTTAGTCGCTAATCCATATTTATTGACTCACTTCTAAAGCCATTGTACCTCGGATAGTGAAAAAGTGCGCTTAAAACTGCGGGCGAACCCCCGCAGTCCCGAGCGGAGGTCGGACAACTAGCGTGACGTCACGGAGCAAGCGGAGAGGCCTTGAGTAGTCTAGGTGGCTTTGATTTCACGCGGTAGAGGGCAGTACGCTCTGTGCTCGTCTGGTTGTCGCGCGGGACACCTTCGCCCACATGCCTTATCCATTTTTCTGCGCTTCTGCTGTTCTTTTTTCTTCCATTCCATCGCTCGTGCTCCTGCCCCGCTTTTATATATGTTTTTTTTTTTCTTTGGAAGGGAGAGTAATGCCACCGAGTGCTCTCAGGTGGCGCATGAAAAGCGACGACGTTGAAGTGTCTCGCGCTGGCTAGCTGCCGTATTCTGCTGGTTAGTGACCTGTCGCCGTATCTTCCGTGACACATCAGTTAAGCCCATTTCCTCTGCTTAACGGACACGTGGATGTACCATTCGGATCCAATGGAACTGGCTGGCTGCCGCTGCGTGTGTGGCGCTCGACGTCCCTACTACGCAGTAGCCGGAGTCACCATCTACATCAAAGCCAGTGGGTGCAACACCCTTCGACCTCGACGGAACCTTCGACATCGGTGAAATGTGCGCTATACGTCTCTCGGCAGAACGCATGGTCACATGTGCACCTACTTGGCGCCAAACATGACTGAAGGCGTTCCTGAATCATTCGTGGTCCGCAACATGCCATATCAGTAACTTAACCGAGCTTTCATCATATTCGATGATTTCAACCAGAACGTCAATACCAAATTCCTAACAAGGATGCAACGCTGTCTCCGAATTAAGCTGGTAACCCCCATATACGGCTACGACGTGTCAAACACTGGATAGACTTAGGGTTCCACGCCGAAAATGCAATTCAGGACATCAAATAAATGCGATGCTACTTGACCGACCCCAAACTCATGCCCATATCCATTAACCCGGTACCACCACCACTGGGTAGAGAGGGAATGTGGCCAGAAGACCTGCATCCTTAGACCGACGAAATCGTCATCATAGAAAGAGACATGAATTTGTGGGATCTAAAAATAAACATTAAGTAATTCAAAACTTGGGATGTGATTTATGAATAAATGAAGTTTCCTTAAAGACAACCACCTGTGCGTGTGTCATGACCTATCTGGGAAAAAAGTGGTATACTCCACGCAGCGGGAGCCGGAGCAACGCCATCTACAGGCGGTATCTGGGATCGAGACAGCCAATGCGTGACCTTTATGATCAGTAAGCATGTCGCTTGGCTTGTTTCAATGTTTCGTGCCTTAGCTCGCCAAAATGCCGCAGTTTTCCGTTGCTCCGGCTCCCGCCGCGTGGAGTATAGGGAACCCAAGCTCAAGTTTGGGAGCGCGACACCAGCGCCGCAGCGGCGAGCAGCGGAAAGTAGGGGCGCCGCCGCAGCAGACGCCCTGCTAGCTTTGTATGCACGTACGACGGGAGAGTCGCGCTAGGCGCGATCTTCGCGCTGACAGCCGCTGTCTTGGCGAAGCAAAAAGGAGGTAGTACGCAGGCCGTAATGCAAAAACCAAAGCGTATGTACACGGTGATCCACTCTTAACGCGAACACGCGAGTATGCGGCAGCGCTCTTCGGAGAGCCAGTGAGTCTGTCCCTACCGTGCCCGAAAAAAGTGGCAGACGACGCGCAGGCAAGTCGCTCGCTGCTCGATTTTCCAGCCTTGCCACTGCGAGTCGCAAACCGCTGAACCAATCGGCGAGACAGTCGAGCTTTCGGCAATGACGCCGCCCGCGGACAGTCGAGCTTTCGGCAACGACGTCGCCCGTAGACACGCCGGGCGACGAACTGCGCTGCTCACTGGCTGCCGTAGTCGTCGCTAAGCATAACCGTTTCGCATCGATGCTGCGCAGCTGAGGGCACTTCGGAACTGGCCAGCGCTGTAATAAAGGTGCTACTCGAGTCACCGTTTTGCTATGTTCCTCATCACATAATAAAACAAAGACGTGATCGATTTCCGTGATGCATTTAACAGCGGAGCCAGGTGACAACAGGCGAACAGCACTGGGCATCAGCAAAGCGGCTTTGGGAAAGAAATATGCTTGTATCGCAGTTATCACTTCTACCAGCTGCTTGGTATTGGCCAACGATCTTAAAAAATGATTCATTTTTGACGTTGTTCTACTCCAGGGCTTGGTATGAAAGCGAACAAACAATATTAGCGTATTTTTCTGACGGCGGCGGCAGACAAACAGGCCGGGAGGCCGGCCCTGAGAACCGCGCCGCTGCCGCTATCATGACGCTTGTACGACTGCGGTGCACATCAATACCGTCACGACATCCTCCTGGTCGCCGTAGTGCATTGCGAATCGCACCGAGCGCGAGTGCAGGAGACGCGGTCAAAGCAGACGAAATTCTCGAAAGAGCGCAAGCAATGTTATTCCGGAGAGCTTTCGTTTCAAGCGGGAAGGCGACCCGCAGGTCCCACTTGCAAGTGTGAACAATGGTGGTCAAATCTTTAGGGGAATCCCCCAAGGTGGAGTAGAATGTTGACGAACTGTCGTCTGGTCGCATGTCCTTTAGATTCACACGTAAGTGGATCGCCCTGCGCATCGCATGCAACTGACAACTACGATCAACAAGTGTCTCGCTTTATTTCGCAGACCTGATAGTACTTCGCATATTTCGAGCATATAATTATACAGTGGACTTACCTCTAGTTACATATCATACAGTACGACGTTATGCATTTTAAAGTCTAATGGGCCTCCTCGTCGTCGATTGTCTGCTCCACACAGTAGACGCGACTAATCAGTTTCCCCCCTTTAATTAAGTTTGCACTGCGGAATTGCGCGTCAGTCTGAAGAATCTTATTGCGGCTCATGCAGGCGATACATTGCGACATCGTGGGCGCGTGCACGTGCAAGAAAGCGCGCGTGCAAAGAAGCGTGGTGAAAGCAGCCCGAGCAGCGAACAGCGCCCCAGTTTTTACTTTTCTCCCATAGATGGCGCTGCACATCAGGCGCAGCAGCGCCACCCGGCGATGCTTTGGGAGCTTATACCACTTTTGTCGCCGTAAAGCCCTTAGACTTTCACTTTTTCACAAGATATTTCATCATCCTTCCTTTCGTGACGAACTGATCTCCCCTCCCCAATACATTTCATCAAGGCTAGTAGTAGTACCGCGGCACGCAGTAGTATCGCGGCAAAATAGCGAAGTCGGAATTCCATTTTGCAAAACCAATGTCATGTTTCAGTTATTCCTTCCGCGCACAGCTGCTTAGTGGAATCACCTTTCTGCCTCAACCGCTACAATTACTGACAACCAACGCTTCAAGACAGCATTAGAAAACGCTGTATAAGTAGGAGCATCTATTTTTTTTTCTTTTTGTTCTTTGATTATTTTTCTTCACTGTATTGCTGCGCTGTATGTAATGTATTATATTCTATTAACCAGCGCACCAAGAACTCAACAGTTAGTATTCTATAACTAGGAGCCATCATTTCTGTATTACTAATTAGTTTGCGGCACTGCGCATTTTTTTTCTCTTGAAGTTTATGTAACCACTCCCCTCTATAATTCCTCTGGCCCTGAGGGTACATGAAAAATAAATAAATAAATAGTACATCTCTGAAATGCTTCCAGAAATGATGCTGTAACAGCGGTTTCGTGGCTTCTCAGCACACAGCTCGGAACGGTGTCTGGTGTGGTGGCCAGCGAAAGCTAAGAAGCGCAAAAAAATGCTACCAAAAGCATTCTTGAGCGGGAAACCAGTGATGAACCAATTTTTTCATATGCTGTAAGATCATATCGATCAATATATCCGCAGATAACATGACGGCAGTCTTGAATCTTTTTTCTATTAACGTTATTGCTATCATCAAAAGCGTTCCCCACTAGTTTTCTATGGCAGTCTTAACTGTTCGATGCGACCAATGGAAACCCTTTCAAACAAATTTCGCTACACTTCAGAAGAATGGAAGTACGGACGATCAATATTTTCAGAACGATGTCTTTTAATTTTCCAATTTTGAGAATTTTTGTCGGAGCACGTTGGACATGATAGCAGCAGAACACTCTCTAATAAACGCAGGGCATTAAGGATTTCGCATTCACAGCACGTAAGCAGACACGTGCCCCAGAAAGTTATTTTACATGTCTGCTCGAGAACTGAAAAACCTTACGCGACAGGGCACGACCACTGTCGAACGAGAAACGTCGGCAGACAGTCCTACGCTAGCGCCCTCCACACTGCAGTCTGTGAACTTCATAAAGGCACCGCTTTCCCCACTGCTCTATACTCCAGGCTTTGTACTAACATTGTACCCTGGAAGCTTTCAGACGCATTCATGCACCCAGCAGCCGCATGTCCGGTATTTCAAGCATATGATGAACGCAGGAAACAATATGACCTCAAGCGCGGCCGCGTCAGCACTGGCACGATGTCATACGCAGCACCAAGTTAAGGCGCTCGTCTACCGAGCCGGAGTAGCCGGGTTCGACAGCGGCTGCCGCGTTTCGATGGAACGGAACGCGAAAGGCATCCGTGTGCTGTACGATGTCAGTGCAGATGAAAGATCCCCAGGAGGCCTCCACTACAGCACCTCTTTCTCTCTTTCTTCTTTCACTCCCACCTTCCTCCCTTGTCTTATGGCGCGGTTCAGGTGTCCACCGAGATATGTGAGGCAGATAGTGCGCCACGTGGCCAGTCGAATTCCGATGGAGGCGAAATTCTAGAGGCCCGTGTACTGTGCGATGTCAGTGCACGTTAAAGAACCCCAGGTGGTCTAAATTTCCGGAGCCCTTCACTACGGCGTCCCTCATAGCCTCAGTCGCTTTGGCACGTTTACCCCATAAACCAAACCTAGACTTTCTCGTTTTTGCTGTGACCCAAATGCCAACCGCGTGCGACTTCCATCAAAACAGCCGAACACTGTACCGCAGCCTTGGCGGCGAAAGCATTTCCTGGTGCATTGCGAAGATTTTCAATCTGAACCGGTGCGCGGCGCCCAATAAAGCAACAATATGGGCCATTTAAGACACCGTGCAAAGTGTTTACCATCGACAACTGTGGGCGCTCGCGACCGATCGTCTTTATTACAACCGGGAAGTTGTTGTAGACCGTAGTAGTGTCGCCCGAACGCCGATCCTCTCGACGCGGAACGCAACTCGCCAACTGAATCGACGATTCATCCAGTATACTCGGTTATCACTGCAGCGTTCCCACTTTTGAAGCACTAAAAATATGAGCGTAGTCCCGCGTAGGCAAAAGCGGTGGCGGCACTAACACAGCGCTTCCCGTCGCGCGGCCAAACGGGCCGTAGCGAGGATATATTGGGGCATAGGGGAATAGCGGGACGCTACTGCGCATGCGCAGAACGCTAACAGCCCTCGGGTGTTTGGGTGAGCGGGCGACGCGAAATCGGCGAAATAGCGTGCGCCCCAAAGCCGCTTTACGTTCGGTCAACATGGTGGCGCCTGTCGAAGCGGGGCCGCTCGCTTCATCGCCGATTCTTCCTTGCCGCTACTCTGTGGCTCACGCTCACGGCAAACTAAAGGCCCACGAGGCTTTCGCTTTGGGTGAAGTATCCTGAACCACAAAAGTTTAACGACAAAACACGCCAAATTTTCTGATTGCTTCGGTGTTTACAGAGCCGCTAGGCTCAGCGGGTACGCGTCGATTGACATCAGAAAGCGCGGGTGGTTCGAACCACTGATCTCCACGAACAGGCTTGCAATTTTGGTACCAAAAAGGGGTCACAAGAATTTGCGTCCCGGTAGCACACTTTTCTTATTTACGAAGTATAATTTACTCGCAACGGACGTAAACAGAATTGAGAATTCACACTACATTTGCGAGAGTTACAGTTGTGGGTTCCACCGAGTTCCGCAAGTGGCTAACAATAAAAAAATGTGAAAAGCATTTCTTGTACAGCTCGCGCCAAAGCGAGCGCAGAACTTATGTACAAAAACAACGCAAGGCACGCTCACGGAGGCAACGGCAACTTCCTGTATGGGTAGTCTTGGCTCGGATTGAACATGTCCGCATTATAATAATAACTTATTTCCATCAATGATGGGGGAGACTACGGATAAAAGCCGCTTGAGAACAAGCGACTTGACTGAAGTCCGCGGCCTCCCTACAAAGCAGGCAACGGTAGAACAACCACAACAACAAAAAAACTAGCAGAAAGCACAATATTCAAAATTAATGCACGCATACTTGATAGTCACAAGAGGTAAATAACAAAAGGCAAGATAACACTTTTAGTTGTTATTGTAAGCAAGGATTGGTAATGAAATGTTTGCGTAGGGTTCGTACAGAAATTGTATGCAAATCTATACCTAATTTCTGGAAAAAGTATTTGCATCATTTTTCACATTTCCTACGTAGTAATTGGAAGCTACAACAGTTTACACGTAATTTTATTTATAAAATGCAAAAATACAGCATATATATTAACTGCTTTGTT
Source organism: Amblyomma mixtum (assembly GCF_055824585.1). Lineage (NCBI taxonomy): Eukaryota > Metazoa > Arthropoda > Arachnida > Ixodida > Ixodidae > Amblyomma > Amblyomma mixtum. The sequence goes on from NC_143013.1 coordinate 109,202,693, forward strand.
CTGAAAGCTTCTCTTTCCCGCGTCATGGCGCTGCATTCAAGCAACGCAAAGCGTCCATCCGCGACCCTAGTCTATAGACAGAAAACGTGAACCCGTTCCCCTAACGCTAAACGCATGCGGATAGAGTCGCCCTATTCGACAACTCCGAATAACCATTGGTGCGTATAATTAACGACTATGCCTTCGACGCAGGAGTCGATTCGTCGTACTCGCTCACAGGCACAAAGCCTGTAATTTCATCAACGAACGTTGGCACCGAGGACGAGGAGCGCATTACAGATGAGCCTGCCATCCTAAGTAAATTGCACTGTACCCATGCCCCTGCGCAAGAATCAGCCAGTCGCTTACCTGGTATCCACGACGGTCGAAGTGCTCAGCTTCGAACTTGGCCTCCACTTGATGATGTCACTAGCACCACCACCATCAGCAAAGTGCGCCGGGCTGTGCGACTCGAGCCGCCCGAAGCCGCCTACAGACCCGCGTTAGTGCTTCAGCAGTGCTATTCTAACGGAATGGCACGACGCAGCTGCCCCGCTACTGCGTGGTAGGCAGCAACGAAAGCGTCGACGAACCCGCCACTGAACAGCCTACAGCCGCCCAGCAAACAGCGGCTCGCGCTGGTGACTTGCAAACACTCATGCTGAGCTGCATCATGGTTACCAGCCGCAAGCACCGGGAAATCTAGCGACACGAAGCCAACTGGTCGGGAGAAGCCAATGACGCGAGAATCCGGCCCGTGTTTAACACCCGGACGCTGGCACTGCGTGCGGCGGACGCATCTGCACGGCCAGCGCGCGTTTGGTTCAGGGAAAGAGGAGCGACCGACGGTCACCTCATAGAATGTGCGTCCCGAGACGACTTAAAAGAGAGACGCTGGACTATCACCTGCTTCCCCGCACCTCAAGCTCACGGCTCCCACATTAGCTCGCAGCAGCGACGGTCCAAGAAGGCGCTAGAGAGTCTCGCCCGTTTGAGTGAGCAGTCGAACGAATTTTCCGGCTGTTGGACGGCAGCTGAACCAACAAGCACGGACAAGTACAGACATCATACTCGGAATAGGTGCCTGCGTCTCCTGAGCGCGCACATTGATTAGTAAGCACAAACCAACCGAGCATGACTGAATATGATTGCCCAAGTGTTGTATCCTCGCCGCCTTTCAAGACTGATCAAAGCAAACAAAAATACACGCGTCGTCACCTCACGAATTTGATATGCATAATGCTTGGAGACTCACATTAGCCGCCGGTGATGTGTGATGAACCACGCTGATCTCCGTGACGCGGTCGTGAATGCAGGAGCCCGTCGCTCGGATGCAACGTTGCAGGCACACCGGATGGCCGCTGGTAGACTGCGGTTGCTCTTCGGCTCCTGGTATGTTGCCTGCATTCAAAACCGACAGTTAGTGCGTAACCGCGGCATAACCAGGAGCAAGTCATTATCACCAAAATATTGGCGGACAGTTAACGTACCTTGGCTAAGCGCGGAATATCGTTCAGTAGCAATAGAGCTCACTGTTGTTCACGCTAGTTCACGCCGTTTAGCATGACCAAGTAAGTCAAGCTCTTCAGACAATCCGCAAGGCCACACCTCACACTCCATACAACATGCGTCCAAGCCGGCATACGCTTCGGGCGCCGCCGAAATGGAGGCGTTTGTGCCGAACGCGACAGAGACTGACGCGTGCCAAGCAGCGCCAGATCAGACGTGTTCAAACACGCCTAACTGATAATAGGACGCGAGGCGAAATGATGCTTCTTGTGTTTGTGTTGCTTTGGCATATTCCAGGGTTTTCCCTCTACCCAGAGCGCAGCGGCTGCGGCAAAAGAGCCTGTGCCGTCACCTGGGGGACAAGCTCTCCCTGATTGGCTGCGCTGCGTTGCCTGTGACGTCTTGTTAGGCGCGCGTGTCCCATTGGTTGGTTATTGTCTCTCTTGATGCCTCGGTGCTTCCGCTACGTCCTCCTCCTCCCCTCCCTCGTGGGTTGAGCGATGTCAGTGGCAGCGTCTCTTTTTTTTCTTCTTTCGCTCCAACCTTCCCTCCTTCCCTTACCGGGCGGTCATCCGCCGAGATATGCGAGAGATACTGCGCCATTTCCTTTCCTCAAAAACCAATGAACAAATTTATTACAGTGAGTGCCCCCAGGTGGCCGAAATCATTGCGGAGCCCTCCGCTAGGGCACCCCTTTCTGCGAGGCGCATAGAGAATGGGCTAACAACGAACCGTCATGCACCTGCTGCCGGGCGCGCACCTGAGACGAGGCACGCGCTTCTCCTCGGTGTCGCATTTTTCTCGAGGCAACTTTTAAGGCGGAAGCCTTTAATGTCTCATCGTTGTAAGCAGCAGTTGTCGAAAGAAATGTTACGCTTTTCAATTGGTAGAAACCAACGTTTGTTGAAACGGTCGTGACGTCACAGTGCGCGAATTTCAAACGGGGCCAATTCTACTTTGGCTAGTCACCATGCAACCAATTGAAGGGACCGTATAGTGATGCTCCCAAGTAAGTGGGAATGAGCTTAGTTAATTGCTTAATTACCCAATTAGACTAATTAACTATTCTAGTCAGGCCATATAAATAAATAAAACCTAGTAGGAAATTGGTCGAGCTCGGGAATCGAACCCCGGTCTTCGACGTGCGAGACGAGCATGCTATCCACTCCGCTATGCCAGCTTTTTTTTTGTCTTTATTGCCTGTTTTGACAGATTACAACAGATCATAAACAGATGTTCTGCGCTGCACACTCAAACAACAAGAACGGACATGTGTTTCACTCGCGTGAGAAAATCAAAACTGTCTCAGGGAACACAACTCTCCCATCAACTCGATAACTTCATCTCCAAAACATAGCTCCTTGTACACTTCACGTAGCTTAAATATGTTTTCTTTGAAGTAATCGCGGACAGAACGCGCATCTTCATCACAGTGTCGTACAGCCATCCTGCTTCGCCAAATACTGTGCAGGCCAAGCAGGAAAATTACATCATATTTATAAAGATCCGGCTCTATGTCCAGGAATCGTATCCCATACGGCGTTAGGGGTAAGTCTTTCTTTATTGTACGCTGGAGCACGTCCCAAAAGAGCAGCGCATCCCAGCAATCAATAAAAACGTGTTCTATTGACTCTGGTTTGCGACACAACAAGCAGTCAGCACCCCATGGTAGAAACAATCCCTTTTCCTCCATCCATGTTTTAACCGGCAACGTCCCAGTGTGTAACTTGAAGAAAAACGTCTTCACACCCGCTGGCACCAACATTTTTCGTACTCTTTTTAAAACATTTCCTGCTTGGCCTCCACTATACATAGATCGATAGATTGGCTCCGGGAAGACAGAGTCGAGCAAATCTTTTAACAATTTCTTACGCGTGACATTAGAAAGATATTTCAAACTGAAGCGCGCATTCAGAAACCGGAAAGCAAAGACAACTTCTTTCAAAAACCTACTTGCACTGTATCTCATCCCGTCCACACTGGAAATAACATAGTTTGGCAAAGCCGAAGAAAGCCTCACTTGAATAAATGTCCGCAGGAAAGGGTCGCGTTGATCTCGAAGAAACAGAAATCTTGACACCACCTGCCTCAGGTACAAGTGCGGCAAAGAAAGACCCCCTTTTCTCAAACGCAGAAATAAATTATCACGTTTAGTCCTCTCCCATGAGGACTGCCAAACAAAAACTGCGAAGAGACGATGAAACTTTTGAATGCTAAGTCGAGAGCATGAAAGGACCTGCAACAAATAGCACACTTTTGAAACCAGATATACATTGCATATGTTTGCGCGCGTGAATACAGACAGTTCCTTCCCCGACCATTTCTGTGCACGCGTGGAGAGTTCTTGAATTTTCTCCTTCCAAAAGTCATCGTTATCTCGATACTTGTCAAGAGGTACACCTAGGTATTTGGAAGGAACATGTGACCATTTTACACTTGCATGAAACAAAGGCGCTGATGCCCAATTCCCATGCCAAAGGCCCGCACACTTGTCCAGGTTAACAACGCTATTGGTTACATCACAAAATCTACGAACAACCGACATCGCATGTTCTATGCTGCTGTGGTCACTACAGAAAACTGCCACATCATCGGCATAAGCCAATACTTTAATTTCACATGCTTCCAGTTCGAAACCACGAATACAGCTGTTATTTATTACATTACGGCAAAGTGGCTCTAGGTACAGAGCGAAAAGTAGCGGTGACATTGGGCAGCCTTGCCGCACGGATGCTCTAACGGCAATTCTGTCTGTGAGCTCTCGGTTAACAACCAGATTCGTGGTACAGTTGCTATAGGCCATTCTAACCCCTTTTAGAATAACTTCTCCAACACAGACATGTTCAAGGATTTTAAAAAGAATGTCATGACATACACGGTCAAATGCCTTCTCTAAATCAATTTGCAACATTGCGACTCGCCTAAAGTCAGCGTCACAGCATTCCAGTATACTCCGAGTGACATGAACATTCGTGAAGATGGTCCGCCCTTGAATTCCACACGTCTGGTGGGGGCCAACCAAGATGTCCATAACTGATTGTAAACGTTTGGCTAATACTTTCATAAAAATTTTATAATCAACATTAGTAAGCGTTATCGGCCGATAACCTGTAACTTGCTTAAGCTGAGCAGGATTGTCAGTTTTCGGTATAAGTACTGTATGTGCACGAGAAAACGACGGTGGTAAAATACCAGTTCTAAATGACTCTTCATAAACGCGTTGCAAAATGAGAGCAGTTTCACGTTTGAACGCCTTATAAAATTCTGCTGTTATCCCGTCAGTACCTGGCGATTTCCCCAAGTGAAGCTCATCAATAGCGCATTCCAATTCCGCTGTTGATAAGTCGGCAGACAGCATGTCAGTGTCTTCACTGGTCAGTCGGGGTAATAGACTTAAAAATTCATCCTGAAAGGCCTGTACATCTGCCGATTTGGAAGCGAACAAATCACGGTAATGCTCACTGAAAGCCTCCCTTATCGCCTTGGGATTGTCTGTCAGAATGCCTTTGTTTTCAATTTCTACGATATCTTTTCTTCTAGCGTATCTTTTTTCTGTCGTCAAATTTCGCCTACTGGGCATATCATCTGCCAGCAAGCGATCTGCTCGTGCACGAATTGCAGCTCCCTGAAACAATGTCGCATCGATAACCTCAAGCTTTGCTTTAACTTCGCTGATAAGGTCACTGTATAGTCCCGGAGCTCTATTTTCCTCTGTAATTAATTCTTTCAACATCTGTTTTAGGTTCTTCTGTTTCGCTTTCTCAGCGTGCTTGATTTCTACGGACCTTTCAATAGCCCTCATTTTGACATCAATTTTGAATTCCTCCCACTTTTCTGCCCAACTTTTTCCATAATTCAACCGAACTTCTTCTAACACGTTCTTTGTTTCTGAAACAAACGAATCGTCCTTTAGTAACTTTGCATTCAGTTTCCACAAGTCCCAGCTGAATTTCGCTTGAGGTGTCACATTCCTGCCAATGGTGAATATGACGACACAACAGTGATCGCTAAACGTAACCGGTTCGACGATGTAGTTATCGCAAATTGCCGCCAGCTCAAGGGAAACGTAAGCTCTATCTAGCCTAGCATGACTACACCCTTGAAAATGTGTATAATGACGCCTCATTCCGCCCTTTGCAAACTGGGCTACGTCTTGAAGTGAATACTTTTCAATGTTTTCTTTCAAGAAAACAGCACTTTCGCTTTCGGTGACTGTTGAGCCTGATCGGTCATCTGCACTGAGAACACAATTGAAATACCCTAAAAGAATGACAAGTCTATTGCATTCCAGATACGCACATAGTTCCTGGAAAAACAAAAGTCGTTCACGGGGTTTCGTAGGAGCATACACACAGATAACTCTCAAATATTCCTCCCCGTACAACAGATCACAGAACACAAACCTTCCCCTCGTGCAATACACGACTGCTTGTTCCTCGATATTAAGACTGTTCTTAATTAACAGAACACAGCCCGCTGATGTCCCCACTGCATGACTAGCACGCACGTTATATCGCGGCTTGAACTGCGCAACCATAGCGTCTGTGGCGCTCGCACTCTCTACCTTTGTTTCTTGTACTGCAAGAATGTCCAGGTCTTTCTCATAGAGCAGGCGCCTTAGCTGACATTGTTTACGTCTAGCTGCTAGTCCACGCACGTTTAACGTGCCGCATTTTAAATTTGACGGAAGACAAGCCATGCTGAAAATCCTGAGCACAAAAAGGTACAAGTCCCTTACCAGGCGTACGCCTTACCCTCCGAGAAGGGGCGATTAATCAGCGCTCCTTGCGCTGCGCACGGGAGACGCGGACGATGAACGACACTCAGGCACATACTTCCCCTTGGCCCCGGTGGGTCTGAGCCTCTGGCGCTCAAGGCGTTCCGACCTGACCTCGGTGGAAGGTTGTGAAGGGGACGGCAACACCGTCTTGGCATGCTTAGCCGGACCGAAGGTGTCATGTGATGCCCTTTCATCCTCGACTGGCTCCGCTTCGGCGTTCATGGCAGACGCCTGGTCACTCATCGGCGGCGTTTCAGTCGCGTTGCTCAAAGCTCGCTGTTCGTTCGGCGTCTTGCTCGAAGTTTCCATGTTTCCTTTGGAGACGCTTCCCTGTTCCCCAGACGCACTCTTCTTTGGACGGTCATCAGGGGCCGCCGTTTCAGCTTCCTCAACGTCCATGATATCCTCTTTATCGTCACAGTCCTCTGAGGCCGCCCCTATCACATTGGCGTACGTACGTATGCAGTCCTCACGGACATGACCAAAGGCTCGGCACTTAGTGCAGCGAGGCGTCTGGCAGTCGCGGCGGATATGCCCGCGTCTGCGACATCGGAGACAAACAGGCGCCCTACCGGGCACAACCACAAGGACGGAGCCCCCGTAGAATTTGAAAAGATGCGGTAGCTCCTCCGCCGTGACTCCCTCTTTAAGCACCATTCGAGCGACACGTGTTGTCGACTCCACCGATTCAAATCCTGGAACACTCCATTCCTCATGCTGAATTTCCATCACTTCCCCAAACTCGCTCAGGGCCTTCCGTAGGGTCTCACTGGGTATGTGAAATGGCACCCAGTGAATCTTCACCTTGATCTCCTTTCGACAGGGATCAATAATGGCACAGTAACCGCCTTTCACACTCAGGCCCCCGGCCGCAAGTACAGTGTCCTTCGCCTCCTGGGTGCGGAACCTCACGAGCCAGAGGTGGCTCATCTGGTAAGCGCCAATGCCGCTGACATCCCTAAGGACGCCGGCATCTTCTAATGGTTGACGAAAGTCCTCTATTCGATACGGACGATTCGAGGTATCACCGTGCAAGAAAACACACAAACGCATACCTTCGTCAGCCGGCAGTGACGGTAGCAGAAAGCGATAACCAGGAGGTGGTCCAGACACCGATTCATCCCGACCAACAAAGGCCGTTGCGACACCTCGCCCGGAGCGAGCCATTTCTGCGTCCGTCTAGCAGGGCAGCCAGAAGCAGGTCCCCGCTATGCCAGCTCGATGGTTTGGAATAAACAAAGGCCCGTCTAGTGAATACGGTGTCTTGGCTCACTCTCATCCTCCCCCCTTCCCTTCCGGCGAGGTTTAGGTGTCCATCAAGATATGAGGCACAGATACATTTCCTTTCCTAAAAAACCAATTTACAGACGAGCGAGGCGTAGAACCGAATGGGCGATGGCGTTCTATGGACTCCCTGGCAGCGTTGCAAGATGCTGTCGCGTTCCACTCTTAGAGGCGAAGCTTAACATCTTAACCACACATCAGTGACCACACGTTACGTAAAAAAAGTGCCCCCCCCCCCCCCTGAATTTTGACGGGTGTTCACCGAGATATGTGAGACATTTACTGCGCAATTTCCTTTCCTCAAATATAATTTTCATTTCCTTCATTACGGGCCCTCTTTGTTTTCTTTCACTCCCACTTCCTCCCTACCTCTACGGTGCGGTTCAGGTGTCCACCGAGATGACAGAGAATTACAGCGCCATTTCCTTTTCTCAAAAAGCGTTGCGTTCAAAGGGCAAGGCATCGCGCCGAACGGGTGGTGGCGTTCCGTGGACTCCCTGGCAGCGCTACAACACGCTGTCGCGTTCCACTCCTTAAGGCGAAACTTGAGCGTCATTAATTGGCAGTTATTTAGTATTCAGGCATTCATCAGCAATTAACCATTAATTAGTGATTTGTCATCACTTAGTAATTAGTACTCAATTATATGTGACGCCACCAGTGCCACAGAAGCAGCGAAAGTGGTTCGGAAAACGCTTTCGCCTCTACGCACTTTAGACAGTCAAAGTGTCCCCTGAATTTTTTTTCCTGTGCGTATATCCAAGCCGTGTATCGTGCTCGATCCGCGCCTTTTAACAGCGATGCGGAAGGAGGGGAGGAGGTTGCGCCGCTGCGCGGAGGAGAGGCTACAGTTGGCACGATTCCAGCGCACGGACGGGCACCGCGAGCATGAGCCATTAAAGGCTTTCGCCTGAAAAAGAACGGTGCGCGCTCGGTACACAAACGCGGCACGGGCTGTTCGGTTCGAGAAGCCTGCCATGCTGGACCTCTTGTTCTGGTGCTCCGCTGCGGCCCCATAAATTCTCTACAAGCACACAGGATGTGGACGCCACAGACAGAAAGAGGCGCGCGGCACAAAACCACGTCCGCTCAAGCGCCGACGCTGGTTTCTGGAACCAAAAATTCGGGGGCACTTTGTCTTAAGTGCGTAGAGGCGAAAGCATTTTCCGCACCACTTTGCCTATGTGACACTGGTGACGTCACCACTGGATGACGTCACACATAACTGATGACGAAGAAATGACAAATTACTAATTAACGATTAATTACTGATTAATGACTAAACACTAATTAACTGCTAATTAATGACGCTTAAGATTCGACTTCACGAGTGGAACGCGACAGCATGGTGTAGAGCTGCCAGGCAGTCCACGGAATGGAACGCCACCACCCATTCGGCGCGATGCCTTGCCCACTGAACGCGACGCTTTTTGAGGAAAGGAATTTATGCAGTAATTCTCTGTCATCTCGGCGGACGCCCGAACCGCACCGTACAGGAAGGGAGGAACGCCACCACCAGTTCGGTGTGATGCCTTGCCCTTTGAATGCAACGCTTTTTTGAGGAAAGGAAATGGAGCAGTAATTTGCTGTCATCTCGGTAGACACCCGAACCGCACCGTAAAGGAAGGGAGGAACGCCACCACACGTTCTGCGCGATGTCTTGCCCTTTGAACGAAACGCTTTTTGAGGAAAGGAAATTATCTCATCTCGGTGGACACTCGAACCGCACCGTAAAGGAAGGGAGGAACGCCACGACACGTTCTTCGCGATGTCTTGCCCTTTGAACGCAACGTTTTTTAAGGAAAGGAAATTCTCTCATCTCGGTGGACAACCGAACCGCACCGTACAGGAAGGGAGGAAGTGGGAGAGAAAGAAGAAAGTGGGGCCGTAATGAAGGAACTGAAAATTTGATTTGAGAGAAGCAAATTACGCAGTAAATGTCTCGCGCATGTCTCGGTGGACACCCGTCAAAACGCGGACACATCTGCCGACACGGCCGCTGACAGTATGAGGCATTAAAGGTTTTCGCCTTAAAATATCGCAGGCGTTGCCAAAATCCCAGCGATGTCATCACTGGTTGACCTCAATGTGGTTGCAGTACTCCCGAATACATTCACCAAAATTTTAATCGTCGTGCAGCACTTCGGGTGGTGTCGTACATTTCTCTTTGCATATAGCTTATACGTTTTAGTCAACTTGGAGGCCAGCTTGCTACGGGCGTTCGGACCGATGACATTTTGCATGCTTTAAGGTATGGTTGCGTCCACTGAGATATCGAGGACCGATGACATATTAAACTTAATTTGCATGCTTTAAGGTATGGTTGCCTCCACTGAGATATCGAGATTTGAGAGCTACTGCACCCTTTCCTTTCCCCAAAAACCTTTTTAGCCTTGCTCAAAACACATGCTTTCGCATTCCTCGACTAAGCAGACAAGTGCCCTCAGAATTTTGAAGCGAGAGCTACACTACGCCACCCAGTCGAGCATTAAGCCGTGAGCCTGGGAGGCCGATAGTGCGCATGCGCGAAACTAGTGAGGAGCAGCAGGCGTTGGCGCATGACGTCAAAGTTCGCCGCCACCGCGTGTGGGTTCGTGTGGTTCGATCCCGGTCGCGGCGGCTGAATTTCTTTGGAGGAGAAATTCGAGGCCCGTGTACTGTGCGATGTCAGTGCACGTTAAAGAACCCCAGGTGGTCGAAATTTCCGGAGCCCTCCACTACGGCGTCTCTCATAGCCTTAGTCGCTTTGGGACGTTAAACCCCATAAACCAAACCAAACCAAACTTCTTCAATGCTTAACTCGGGTCAGAGGAGCCCACATCCCGGCCTACGAAACCTCGGGCGTAATCGTGGGCTGCCTCGTTCCCCGGGTTGGAACGCCTACTGGCGGGCGTCTGCAAGACGTGTGGCGCTTCGGCTCCGTCATTTTTTGACAGGAGCCACGACTCAAGTCATTGGATCCCATCAATTTCGCTCCCTTTGGATTCGGCAAGTTCATCGGCACCCGTGGACACCAAATTCATATAGGTGGGCCCCCTTTTACAAATTTTAACGCGGTTTTTCCTTCCCGCCTCCGGCGCCGACGCTAAGCCTAACGGCTGCGCCGGCGTTCGGCTGTGAGGGAGCCGCTTCTTTCGGCAAGATGGAAGAAACACTTCTGCAACGCGGCTATGACCCGGACGCCATGTCTTGGTCGACCGTTCCCGTCACTGTGGAACCCAAATCGGCACCCGCGGACTCGATCCGCAATGCAAATCTTCTGCGTCTGCTTGAGCGCCGGTCCAGACGCGAGGCCAAGATAGCGGCGAACGCCACGCAAACCACCGACAAGGCTGCTGCTACCCGCCAAGCTCCCGCCTCGCAAAAGGCGAAGGACGCCGGCCCAAAGGGCCGCAACCCTGTTACCAAGTGGAGGCCCAAGCCTTCACCAAAATTTCACCTAGACGACTTTGTCATCGTCATAAAGCCCCGGAAGTCATTGGCCATCCGGGACGTCTTTCAATACGGCGAGCTCGGTGCCGCGTTCGGCGCTTTCCTCGGGGCGCCTAAGGCGTCCGAGTTGAGCCTCCTTTTATGCAAGGACCAAAATTTGATCCTCGCCAGCACCCGGAGCGCCCACGTCGCAGACCGTCTGCTGGGAGATTTTTCCATCAAATCGACCATAGGAGATGTGCCTCTCGCCGGCCATCTCAAAGAACATGACGAGGACGTCTGTTATGCAGTCATTACGGTGGCCAACCATGAGACGTCCGAATCTCTTCAACCTAGCGTGCAGTGGAGGAGCGGCACTCTACTGGATATCCGCAAGTTCGGCAACTCCAACAAGGCCCGGCTCACCTTTGCCGGCACGGTTAAGCCAAATTACGTCCCCTACAACTCTGAAATCGTCTCAGTGAAGCCGTATTTGCGCACTATTCCGGCCTGCAGCTTGTGTGGAACTGTCGGCCATCGGGCAGACGCTTGCCCCAAACCAGCACAAGATAAGTGTGGCCTGTGTGGACAGCAGGCACCCATAAAAGAGGGGGTGCGGGCCCCTCACCAGTGTGTGGCCAAGTGTGCAGTTTGTGGTGGTGGCCATGCCACGAACTCGCGGGACTGCATTGCAAAATACCGTCCCAACAAGACAGCCGCCCCTAAGGGCGGGAAATCCAGCGTGACGGGCAGGAAGCCACATCACCCTGGTAGCGTCGACAGCGACGCTTCAAAACAACAGACGCCTACCAGCGGGAAGGACGTAAAGGGCTGTCAAGTGCCACCACCGTCCCCACACGGCGGCCAGGAGAAGCAAGCCCGCTCCCAAGACAAGAATGGCGCGGCCGGTTCCTGGGCCAACGCTGTCAAAAATGGCAAACAAGTGAGCGGTTCAGGCAGGGTTGCCTCCTCCTCCCACCCCTTCTCCCCTGCCCCTCGCTCGGCGGCTGACGCTGAGCTCCACAACCTTGTAGCTTCTCTCCGGGCCCAAAACGAGATGCTACTTGCCAAAATTGAAGCCTTAGAGGCTAGAACAACTCCCCATCCTCCTAGTAACCCCGACACAGAGGCTATGGAGAGCGAGACGGCGGCGACACCGGCTATGGAACCTTCCCTTGCTGAACTCGAAGCCCGTCTCAATGCCAAATTTGACACCTTGTTGGAGACAGCGATGGAACGCCTTATAGCTCGAGTCATGGAGGCTATCCCCTCTATGATCGCTCAACACGTCGCGAGTAACCCCCGCCTTTCTCGCAGAGCCGGCCCCCTTAAGGACGTATCTGGTCGGCCCTCTAGATTATCCCGGCGAGTCAATGACCTCGACGATGACGAAGACAGCTGCCCCCTTCCAGGTGCTGAGCTTCAGCCCCTGGTATCTGGCTCGGGGGCAGCCTCACTACCACCTATCACGTCAAAATCTGAGCATGGCGGGACACCCTCGGTATAGGCGCTCCCCCCTTTCCAAATCGGCTTCCCCCATTACGATTACTCAATGGAACTGTCGGGGGCTCCGGTCCCGTTCCAAGCGCGCCGACCTCCGGCTTTTCCTATCAACCTTTGAGCATTTGCCAGCGGTGGTTGCCCTCCAAGAGCCAGGGAAAGGCGCCACACTAATAAATTATACGACGTTCCAGCAGGACCCCTCGCCTTGTCTCTGCGTTCATAGAAATTATACAGCCAACCAGGTCGACTTAGACATACAACTTGAATACTCCTATGTAATGGTGACCCTCCTCCCACTCCGCAAGCAGGACCCACCGTTACACATACTCAATATATACTGCAATCCGAAATTGCCGAATGTATCATTCGCGGACCTCTTTAGCCGCGCGCTGAGAGTTGCGGGTCGGGACCCCCTCCTGATTGTGGGCGATTTCAACGCTCCCTCTCGGATGTGGGGTTACTGCCGTGAAGAGAAGCGGGGACGCAAGTTGGCGGAGCTTGCGTCAACGCTGGGCCTCACTCTTCACACTGACCCCATCCATCCAACTCGTATAGGCAACTCCGTGACAAGGGATACGTGTCCGGACTTGACCTTCACCCACAACATTCAGTATGCAGACTGGGTCAACACCGAGGAAACCCTCGGCAGCGACCACTGCCTCCTGAACATTACGATTAGGACCTATCCTTTCGCGCGACCAACAACACAAGCCCGACTCCCAGATTGGACCAAGTTCAGGCAAAATTATAACACTGCCACACCAATACATGAACAAGGCTACCAGTCTTGGTCAGAACAATTGGTCTCTAGCGTTCGCTCCTCCGAAACTCAAATTCAGCTCTCAGAGGCGGTTTCTGATGTGGACAACAACCTGCTCCACCTCTGGGAGGCCCGGCATTGCCTCGTCCGTCGGTGGCGTCGGCAGAAGCACAACCGGATACTTAAAGCTCGCATCGCCGAGCTCACTCAACGAGCGGTTGAGTATGCGGCCCAACTCGCCGACTCCAACTGGGTGGCACGATGCAACACGGCCGCGCGGTAAATGTCCAGCCGCAACACGTGGCGACTTTTTCGCGCCCTAATTGACCCCACGCAAACACGCACGGAAACTCAAAAACACCTCCAAAGAGCCATACACAGCTTTCAGGGCAACACAACTCAGTTGGCGCACAAGCTCCGGGACCAGTACTTGTGCACCACCCAGGACCCCCGCGGGCCGGCGTACTCTTATGAAGGTTCTGAGAACGTTGAGCTGGATCAACCGTTCCAGCTCCATGACCTGAGGGCGGCCCTGGCAAAAATGAAACGTGGCACCGCTCCGGGTCGGGACAAAATTACAGTCAAATTGTTAGCCAACCTCCCCGACCCGACATACTTGTCTTTACTGAATTACATTAACTCAATCTGGCTTGGGGAAGTACCACTCCCCATCGACTGGAAGACCGCCCTGGTCACCTTCATTCCTAAACCTGGAAAGGCCATCAACACGGACAACCTCCGCCCCATCTCTCTCACTTCTTGTGTGGGCAAACTCATGGAGACTATGGTACGCGACAGGCTGTCCGAGTTCATGGAATCCAAACATCTTTTCGCGGACACCATGTTCGGGTTTCGCCCACAGAGATCTGCACAGGATGTCCTGCTACAACTCAATCGGGCTGTTCTTGACCCCGTCGAATGCGCTCACAATGACAAGGTCGTACTCGCCTTGGATTTGAAGGGAGCATTCGACAACGTTACCCACGAGATCATTCTCACCCACCTATCTCAAACTAACTGCGGCAGAAACGCCTTTCAATACATTCGGCAATTTTTGACAGACAGACAATCTTACATTCGAATCCAGGATAAGGAACATGGCCCTTTTCATTTAGGAACCAGGGGTACACCACAGGGCGCGGTGCTCTCTCCCCTTTTATTCAATCTGGCTATGATGCGCCTACCGGCCCAGCTGGGCGCTGTCACCGGTGTACAGCATGCGCTGTACGCCGATGACATCACCCTGTGGGCCACACAGGGTTGCCTTGGAGACATTGAGGCCAACCTGCAGGAGGCGGCGACCATAGTGGACCGTTATGCTCGCCGCTGCGGCCTCCAATGCTCCACCCAAAAGTCTGAATTTGTGCACATACGCCCCTCACCAAAGTGCACAGCCAAAATTTCATTGTCTCTTGAGACAGGTCCAATCCCTGAAAAAATCGAAGTCCGGGTACTGGGGCTCTTTATACATCAAGACAGACGGTCAGAAACAACATTGGCCAAACTCCGCCAGGTGGGGGACCAGGTGGGCCACTTAGTCCGCCGGGTTTCTAACAAGCGCGGGGGGTTACGATGTAAGGACGCCTTGCGGCTGGCGCATGCATTTGTAACCAGTCGAATTCTATATTCGACTCCATACCTCCACCTGCGGAAGCAACACGAGGATTCACTCGAAGTCATCCTCCGCAAAATTATTAAGCGGGCTCTGGACCTCCCCGTGACCACCTCCAACAAACGCCTCCTGGGGCTGGGCATGGTGAACACATTTCGGGAGCTCCGGGAAGCTCACTTGACCAACCAATACACACGTCTCTCGAAGACATCGTCGGGTCGCCGCCTTCTTGCCCGACTACACATCCAACACACCACTCTCATGGAAGAGCGCGTACGTATTCCATCCCAGTGGAGATGCGCCCTCCACGTGCGCCCTCTTCCCGCGAACATGAACCGTGAGGACCATAATGGCCGGCGCCTGGCGCGGGCGGAAGCCCTGGCCCGCCACTATGGATCGAAACCCGGCGTATTCTACGTGGATGCCTCCGGCCCCCACCATGGGGGATGGTTCACGGCCGCAGTCGTCCAAGAATCCAAAACAGTGAACGGCCTTACTTTCCGAGCCCGTGACATAACACACGCGGAGGAGGTCGCCATTGCGTTGGCTGCATCTCATTCCAATTCAAAAACAATTATTTCCGACTCGCGAGGGGCATGTCGGAACGTCGAGCAGGGCTGGGTACCGTATCGAGCCTACCGCATTCTCCAAAACAGCGTCTATACCGGGGACCCCGCTCACCGGCGTATCGTTTGGGCTCCTGCTCACATGGGCCTTGAGGGAAATGAGGCAGCTGACGCCGCCGCCCGCGCGCTCTCTCACCGGACATTCCCCTCCGACCCCGACGATCAGGAACTCGAATTCTCTCCAGCTTACTCGTTTAAAGGCATTTCTTTACTTTATCAATCTGGCCATAGTCTTTATCCCCGCCCGTGTAAAGGTCTCTCAAAGGCGGAGGAGCGGCTTCTGCTTCGCCTATATACAAATACTTTGGTGTGCCCGGCAGCTCTAAAACACTTTGACCCTTCTTTCTCTGGCAGCTGTCCGCACTGTGCGGAGAAGTCTTCGGACATCTACCACATGGTGTGGGCCTGCCCCTCCAACCCTGCTATCCCCCCTCACCCCAACCCAACCCGGGAGGACTGGGAGGCGACCCTGCTCGGCTGCTCTGACCTGCAGGCCCAACGGGCCCTGGTCGCGCGAACCCGGGCAGTGGCCGACGCCACTGGGGTCCCGAACTAGGGACCTCCACCTAGTACTTGTGAGGGCTGGCCCCCTTTGGGTCAGCTCATACCTCACCTCCCGAAGTTTATCTGTAAATAAATGTTTTCCACCACCACCACCACCACCCCGGGTTGCCCGAATGGGCCGGAACCCATAACAACTCGATCTCCCTTGCGGGGGTGTGGTGGGTGCTTCTGAGTATTTGAAGGGAGAAAGTAGCGTAGCCATTAGCACGCTCGGCTGCGGTACGGAAGGATGGTGGTTCGAATGTCATCGTGGACAGATTTTTTATGCGAAGCATATTACAATAGGTAACCCAAGCCCTTCGTGATGGTTACACGCCGTGCACACCACGTGACACAATGACGTCACGATAGATGAGAGACGGGGCTCCAACTCGTGCGGTCGCTGCGGTTGCACGCCGTGCAGACCACGTGGTATGGTAACGTCACACCACGTGACACAATGACGTCACGACAGATGAGAGACGGGGCTCCAACTTGTGCCGTCGCTGCGGTTGCACGCCGTGCAGACCACGTGGTGTGGTGACGTCACCCCACGTGACACAATGACGTCACGACAGATCGCCATCACGCGCTGGGAGAGGGAGAACGATGCCATCGCACAGACGCCGGAATGTCCTCGAGCGGCATTCCCGCGCATTTCGAACGCGCGTTCACACTCGTTGTAGGTGAAACGCTCGCTCCACCGGGCAGGCGGACGCGGCTTCCGTGGCAATCCAGACGCTCACCCAACGCGCGTCTCGGGGTTAGCCGGCCACAATATGCTTCGCATCTCACCAGGGTTAACCAAGTTAAGCCTCAGCCATTTTTTTCTGGTCTCACTGGTCTCTCAAAAAATTCGCTGTGGCTTAGCTTGGTTAAGCCCGGTAATTGCGAAAGCAATATCCGTACCCACGCCATGGTACAGCTGGTAGTGTAGCTGGTGGTGGTGCTCGTGGTTAGACTTGTGGTGATACATCGGTTATACAATCCAATCCAATCTAATCCCATCCAATCCAATCCATTCCAATGCAATCATATCCAATCCAATCCATTTCAATCCAACCCACTCCATTCCATTCCAATCCACTCCTATCCAATCCAATCCAATAAAATCCAGTGTAATCTACTCTAATGTAATGTAATGTAGTCTAATCTAATCTACTCCAATCCAATCCAGTGCACTCCGGTCCAGTCCAGTCCAGCCCAGCCCAGTCCAGTCCAGTCCCATCCAGTCCAATCCAATGTAATCTAATCCAATGTAATCCAATCTAATGCAATTGAGGTCAAAGAAGGTCAATAGTGGTCACCGCTGCGGCACGATGGTGGTCAGCGCCGCGGCACGGCAAAGGCGTGAAAGTGCAAGTAGTATTGTTCTGGTGGTCACCGCCGCGGCACGATGGTGGTCACCTGCCGCGGACGCAAAGGCGTGAAAGTGCAAGTAGTATTGCTTTCGCAATAAAAGCGTGACTCCTCTGCTGACAACCTTCTGCTGAGAGCCTTCTGTCGACAATGATGAGGCATTAAAGGTTTTCGGCGTAATACACGGGCAGCTTCAATCCGGGGTACTCAGGCTCACTAGCCGAGCCGAGCGCTCGAGCCACTGGGCCAGCGAGTCGGAATCAGGGAATTGTCACGTTTTGCATTGCAACGACCAGCGACTGATAGCCCAACCCTAGTTGTCACTGGATCTTTAGCTGCTGCTATAGAAGTTCGTGTCCGGCGCATGTGCGAGGATGTTTTCGAGCAATAAATTAGGATCTGATAGCGCAAACAAACACATCTCTGAATGTTGCGACAAAAATTAGGAGGGCGCTTCAGCTTCCCCTTAAGAGCTGACTCGACAGCGTGCGTTCTGCTTGCCTCGTGGGCTTTTTGAAGCGAAATTTTCACTACGATAGGTAAAGCCACGGTCGCCGTGCTTGCCGATTTCACCTTCATTTCACCTTTAGACAAAGCAAAGGAAAGGTGAATAAGTTGCCCGCCAGGGACAGTGGACACCTTAGTCGCGATTTAAGCTACGAAACCGATGAAGAGCGGGAGCTTCCAAAGCCCAGGAAAGGCGCATAACTGTCCCTCTGACACAGTAGCCACCTGAATTGTACTTTGAGCTACGTGGGGTAGTGAGAGAGAGATGTGGCCCGCTTGCGTTGGCACTGACAATGGTCTGGCAGACACGCGGCACTGCAGGAATAGGCCGCAGCAATCATTGGGTGAGCACACTCTCGCGATCAACCATTCTCTGCCTCCTGTCTGCCAGGGTGGGAGTTTGGACACGAGCGTCGGTGACGGGCGCGGTCGCATGCCGCGTCGGCTCCGTGATAGATCGCAATCAATTGCGATACATCAAATTTCCCCCCTGTAAGCCTGGTACCATCGTCTCCAGGAACCTCAGCGACACCCGTCTACACCACGTTTGTAAAGGTGGGGCCAATTTTTGACCACTTTTCGGGCATTTCAAGTCTTCGTCACGCCGCGGTGGTGCTAAGCCTAACGGCGCCGGGGCCTGCGATGGCCCCGGTCGGGGATCCCTCGGCTCCGGCGGCTCCAAATCTACTCACCGGGTACGACCCGCAGTCCTTGCGGATCGTAACGATGGATACCAACCAATCCGAGGGTACTACTCAAGGCGAGGATCCTCTACCAACCGAGGACGATTACCTTGAAGATATGGTCCGCGTCTGGCGCGGAAAGAAGAACGCGGCGGCGGCATCGAGGGACGCTGGTGCTGGTGCCACCCAGCAACAGGCGCCGGCTAGCTCTACGCATACGCAGGGTGGGAGTGCGCTGAACGCAGCCTCGAAGCGCTCCAAGCAACCCCGGTGGCGGCCGCAGTACACGCCGCGTATCGAAAAAGACGACATCGTCGTGGTGCTGAAACCGCGAAACACGGTCGACCTAAGAGCAACTTTTGGTCCTGGACAAGCTGGCGCTGCAATCCGCAGCATCCTCGGGGACGACGCAAATGCAGGACTTGCGGTGTGGCCTGTTTGGGACCAAAACGTGCTAGTATGTGCGTTGAAATCGGTCGATGCCGCGGAGAAGCTACTCCGGGATATTGGGATTTTCGACCGTGGCGGCGGACCAACGCGTTGGATCCCGACAATATTGGATTTGACAGGACCAGCAAGTCAGCCGGCACGCAGGGAGACCACTCCCGACCCGGTGGGCCGATTTGTTGACTTTTTTTTTTAGCGTTTTTCCTCCCATCCACCATAGCGCCGCGACGCAGCTTCACGGCTGAACGCCGGCGTTCGGCGGCGGGGAGGCCGCTCCAAGCCAACATGGCAAGCGCAAACCAGCAACGCGGCTACGACCCGGAAGGCATGGCATGGTCAACTGTGCCGCAGACCAGTCGGGACCAAGCCTGCAACGCTAATGTGATCCGGGCTTTTGAAAAAAAGAGCCCAGAAACTCCAAGCCTGCGCGCAAGGGAAGGCCACGTCAGCCCACGGAGGCCACCATGCGCAACCCGACAAGGCATCCGATGAGCGCGCAGCCGGAGGCCCAATGCAAGTCAAAGCTGCATGGAAACCCAAGTTTCTCTGCAGATTTAGACCAGACGATGTGGTGCTAATCATCAAGCCATTAACAGCGACAAGCTTGAAGAACTTACAACACGGTGAGCTAGGCCTAGCCCTACGACAGCGAGTCGGTGAGGCCGAAGCGGACAACTTTTACTTCACAATATCCCCGGACCAAAACCTGATCATCGTGGGCACGTCGAGCATCCACGCGGCAGACAAACTGGTCGGGGACTTTGCGATACAACTCCAAGAAGGAGCAGACCTCCGTTTGCACGGGCACGTAAAACAGAGCGAAGACAACGTGGTTCACGGAGTCATCACAGTGGCCAATCTGGAAACCACCGAGTCCCTGCGAGGGAAGGTGAAAAGCTTTCACGGAGAGAGCACCATCCTGGAGATCCGAAAGTTCGGAACTTCGAACAAAGCCAGAATAACCTTCGAAGGCAAGTACAAGCCCAGAGCTGTACTGTACAACGCGCAAGTGATACCGGTAGCAACGTACCGCCGCACCATACCAGCGTGTAACCTGTGCGGCACGGTGGGACATAGGCCAGATACCTGCCCGACACCGAGACAAGAAAACTGCGGACTCTGCGGAACGCAAGCCCCGTTTGTGGAGGGGGTGCGGTCCCCTCACGTGTGCAAACCAAAATGTGCGGTGTGTGGCGGCGAACACGCCACGAACTCAAGAGACTGCACGGCGAAATTCCGCACGAACGCGCAGCAACAACCCAGCAATCAGGAGAAAAAGCGGAAAAAGAGGAAAAAAAAACAAGAAGAAAAAGGGAGGAAGCGGGAATCTCCCGCCCCCTCCACCTAACAGGGAGTCGACTTCTGATCAACCCAAGCAAAAGAGGACCTGGGCCAGCATAGTCCAGAACGGGAAGCAGCAGGTGAGTGGGACCGCCTCTCCTCCTCCTCCTCCTCCCAAACCTTCCTCTCCACCCACACCCAACCCAGTAGAAACCGAGTTGCGAAACCAGATAGCAGCCCTAAAAGCGCAGATCGAGGTGCTAACGAGCAAACTAGAAAGTGCGCTGGCTAAACCCCAGCCACCTCAGCAAGAGGAGGCGATGGAAAGCGACGCGGAACCTAGTCTTGAAAATAAACTAGAAGCTATTATGAGAAGGGTGCAGGAATCCATTCCCACCATAGTCTCACAACAGATAGCGAAAGCGATGACGGTCCGCAAATACGCTAACACGAGGAGACTCCAGAATCCCCGAGCCTACAGGATGCGTAGGGTGCTGAGCGAGGACGAGGAGGAAGACCACCAGGAGCAATTTCCCCTCCAGAATAACAACAATCTCCAGATACAACATGGCGAGACAAACTAAAGAGTGTCCCATAACATTAACCCAGTGGAATAGTCGAGGCTTGAAATCGAGGACTAAGAGAGCGGATCTTAGGATGCACCTGTCTACGTACGAGCATACTCCGGCAGTAGTGGCCGTACAGGAACCTGGCGGGAACGTGAGCCTCACAAACTACAAAACGTTCCAACTCGACCCCCTAACGTGCATCTTTGTGCACAAAAATTTCACTGCAAAATTGGTAGATCTGGAATTACAAACCAGCTTTTCGCACGTGATGGTGACTCTTCTGCCACTGAAGAAGGAGGATTCACCGCTACACATCCTGAACGTGTACTGCCCACCTAAAGCAAAAAACGTAACCTTCTCCACACTCCTGAGCAGAGCTATCAGGGAAGCGGGACGAGACCCGCTACTAGAAATGGGAGATTTCAACGCGCAGAGTCCCTCATGGGGCTATCATCGAGAAGACATACGAGGACGGAAGCTAGCGGAGGCGGCGTCCGCGTTAGGTCTAACCCTACACACTGACCCGGCGTGCCCCACGCGGATAGGGAACTCGGTGCAGAGGGACACGTGTCCCGACTTAACCTTCACGAAAAACGCGAGGCGAGTGGAGTGGACGAATACGGAGGAAACTCTCGGTAGTGACCACTGCCTGATCACCATAACGATCCGTACGAAACCCCTTACCAGGCCTACGGGGCACACTATGCTGCCGGACTGGACGAAATTTCGAAAGGAATACGAGGTAAGCTCCATCCAGGAGCAGGGATATCAAGCCTGGACAAAACAGCTGCTGATCAACCTGCGTTCGACGGAGACGCAGGTAAAGCTCTCAGAGGCGGTGACGGACGTGGACACCCACCTCCTCCACCTATGGGCAGCCAGACGCAGCATGGTCAAAAGATGGCGTAGACAGAAGCATAACCGAAAGCTAAGAGCTCGGATCGCTGCAATCACTAAAGAAGCGGCGGAGTACGCGGCGCAACTCGCGGACGCGAACTGGGTAGATAGGTGCAACGCGGCCGCTAGGCAGATGTCTAGCAAAAACACGTGGCGCCTCTTCCGGGCGCTCATAGATCCAAACCAGACGCGCACCGAGACGCAGAAGCACCTGCAGAGAGCGGTACATGCATTTCAAGGAAATACGGCCCAGCTCGCACTGAAGCTTCGGGACCAGTACCTGAGCACGACCCAAGATCCAAGGGGAGAAGCTTACATATACAGTGGAGCCCAAAATGCCGAGCTGGACAAACCTTTCAAAATATACGAACTCAAGGCCGCTCTATCGAGGATGAAACGCGGGACCGCGCCAGGAAGGGACGGGATCTCGGTAAAACTCCTAGCCAATCTGCCGGACCGGGCATACGAATCCCTCCTAGAACACTTTAATTCGGTTTGGATGGGCGCAGCTCCACTTCCCACGGAGTGGAAGACGGCGCTGATAACTTTCATCCCCAAGGCGGGCAAGGCCATAGATACGGATAACCTCAGACCTATTTCTCTCACCTCGTGCGTGGGCAAACTGATGGAAGCTATGGTCAGAGATAGACTATCTGAGTACCTAGAAAACAAGCGAGTCTTCGCCGACTCGATGTACGGCTTCAGACCAAATAAATCGGCTCAGGACATCCTGCTGCAGCTCAGCAGGGAGGTACTAAACCCGATCGAACATCCGAACGGGGATAAGATAGTGCTGGCCCTAGATCTGAAGGGAGCCTTCGATAATGTGACACACGAGGCGATCCTCACACACCTATCAGAGACGGGATGCGGCAAGAACGCTTTCGAGTACATAAAACGCTTCCTCACGGACAGACAGGCCTACGTGAGGATCCAGAACGCGGAACACGGCCCCTTTCTATTAGGCACGAGAGGGACGCCACAGGGAGCGGTGCTATCCCCCCTGCTTTTCAACTTGGCAATGAAGAACCTGCCGGTCCACCTGGAGAAAGTCCCGGGTGTGCAGCACGCGCTGTACGCAGACGACATCTCCATTTCGACCACGCAGGGCTCTCTCGGAGAAATGGAGGCCAGCCTGCAGGAGGCGGCCACCGCGGTGAACGAGTACGCGAAAAGATGTGGCCTTCATTGCTCCCCTCAAAAATCCGAATTCGTGCACATTCGCCCCAACAAAAAATGCACAAACAAGATAGAATTCAGACTTGGATCGGAACCGATACCCGAAAGAAGAGAAATTAGAGTCCTAGGTCTTTTCATCCACCGGAGATCAGGTGGGCCGAATGGTCCGCAGAGTCTCGAACAAGAAAGGGGGATTGCGAAGCAAAGACGCCTTGCGGCTGGCCAATGCCTTTGTAACAAGCAGAATCCTGTACTCGACCCCCTATCTCCGCCTCAACAAACACGACCAGAACATCATCGAGGTGATAATACGCAAAATGGCGAAGAAGGCCCTCGACCTCCCGATAACCACATCTAACCTGAGACTCCAAGGTCTGGGTATGACGAACTCCTTCGATGAACTTAGAGAAGCCCACCTCACAGGTCAATACACGCGATTATCGCAGACGCCGTCGGGACGCCGCCTTTTAGCCCGTCTGCACATAGAACACACGACTCTAACCGAGGAGAGAGTAAGACTCCCTCAGGAGTGGCGTTACGCCCTGCACGTAAGACCACTCCCAATTAAGATGTCCAGGGACGACCACGAGGGTAGACGCAGGGCCAGGGCAGAGGCCTTAGCTCACCACTACGGAAGGAAACCCGGGGTATACTACGTGGACGCATCCGGCCCGCACCAAGGCGGGTGGTACACGGCGGCGGTGATCCACGAGTCCAAAACGGTGAACGGGCTCACCTTCAAAGCCCGAAACGTAACTCAAGCAGAGGAAGTCGCCATCGCATTAGCGGCAACACACTCCGATTCCAAGACAATCATAACCGACTCGCGAGGGGCGTGTCGGAACGTCCAACAGGGCTGGGTCCCGTACCTGGCCTACCGGCTACTGCAAAACAGCTCGTACGTAGGAGGTCCATCCCACCGCTTCATAGTCTGGGCTCCGGCCCACTCGGGGCTAGGAGGAAACGAGGCAGCAGATGCAGCCGCCCGCGCGCTCTCTAACCGGGCAACCTCGTCCCCCGCCTCCTCTGAAGCAGTAGCGGAAGCCACGCCGACCTACACTTACAGGGAAATAACGCAGTTATACCAAGACAGACATAAACTGTACCCCCACCCGTGTAAAGGATTAACGAGAGCGGAAGAACGCCTGTTCCTCCGCCTTGTCACGAACACCATGATGTGCCCGGCCTCGCTAAAGCACTTTGACCCTGCCTTCTCCGGGGAGTGCCCGCACTGTGGGGAGAGGTCCTCGGACCTCTACCACATGGTGTGGGCGTGCCCCTCCAACCCTGCTTTTACTCCAAACCCAAACCCCACCCGAGAGGACTGGGAGGCGACCCTACTCGCCTGTTGCGACCTGAAAGCCCAAAAGGCGATGGTCGAACGAGCTATGGCGGCAGCGGAAGCCACTGGGGTCCCGTACTAGTGACTCCACCTAGTGTTTGTGAGGGGAAGGGCACTAAGCCTGACTCCAGAGCAACCTCCATGTAACTCCCTCTTTTCAGAGGAAATAAACGTTTTTACCACCACCACCACCGGGATATTGTGCTCCGGGTTGGGGAACGCGAGCTACCTTTCCGGGGACACCCCAAACTCTCCGGTGCGTTCTGTCGCGGCGTCGTGAGTGTTTCGCCTGACGAAACATCTGAAAGCGTTAAAAGAAACCTCTGTGCGGAACCAAATGTGGTGTCTGTGCGCAAGCTGGAGGGAACCCCTGTTGCGGTGATCACCTTCGCGGGGACTAAGGTGACACGGACGGTGTTGTACAGCTACGAACGGCTCCCTGTTCGCCTGTACAAGAAAACAGTGCCTGCATGCCACCGCTGTGGCACAGTGGGCCATCGGGCCGATGCGTGCCCGCGACCGCAGCCGGGGCGCTGCAAACGCTGCGCAGTCCAGGTTCCCGATGCCACTCCTGACGGCCCGGCGGAACATGACTGTGTTCCGAGCTGCCTCATCTGCGGAGGCGGCCACCCTACCGGAGCTCCTGGCTGTGCCGGGCGGTTCCGGAAAGCCATGAAACCCAGCTCCCCATCAGGATCCAAATCGAAGACAAAGACGGGGCCCAAGCAGGCTCCTCCGCCCAAGGCCAAGAAAGAGCCAGCTGATCAGGAAACCAAGGCCAAAGCCGGGCCATCGAAACCAGTCAAGTCCGCGACCCAGGCGGTGCTCCCGGTCCTCAACGCCAGGGACTTCCCGCCCTTGGCACCCGTCCAACCACAGGTGAGCAGTTGGAGTAGGGCAGTCTCCGGGCCCCCTACCCGTCCCTCCCCTACCCGTCCCTCCCCTACCGAAACCGCCCTACAGCAGCAGGTAGAGGAGCTCAGGCGCCAGAACCAAATTCTAGCGCGCAAAATTCTGGAATTAGAGGCCAAACAGGCCGGGTCATCCGAACCAATGCAAGAAGCTGAGCCAGACGACGAGGATGACGGATCATCCGTAACATCTTGCCTCACTAGCGTCTCGCGGCAGAGCGGAGACACGGTAGTTGGATCTACTGGTCGCGTTGCCGGCCTAGATGCACTGCAGCGCCAAACCGAGCAACTGGAGGAGAAAGTGGCGGCCCTCCCTAATCAAATCATGTCGGCAGTCCGCGAGTCCTTCCAGGACATGTTCAAGGCAGCTTTAACGCAAGCACTTCCCGACCTTATGGCCCAGGTCACTGACTCGGTCCTTAAAGCCGTGCAGCCCTGGGTCAGCACACAAATTAAGAACGCCACAAGCTGCGAATCCCCTCACCTCAAACGTAAGACAGCCTCCCGCCAGGCAGCGGAGGAACATGGTTCAGGCCCGGCAGCTGGTGGGTCGGTGCGGCCCCTCACTGGGGTTCCGCCGGCTCCCGCCCAGAGCTAATCCGATCGCCCTTAAATAAATACAACAAGATGGCTAGCAGATGTAATAGGAATGCTAAAAATTTTGAAAAATTCCAGATCATCCAATGGAACTGCAGGGGTTTCAGAGCTTGGAAAAAGCGGTCACACCTCCAGCTTTACCTGCAGTCCCTAGGTGACATGCCGGCGCTCATTGCCCTGCAGGAGCCCGGCATAGACGCTAAATTATCAGGCTACATCACCTTTCAGGGGGGCCCCTCTACGTGCATTCTGGTGAATAAGGCTTACACTGTGGTTCAGGTCGACTTAGACTTGAGTACCGAGCAAGAATATACAATGGTCCGAGTACTGCCTCTCAGACGCCGCGACCCGTCAATACATATCCTCAACATATACTGCCCTCCGCGTAAGCCGCGCGTAACTTTCAATGAAATCTTCCTTCGCGCGATAAAATTGGCAGCCAAAAAGCTTCTAGTGATCGTTGGAGACTTCAATGCTCCCAGCCTTCATTGGGGCTACCACTTCGAACAGGCAAGAGGACGTAAGCTGGCGGAGCTCATCTCCACCCTCATCCTCACGTTGCTCACGGACCCGGCGTATCCCACTCCAGTGGGGAATTCGGTAACCCGCGACACGTGTCCAGACCTTTCTCTCGTTAAAAATGCTATAGCGGCTGCCTGGGAGAACTTGGGAGATTCTCTAGGCAGCGATCACCTCCTTCTCCGGATTACACTCGAGACAAAGGCAGCGCGCAAAAAATGGGGTCAGGCCAAGCTGACCGATTGGCACAAATTCCGGAATCACACTATCCCTCCCGCACTATTTTCCGGCGGCTACGCGGAGTGGGCTAACCACATATACAACATTCAGAAACAACATGTCACAACACTACAAACCACCGAAGAGATCCCCGCAGTGGACACCCACCTCCTGCATTTGTGGGAGGCGCGCGGGAGCTTAACTAAACGGTGGAAAAAGCAGAAAACTAATCGCAAATTACGCGACCGCATAGCCAAACTCACAGAGCAGGCTGCAGCGTATGCTGCCGAGCTCTCAGATTCAAATTGGATAGCACGCTGCGACGCCGCAGCTCATCAGATGAGCTCGAAGGGGACGTGGCGTCTCGCAGTCTAATCGACCCCTCCCAAACGAGAGGGGAGACGCAAAAGCAATTCCGGCGGGCTCTCCAAGGGTTCCAAGGTACGACGGCACAACTTGCGGACACTCTGTGCGACAGATATCTCTGTCGTATGGAGGACCCGCCTGGGCCAGAGTACATGTACTCTGGCAGGCCTAATGAAACACTCGATGCCCCTTTTGAGTTGCACGACCTTAAGGCGGCCTTAGCAAAAATGCGCCGGGGTACGGCTCCGGGACGGGACCACATAACAGTGAACCTGTTGGCGAACCTACCGGACTCAGCCTACCTTCATTTATTAGAATACATCAACCAGCTCTGGGACGGGCGTCCACTCCCTCCCGAGTGGAAAACGTCACTTGTGACGTTTATCCCTAAAACAGGTAAGGCCGTGAATACGGACAACCTGAGGCCCATATCACTGACCTCATGTGTGGGCAGGCTTATGGAGACGATGGTACGGGATCGCCTCTCTCCATACCTGGAGAGTAAGGGCTTCTTTGCAGTCACCATGTTCGGGTTTCGCCCTCACATGTCTGCACAGGATGTCCTTTTCCAGCTGCACAGGGATGTAATACGACCCATAACTATGCAACACAATGACATAGCCATCCTCGCCCTTGATCTAAAAGGGGCTTTCGACAATGTGAAACACGGAAGCATCCTGGCCAACTTGAGTTCTACCGATTGTGGGGCTAGGACCTACGCGTATGTAAGAGATTTCTTGTCTAATCGCCAGGCCTTTCTTCGGACTGAGGGCGAGGAATACGGCCCTTACATGATGGGAACACGGGGTACCCCTCAAGGAGCAGTGTTATCACCGCTCCTGTTCAACATTGATATGATGCGCCTCCCAAGCCAACTGGCCCGGGTGGAAGGCATTCAACACGCGTTATATGCAGATGATATTACAATTTGGACCACTCAGGGGAGCCTTGGGGACATGGAAGACCGCCTTCAGCAGGCTGCTTCTATAGTCGATGCGTATGCTAATGACTGTGGGCTCCAATGTGCTCCAGCGAAATCAGAGCTTCTGCATGTCAGAGTGAACTAAAAGGATAGGACAGCAATACACATCTCTCTGTCAGGAGGTCCTATTAGAGAGGTGGAGGAGCTCCGTATTCTGGGCCTTTTTATTCACCAGAGACTCAGACCGGACTCCACTATTGCGAAACTCAAGAGAGTAGGCGAACAGGTAGGGTGCATGATCCTCCGCGTTTCCAACAAGCGGGGTGGTCTGCGGGGCAGGGACGCGCTTCGGCTCGTCTATGCCTTCGTGACTAGCCGGATCCTCTACGCCGTGCCATATCTCCGCACTACTAAGCAAGACGAGGCGCGAATAGACGCCATCATCCGCAAGGCAACTAAGCGAGCCCTGGATGTCCCGGTGGCTACCTCTAATGCCAAACAAGGCATTGGGGGTGCTAAACAACTACCAGGAGCTGCGCGAGGCCCACCTCGTGAACCAATACACGCGGCTCACGCAGACGGCTCCTGGGCGCCGCCTGCTAAACCGCTTACACATCCAACACGACTGCACTCCAGAGGAGGCGGAGCGTATCCCAGTACTATGGCGCCATATGCTCTGGGTCTCCCCGCTCCCCCGTAACATGGACACCGACATGCATGAAAACAGACGACAAGCGCGGGCTCGGGCTCTTGAGAGACAACACGGCTCCCGACCCGGTGTATACTATGTAGACGTAGCAGGGCCATCGCCCACGGGATTTTACCGCTGTCGTTCACCAGGAAATGGACGTTGATGGACTCTCCTTTCGAGCCCCGAATTCAATGCGGGCTGAGGAAGTAGCGATAGCGCTTGCTGCCGCCCACGCCAATTCGAGAATAATCATCACGGACTCCCGAAAAGCATGTGAACATTACTTGGCAGGGGAGATCTCCCCCTTATCTGCTTGTATTCTACGACGGACTGCCACTGATCCAACACCCAAACGAATCATTTGGGCTCCTGGCCACCAGGGCTTACGAGGCATTGAGGCCGCTGACGCGGCTGCCCGAGCGCTTACTCACCGGGCTCCTCATCCCAGCTCTTCTGGCTCGGAGACTAACCAGCCGCTGCTGCGATTCAGGGAAATATTAACACATTATAGCGACAACCACCGTCTTTTCCCGGCCCCTGCAAAAGGGCTGAGTAAGACGGAGGAGCGAACTTGAAGGGGCCTGCAGACAGGTACTCTACTCTGTCCTGCAATAATAAAACATTACGATCCTAACACGGATGGGCGATGCCCACACTATGGGGAGACCTGTGATATCTTCCACATGGTGTGGGCATGTACTCAAAATCCCCACCTTCCCCCTTCCCCTTCCAGAGAGGCATGGGAGACTGCCCTCCTCAACTGCTCCTCGCTTGAGTCCCAAAGGGCTCTGGTGAAACGGGCGAGAGACGGGGCCTCGTCATGCGGTGTCCCGGACTAGGGACGCCGACCATGTAGCGGGGCCACTCTGTGGCTCCCAAACTCTTTTTCACAAAATAAAAGTTTTCACCACCACCACCAGGGTGGCAGGGTGGGCGCGCTGCCTATCCAGGGTTGTTGTTGTTAGCGGCTATTTATTAATGAAAATAGAAATTGAAGGAAACGATGTTGCTAGTCGAGGCATCTGCCATCTAAACCTGAAGCATCTGAGCTGCGGCTAGCGGGAATAAAAGGACAGGGAGAGGAAAGCGGAGGGAAAGAAAGGGGGAGCGATAGAAGAAAGGATAGGGGATAAAGCGGCAATATACACTATGTACAAGTAGGAAATATTCTAGAATTTAAATAAATTGGTAAATTTGCTTTAAAGGGAAGGAAATGGTGCAGTATCTGTCTCAATATCTCGTTGGGTACCTGAACCGCGCCGTAAGGGTATGGAGAAGCGGTAGTCAAAGAAGAAAGAGAGAAAGAGGTGCTGTAGTGGAGGTCTCTGGAATTTCGACCACCTGGTGATCTTTAACGTGCACTGACGTCGCACAGCACATGGTGCGCCTTTTGTGCTCCGCCTCCATGGAAACGCGGCCGCCGCGGTTGGGTTCGAACCCGGGTACTCCGGCTCGGTAGACGAGCGCCTTAACCACTGAGTCACCGCGGCGGCTAGAATTTCGCCTCCATCGAAATTCGACCATCGTCGCCTATCCAGTGTCTAGAACGCATTCATTGCTGACACCAAACCGCCTATAGTTGCCCATACGCCATAGCTATAGCTCTCTATCCAGGTTCAGCAGTAGTTAAACCGCACCTAATTTTATGTGGTTATGACATGCGACACGATCTTCTAAATTATACTCATTGTATATTATGTCATTTCTCTGCACTGCATGCAACCCCACTGTTTCATACACATCCTTATTCTCCATCCTCTTCTTCCTATTATACTTTTTCGTCTAGTTAATTTCTGATTTGGGGCGAGTTAATCACACCCATGAGCAAATCTGAACATTTTTCAGTGAAGTTTTTAGATTCTGAGTTTTACATGCGCGGTGTTCGACTGCGAAGATGTGTGACTGAAGCACCAGCCTGAGGAGTGGATCTGTTAGCCCCGGCCTAGGATCGAATCCCGCTCCCGGTTGTGACGTTGTAAAGTTATTCTGCAGCGCAATTTTTCCAGCTCGTTTCCGAGGCCTTCCTGTCAATCCTATATCTCGGCGGCGACTTTTCACCGGAATGAGCAGTATACGTTTTCTCGTAATAAAAGCACCGCAGAAAAAGCAAAGTGCTAGAAGGGTGGACAGTGTAAACCTATGTGCAATGAACTGTCGCTGTGATTCCAACACAGCGAACTTGGTAAATCCCTCTGCGTCGTGGTGCGTCTGTGATGAAAACTTGTAACGAGGTACGAGAAACGGGGTGTTTCCCCTCGGCTCGCGGTAAGCAAGGCATATCTGGATGCTTCGTCGGCGTACAAATGTCTCGTTGCGAACGCTTATTTAATCTTTGATATAGCACCACGCTGTTGCCAAATTATGTTAAGGCGGAAGCCTTTAATGCCTCATCGTTGTAAGCAGTCGACAGAAATGTCACGCATTTCAGTTGGTCGAAACGGTCGTGACGTCACAGTACGCTTTGGCTACTAACCATGCAACCAATTAAAGGGATCGTATAGTGATGCTCCAAGTTAGTGGTACTTAACCAATTAGCCTTTCTAGTCAGACCAGATAAACAAATAAAAATTACGAGGAACTTTAGCGGCTAAAGTGCTGAAAGGCGAAAGCCTGAGTGCTGCATTCTGCTATGTGATTGTTCACTGCACATTTTGTTGGTGCATTAATTAACTGCCAATTAATGACGCTTAAGCTTCGCCTTTAGAAGTGGAACGCGACAGCGTGTTGTAGCGCTGCCACGGAGTCCAAGGAACGCCACCACCCGTTCGGCGCGATGCGTTGCCCTTTGAACGCAACGCTTTTTGAGGAAAGGAAATGGGGCTGTAATTCTCTGTCATCTCGGTAGACACCTGAACCGCACCGTACAGGAAGGGAGGAAGTGTGAGTGAAAGAAGAAAGAGGGGCCGTAATGAAGAAAATGAAAATTGTATTTGAGGAAAGGAAATTACGCATTAACTGTCTCACATATCTGAGTAGACACTAGTCGAAAATTGTATTTGAGGAAAGGAAGTTGCGCAGTAACTGTCTCACATATTTCGGTGGACACCCGTCAAAATTCGCGCACGGTGACGTCACGACAATTTGGACCAATCAGAAACGCGGACAATTACGCCTTGCTCGTCGGTAAATTGGTTTTTTAGGAAAGGAAATGTATCTGTCCCTCATATCTCAGTGGACACCTAAACCTCACCGTAACGGGAAGGGAGGAAGATGGGAGTGAACGAAGACACCGTATTCACTAGACGCACCTTTGTTCATTCCAAACCATCGTGCTGGCATGGCGGAGTGGAAGCGTGCTCGACTCGCACTCCGGAGACCGGGGTTCGATTCCCAAGCTAGGCAAATTTCTTACTTGGTTTTATTTATTTATCTGGTCGGACTAGATAGGTTAATTAGACTAATTAGTTAAGTAAGCAATTAACTAAACTCAAACTTACTTGGAGCATCACTATACGACCCCTTTAATTGGTTGCATGGTTAGTAGCCAAAGTACAATTGGCCCCGATTGAAATTCGCGCACTGTGACGTGACGACCGTTTCTACCAACTGAAAAGCGTGACATTCTCTGTCGACAGCTCCTGCTTACAACGATGAGGCATTAAAGGCTTCCGCCTTAAAACAGAGTAGGAAATTTTCCGAGCTTGGGAATCGAACCCCGGTCTCCGGAGTGCGAGACGAGCACGCTACCACTCCGCCATGCCAGCTCAATGATTTGGAATGAACAAAGGCGCGTCTCGTGAATACGGTGTCTTCGTTCACTTCCATCTTCCTCCCTTCCCGTTAGGGCGAGATTTAGGTGTACACCGAGATATGACAGACAGATGCATTTCCTTTCCTCAAAAACCAATTTACCGACGAGCAAGGCGTAGAACCGAACGGGCGATGGCGTTCTATGGACTCCCTGGCAGCGTTGCAAGATGCTGTCGTGTGCCGCTCTTAGAGGCGAAGCCTAACATCTTAACCGCACATCAGTGACACAAGCAGCAACACCGCGCTTAAGGTTTTCGCCTCACTGCACTTTAGGTCAACAAAGTGCCCCCCTGAATTTTCAGTTGGTCGAAATAGTGGTGACGTCAGAGTGCGCGAATTTCAAAAGGGGCCAATTGTACTTTGGCTAGTAACCACGCAACCAATTAAACGAATGGTATAGTGATGCTCCAAGTAAGTGGGACTCAGTATAGTTAATTACTTAAATAACCAATTAGCCTAATTAACCTTTCTAGTCAGAGGAGACAAATAAAAAAAAAGGAATTGGTCGAGCTGGGATTCGAACCAGGGTCTTCGGAGTGCGAGACGAGCATGTTAGCCACCACTACAAAAGCGTGTCTATACTCCGTTTCATACATCATGTGCAACGCGGTGAAGGCTACGGAAGTAGTCCGCAGAAAAAAATAAAGAGAGGTGTATCCCTCCGCGCTGTTTTGTGGCCGTGCGGTCTAACGCGTCGCTCCATCTTCCTCCCTTCCCCTTACGGCGAGGTTTAGGTGTCCACCGAGATATGACAGATACATTTCCTTTCCTCAAAAACCAATTTACCGACGAGCAAGGCGTATTTGTCCGCGTTTCAGATTGGTCCAAATTGTCGTCACGCCGCTGAGCTGGACGCCATTTTCTCAAAAGTAAAAGGGAGGCGGACTGAAAGAGTAAACACGGCGGCCAGCGGGGACAGCGAAAACGTGAAATGGAAAAAGACGACACACGCAAAATACAAAATCACAGATCTCGACCGATTCATTCGCAATATCATCGTTTTTTGTCACGCTGATGACAAATGTATTACCCACGAAGCCTGTCCATAATGCATGTGTTATTTTTCTCTCACCACAAGCAACGCACTATTTTCTGTCACGGATGCAGGCTGCGCAAAAAGAGCGCTAGCTTTGACAGCGTTGCACCTGATGTATGAAACGGAGTATAGTGGATACGGTGTCTTCGTTCACTCCCATCTTCCTCCCTTCCACTTATGGCGAGGTTCAGGTGTCCACCGAGATTTGCGAGACAGATGCATTTCCTTTCCTCAAAAAATTACCGACGATTACGTTACTTCCTAATGCGAAATTTGAGCGCAGCAAATAAGCTGTTTCACCTTTTCGATAGATTGAGGCAAAGAAATCGAGCAACACATGTATGCGCTACCACAGAATTTTTTTTTTTTTTTTCACACGTATTCCTTTAACAAAGACTCCACTAACAGTTCTTGACAGTCATTAAGGAAGCTTTGTGGTCGGAGAAATTGACTGATATATGTTCGACTTGGTACACCAATGCTTGATACTCAAAGACGAGATCTATACAAGTGCCTCGCGAGGTTGTCACAGCCGTGGGACGCGTTACGAGCGAGAGGAACGGGATGTTCTCCCGCATAAGTGTTAGGAAATTACTGTTTGTCTTTATGTCAACATTAAAGTCCCCCACTACTAACATCGGTGTGGATCGATGGACGGTTAATGCGAGTTGCAGGAAGTGCACGACGTCTTTCGTGAGTGCGGTAGGGGCGAAGTAGGCAGCTACTACCAGCAAGCCGTTGGGCAATTTTGCGGCGCACAGTTCGCCAACTTCATGTGACGTGCCAAACATTTCGACTGGTATTGCAGAGAGACCTGTGCGCAAGTAGATAGCGACTCCCGCCGCTCTGTTGTGGTCTCTGCGAGCACCACAGCAGTATAGGAAATCCATGATTTCGAGAGGCTCTTCGGGATCCATCCAGGTTTCAGCAAAGCAAAGTACAGAGGAATGGCGCAGAATGTGATCGTGGTGTACGTCCTTGGCATGTGCGGCAAGGGAGCGTACGTTAAGAATGTGGTTGTGAATGATGAATCAAGTGCTGCCAGCGAATGACGCGTCCATTGGCTGTCTGCGTGTGTTACTGATGTGTGGTTAACATGTTAAGCTTCGCCTGTAAGAGTGGAACGCGACAGCGTCTTGCAACGCTGCCAGGGAGTCCACAGAACGCCATCGCCAATTCGGCTGTACGCCTTGCTGGACGGTAAATTTATTTTTTGAGGAAAGGAAATGTATCTCTCTCTCTCTCGCATATCTGGGTGGACACCTGCACCTCGCCGTAAGGGAAAGGGGGAAGATGGGAGTGAACGAAGACGCCGTATTAGCTAGACGCGCCTTTGTTCATTCCAAACCATTCAGCTGGCATTACGGAGTGGCTAGCTTGCTCGTATCGCACTCCGGAGACCCTGGTTCGATTCCCCAACTCGACCAATTTTGTTCTCGGTTTTATTGATTTATGCGGTCTAACTAGAAAGGTTAATTAGGCTATTTCATATTTATATTATTGTATTTCTATCCATCGTGTTCTGTCATTAACCTGTCAATTGTTGGAACTGTCTAGGATGTTCGAACCAACGTATATGAAACGAGCAACGTCTTACTGAGTGGGGAAGTGCGTGGTGGTGGAGGGAACGCGGCTTCGTACTTATGTTTTTTTTCAGCAGCGTCTCCTTCCGCGGACGCTGTTGTCGCTGCGGCGCGCGTCTTTTCTTTTCTTCTGACCTCTTCATTCTCCTCTATATTAATTAGGCTAATTGATTAATTAAGCAATTAACTAAACTCAGTCCAACTTAGTTGCAGCATCACTATACGATCCCTTTGATTGGTTGCATGGTTACTAGCCAAAGTACAATTGACCCCATTTGAAATTCGCGCACTGTGACGTCACGAGCATTTCGACCAATTGAAAAGCGTGACATTGGGGGCGGAGCTGGTTACGAGGCCGACGCCGACGACGACGACGACGCGAAACCCAGGAACGGACGCCAAAGAGCTGCGCTCTAAAACAAATTTGCCGACGAGCAAGGTGTATAACCGAACGGGCGATGGCGTTCTGTGGTCTCCTTGCCAGCGTTGCAAGACGCTGTCGCGGCTTCTGCTCACAACCTTCTGTCGATGAGGCATTAAAGGCTTTCGTCTTAAAAGCTGTGGCCACCCCTGACGTCTTCAGTTCGCATCGCAGCGACCACCTGTGAGGATGCCTCAAGCTGCACTGTCTCCCAACACGAAGCGCGCTGAAGCCGCGGAGCGCAAGCGGCGGTCTAGGGAGGCCGATCGTGTACGCCAAGGAATGCAGCCTCGTCCGTCTCCACAGAGCTCCGAGACTCGGCGCAGAAAGGCCCGGGAGGCACTACATCTGAAGCGGAATCAGCGGCAACTTAATGCTGAATGTGGGTCGTGTGCGAGCGGTAGCCGTCCACCACCACCACAGAGCCCCGAGACTCGCCGCCGAAAGGCTAGAGAAGCGCAGCGCTTGAGGCGGAGCCAGCAGCGGCTCCATGCGTGGGCGCAGCCAAGCACAACTGCTCCTACTGCGGTCTTTGCGGCGGTGAATTCGCAAAATACTCTCAAGAAGTTTCAGTCGGCCACGAACCACTTCGACAAGCAGTTTGTGCAGAACGAGTTCGGTGCAGTGTGCAGTGTATGTGACCGTTTGTGGTTCGGCAGAGACCTCAGTAAAGTGCCCCAAGACAGCTATGAACTACTCCGTGAGCACTTCCCGAACCGCCTAGTTGAAACATTTACACTGTGTCGGACCTGCTTGCGTTCACTTCGCGCCGGCAAGATACCCAACTTCTCAACTAGCAACGGCTGCGTGTACCCACCGAGGCCTTCGTACCTACCGCCACTTAACGCAGTGAGTGAACGTCTCATCTCTCCTCGCATCCCATTCATGCAAATCCGGCGCTTGCTGTACCATACGTCGGGACAGCTACAGATTAGCGGTCCCATCGTTAACGTTCCCATCAATGTAGGCAGCACGGTCTCTATGCTTCCCAATCGCCTAGCTAACGACGTCCCCTTACATGTCAACATTAATCGGCGGATGGTGTACAAGACGTCGTATGTGCAAAGCATGGTGAAGAAGTCGGACCTGGTTCTGTGGCTGGACTACCTCATGGGTACGGAGCTGTACCGATTCTACAACATCTGGGTCGACATGCAGCTCATCGATGAGATATGCGACAAGGCGGCGCCAGTAACAGATGAGTCGGTCGAAGATATGACGGTAGACTTACAAGACCCCAACGATCCACTTAAAGTGGCGGCAGCAATTACTCTGGGCCAAGAGACAATGATAATCGACGACAGTTCCTCTCTAGCCATGGCACCGGGCGAAGGTCACAAACCATTTAACATCGTCTTTGATGAGCATGCGGAAGAGTTAGCGTTTCCTCAGATCTACCTCGGTCAAGCACGAAAGATCTCGCAAGACGCTAGACCATCGCCCATGACAATGGCTATGAGCGAATGTCGTCGTCGAGACAGGCGTGGAGCCGTTGCTCGGCACGTGCTTTACATGGCCATGAAGGTAATGCGCCTTCGAGTCTCGTCGTCGATGGCGACGATGTTCCGCAATAACAGTCTCGCAGTCAATCCCTAACAGTGCTCCAGGAAAGGCTTCCGCCCTGAAGCAGTTTAGTGTGCCAAAGTGCCCCCTGAACTTTTTTGTGGAAAGCATTGCCCACTTAAGAAAAGTAAAAGCTCTTGACGAACGCTGTCTCTCCCGCTGCTGTGTCTTGAGTACGCTGGGCATCAAACGACCGTCCATCAGCATAAGAACTTTTTTTTTTTAAAACTTATCAAAGAAATCTCCGCTGTCCGTGCCGCCGTGCGCGGCCGCGTAAGCGTCCACAGTTCTATAGGCACTATCGACAAAAACAATTGAAGCATTAGGGCGCTCCATGGCGTCCTTCTCTTTCCGCGAGTCATAAATGGTTACATACTTTGAATGTGCATCGCAATCGGCCAGCGTGAATTTGTTTTTACCGTTTTAAAGAGGATACCTAACATAGTTGGCGTGCGTAGTGATTGAATCTCATTTTCGTGGCGTGAGGCAAGGCCGGCAGGCGATGCCATGGCTCCCGCTGTCTGAAGCAGCACTGCACACGACCAGTATACAAGCGCTTTCCAAGTAGTAACTGACGACGTTGTGGATAAAGCAGAGGGGAGCGGAACGAGTTATAATGACCGAAAGTATGCAGTACAGTACTCACCTACGGTTTTCAAAGGAAATGAAGGGATGCCGTGAGACGCTGTTCATATCGTAGGGCGAATTTTTGCAGGGGCCTAGGTTGAGTGCTCAGGCGTTTCAGCGCTGATGATGGGCAAAGGTCGTGGGACTGAAGCTGTGTAGGGAGGTTTTGGTCACTCCAAAGAAACTTTGCGAACCGAAGCGCGTCTTGTCCGTCGAGGGAGGCTCGGTGGTCCCTACACGGAGCGAAAGCGTTCCAAACTTTTCGTGACTGCGTGGCTTCGCGGACGCAGGCTCGTGACTGCATTCCATTTGATGATGATGATGATGATGTCGTCAAGCTTAATGGCCCATATCCACGGCGGGACCAAGGTGCATAGCGGGTACTGTTGGCCTTACTAAACATGGCACATCCCCTCACTCTGGGATCGGCCAAGAATCGAGAGGCATGAATTGCTATTCACCTGTACATTTACGTGGCTAAAAGTAATATTAATAAAAGATAAGTACACAAAAATTAATAACCGCAGATGAAGCGCACGCGAAAGTATGCACAACACAGGTGGGTTCCAATTCGAGTGAGGCGTGGACTGAAAAGGAAAAAGAAGTTTGAATATTACGAAAGAAGGCAAATTAAACAATTCACAATGAAATGATGCTACAAAAATATCGTAAGGTTTAGCAAAGCAGTCGATGATTTTCGAGTAAGAAATTTTGGACAACCAAACAAACACGTCTGTGGCTGAACCCAAGTGAGGTGGCGCCAAATCATACCAAGAGTGGAACTGCGCAAAGTAAAGCCAGAATACTACCAGGGATCCTCCAAGGAAGTAATCTAGTAACGTTGCCTCCAACAACCTCCTTCCCAAAGCGGTAAATCAGTGGCAACAGAACTTTTTGAAACCATGCGTTTGGGCTCTTCGTCGTCTGCACCAGGTAGCAAATCCTGCCTTAAGGGATTCTATAGTGCAGCGAGCTATGGAAAGAAAAATGATAGGTGTAACGTTAAGAGATCGGAAGAGGGCGGAGTGGGTGAGGGAACAAACGCGGGTTAATGACATCTTAGTTGAAATGAAGAGGAAGAAATGGGCTTGGGCAGGGCACATAATGCAAATGCAAGATAACCGCTGGTCCTTAAGGGTAACAGAGTGGATTACAAGAGAAAGCAAACGTAGCAGGGGACGGTAGAAAGTTATGTGGGCGGATGAGATTAAGAAGTTTGCGGGGATACAGTGGCGGCAACTGACAAATGACAGGGTTAAATGGAGAGACATGGGAGAGGCCTTTGCCCTGCAGTGGGTGTAGTCAGGCTGATGATGATGATGATGAGTCAGTACAATTTTTGCTTATTACGAAAAGCGCAGTTGCTTTCTCAGGGCGCACTTGTGAGCGTACAGCACATCACACTGAAGGCAGGAACGGTGGCCTAGATGACTTCAGCACGAAGATGAGAAAGACCGGATTCGCGGTGAGCATCAAACCAGAATTGTTGACAGCTTCACTGATCTCTTCGCCAGACGAAGTGGTTGCGCGCTTTTATTCATGAAAGCAGTCACTGAAGCTCCGTCGGGTTTCACTGTTTTTATGCGACTGATAAACTCAGTGGAGTACACAAACTCCTCTGGCAAGCCATGTTAGTGTGGCGTATGAAGCAGTGCATGGCCAAATGGGAAATGAAAATGGAAATTGGTTTTTGAGGAAATGAATTGGCACAGTAACTGTCTCACATATCTGTGGACACCTGAACTGCGTCTTAAAGGAAGGGATGAAGAGGGGGTGAAAGAAAAAAGAAAGAAAACGGTGTGAAGTGCTGCTGAATAGTCCCTTTTCAGTCCATGCCCTACTTGAGATAGAATCCGCTCTCCCGCGTGCTTTTCTTTTCCCCGTTGTAGCGAAAGCTACATTGGCCACGAGCGAGCGAGAGAAAGGAAGTTAATGAGGAAAAGGTGGAGAGGTCGGCCGGTGGGAACACGGCCCTGGCCTGCTACTCCACACAGGGGAAAGGGAAGGGGAGGAAAGGGAAAGTGCGAATGAGGTTGATGATGGCATAATGCAATGAGTTTCACGGGTGATGTCGACACACACACACACACACACACACACACACACACACACACACACACACACACACACACACACACACACACGCACACGCACACGCACACGCACACGCACACGCGCACACACACACACACACACACACACACACACACACACACACACACACACACACACACACACATAGGTAGTGCACAGGCGGTCACAGACGGGTATCCAGGCCTGTTTCACACAAAAAGTTGAGCACGGCCTTTGTCACACGGCACCAATCAGAACGTCTCGCCCTGGCGCCGAGAAGAGTTTCCTCAGAGAGAGGGAGAGATTCCAGTTGTTTCACGGTCGCCTCCAATGTTCTTCTTTCAGCAGTATAGTTCGGGCACTCGCAAAGAAGGTGTCCAATAGTCTCTGGAGTGTGGCACTGTACGCAATTTGGTTTACTTTCGGTGCCGATCTAGTGAAGATAGTATTTGGTGTAGGCAACGCCAAGGCGTAACCGGTGGAATGAAGTCCCCTGACGTCGCACCACCATAGATGGCAGATGAAATCGTGAACCAGCGTCAAGCTTAGAGACGCGGTCCTGGGGTGGTATTCTCCCGGTATCGCCTTTTGCGACATGTCGCCTTCGCTCTTCGCTCATTGGCTCGAGCCGCGGTGACAGCGGAGTGACGACACGGATCCGCCTTCCTGCTACGTCATCGTGAAGTCGCCCCAATTTACTATGCTTAGTCGAACAACGGAATGCGCTGAAGCGATTCGTGCAGGCGACGGTCTAGGAAATTGATACTAGACGCCATGGATCCCACTCTCCTTGCCTGGTTTTTGAGCCCTGAAGAAGAGTGCCGTGTCCGCGGACACCGCGACCCGTTTGCTTTGACCGACGAAGCTTTTCCATGTCGCCACGGCTATCGTGCGAGTCAGCACACGACAACACTCGGTCTCCTTTCGTCGCATTCCATCGGAGCGAGCAGCAGTGAAGCAGGCCCTGGGCGCGTTAAGTTAGCCTGCTCCGAGCTCCGAGGAGGAGTACTCGAGCGCGACACCTAGGAGCTCAGTCGGAGCGCAACTTAACGGCCATTTGATTTCCGTGCACGTATGAGCGCGCCACCTGACGTTTCCGTCATTTCCGTTTCCGCAATTTCCGTTTCCGTCATTATTTCGCGCGCATTTTGAACATGACAGCAGTCAAGCACAAGTTACTTCAATTCTTGCTAGATGACGACGAACTCGACGAACTTGACGCCCGTAGGCGCAGGCAGCAGCAGCGTTTTACCTTCATGCTGCAAGCTGCCTGCGTTGCCATTCAAGGTAAGATTCCACTGCTTTATCGCATTACAGCATATTAACTTTCTGCTCTCTTCGTATGAAGACCCCAGAATCGCCGAGAGGAGCATCCGTGGCATTGAAGGATACGTACTCAACGTAGTACCTGGGTACACAGAGATGCAGTTCAAGGAGCATTTCCGGATGACCCGAAGCACCTTCGAGGTAAACGACGCGATCAGTTTTGTTGTGCAGCGCTAAAGAACGACACACAGAGAAGCACAGGATGGTGCTGTGCTTCGTGTGCTGTCCTTGAGCGCTGCAACAGCTTTTAATAACTATAAGCCGACAAGGCCACCTGACAGTTTTGCTACAATTTTGTTTGTTCACCATGGCGAATACGAGTGCTATTAAGAATGCTGTATGATTTCGGTGACCGGCGTCGCGGCCAACCAATAGGAGCGGGGCAGCGAGAGCGTTCTTGAGATTATTTTGGACTGCGAGCGATCCGTAATTCGGCCCCAGTGGCTCCCCAAGCACAAGCAAGCACGAAACACGCTTGTGAGCGCACTTTATGACGGTAAAAGGGCAACACTTTCTATACATTTTGTAACTGCAGTGAGCTAGTATCTTAAAATGCACTGGCCCATTTTGTTGGTGATGAAATTCATTATATCTAAGCTCATATCTTGAGCAGGAGCACCAACCACTGGACATTCAAAACTTTATGGTTGCCATGCAGGTGCTGCTGAGAATCACGCAGGAGTGGCTCATCATGGAGAGGGCACCTCGAATACCTCTGCAAACTAAAGTCCTGATGACATTGTGGTTGCTGGGCAACCAGGAATCGTTTCGTGGAGTGGCAGATAGATTTGGGATGAACAAGGGATTGCTGTTTTATCTAACAGATCGCATTATAGAGGTCTGGGCAGGTGCTCCAAAAGAACTCATCCGCTGGCCTGCAAACCTGCAAGATGTTGTTCGGGAATTTGCCCGAAAATGGCGCTTTCCAGGAGTTGTTGGAGCTGTGGACGGATGCCACATTGCAATCAAGGCCCCCGAAAACGAACAAGATGCATACTACAACAGGAAGGAATTCCACTCAGTCATCTTACAGG
The DNA here is from genome assembly GCF_055824585.1 of Amblyomma mixtum. NCBI lineage: Eukaryota > Metazoa > Arthropoda > Arachnida > Ixodida > Ixodidae > Amblyomma > Amblyomma mixtum. The sequence continues at coordinate 109,244,602 of NC_143013.1, forward strand.
GTTGCTGCGACAGCAATATGATATTCACTAATGTACACGCAGGCAGCCCGGGACGGATGCACGATGCCATTTTTTTGGCCACATCTGGCCTTGAAGAGGTAGTAGGCAACTTGCCGCAGAATTTCCATATCCTAGGTGATTCGGCTCATCCCCTGTCAATGGGTCTCATGCGGCCGTACAGAAACAATGGCCACTTGACAACACAGGAGGTCAAGTTCAATGAAACGCTAGGGGTGACAAGGTCAGTAATTGAGGGAGCTTTTGCTCAGCTGAAAGGAAAGTTCTGAAGGCTTAAGTACCTTGACATGAAACCCACTGTGAGAATGAGCAACTATGTTGTGGCATCGTGCCCCGTTCACAACATAATTCTTCAATGCAAAGACCCATTCGGTGACGACGACAGCACCGTCGAGGAAGCGAGCGATGCAGATCCACCTCTTGATGATGAGGACACAGCCGCGCTGCAATGAAGAGGGTTTCAATAACACGCTTCCTGTGCAGAAAGTAGTGTTAAGGTTTACAACAGGCAGCGTACTTCCAGTCCCGAAGTACTATGCATGCAAGGTGCATCACACGCACAAGCCCTATGTGGTGAAATTATTTATTGTGTACATGAGTTGATCATTTTTGGCCAGAAGAACTCTCACTGGCAATAAAATGTTTAACACAGTGTCTGGATGTTTTCTCTGAGAAAAAACAAAACTGGGCGGTACTGGCCTGTACCACAACCACTGACTAGACTATTGTCACAAAATTCGGCGCATTTTAAAAACAAACAAAGAAAAACCGCCGCGCGCACGGCGTCTCGCCGGCGTGAGCCCAACGGGAGAGAGGGAAAGCCCCCGCCGAGCGCGTGCCTCTCTCTCCATCGCCACGGCGTGCGCCGAAGGAATGAGTCATCCACGCCGAAGATTCTCGAACATGCGAGTCGGTTCTACTGCTGACCGGAGGAAAAGGGCGTAGCCTTGCGTGCACTAAGTCACGTCCCCCTCCTCTGCACTCGGACGTCGGCTACGCCGCCACGACGGCGCCACGCTAGAACACGCTGGAACCTTCGCGAAACGACTCCTGACTTTAACCAATGAGGACGCGCGGCCGGCGAGAGAAAGGAAGGGAAACTACACGGGAGATCCTGCGTGTATGTGCGCGCCTACTTTGGCGCGTAGAACAAACAGACGTGAGAGCGAGCCTATAAAAGAAGGACGCTGACACAGTCCGGACCGCCGTTTAAGCTTCATCGAAGAGCGCCCGTTCGACTCCCGGGGAAACACCACTCGGCCAGCATCGGACCAACGAGGCAACGGTCGCCAGTCTGCGGGACGGCATCGTCGTGGAACTCTGGTCGTCGGACTGCCGCAGTGCCCGGTGAACAAATTGTGTTTTGTTTGTTTACCTCTCTCTCGTGTGTTAGTGCACTTTAGGTGCAATGTTGCCTGTGTATTGCATTCTCTCTCGAGTTCAACATTGCACGAGTTGCATTGTGTTCCTAATCACTTTGTCTTTGTACTAGTGATTGTGAAATCCTCTGTATCGTTTCAATTGCTGTATAAACCTTGTTTTGTTTTGTAAACCTGTGGCTCCGACCCATTCTCTGGCTTGCGACCAGCGAAAGCTGGGCACCGAACGCCCAAAAACCTCTTGTCACTTGGTAGCTGGTCTCCGCTGAGTTTGCCACGCTGAGTCGAGGGCATCTCCTTTGAGTCCGAGACCGCTACCCCCACACGCTCTAAGGGTGTCTGGGAGCTTCCCACTAAAGTGCGCGAAGTCCGGGTGACAATATATTCTGGCGTCCGCGACAGGACGTTTGGTGTTTGCAAGCACAGAGAACGGAGAAAGAGTCAGAAGGAGTTTACGAATCGTAAACGAGTGTAGCAGCAGAGCGATATTGTGAGGTGCCGCGCCGAAGCGGTTAGTGATGTTCACCGTGTAGACGTATTCATTGCCTTGAATGTAGAGTTCGGTCTCCAAATATGAGCTTTAAGGAGCTACAGGAGCTAGTAGAGGCCGGTCTCCAGATGGGGATGACTGGAGCCGAACTGCGTAAATGGGTGGACCAGGAAAGAGAGAAGGCCGAGAAAGAAAGAGAGAGGGCTCGGGAAGAAGCCGAGAAAGAAAGAGAGAGAGCTCGAGAAGAGAAAGAAAGAGAATGGGAGAAGAGACAAGAAGAGGCGGAGAAGCTCTCTTTGGAGCGAGAGAGAGAATGGCAGAGAAAAGCAGAAGAAAGGGAGAAAGAAAGACAGCGTGCTAGAGAAGCCGCTGAGAAAGAAAGGCAAAAGAAACGCGAAAAAGAAGAGAGAGAAAGGAAAAGGCGAGAAGAAGCAGCCGAAAGAGCTTTCGAAATTGAGATGGCAATCATTCAGAAGAAGCTTGCCGAAATTCGGCGTTCGAGGAGCGTCAGAGATCCAGTGGAGCTTAACCCCGGAGAGGCCGGGTGGAAGACTAACGAGTCTAATTTGTTGACAACCACGGAAGAGGTTGTAACTAGCTCCACTAGTGAGAGTGTGGTTGTGGAACAGCCTGTTCCTGCAACTGAAACCACAGAGAGTGAAGAACAAACCGGAGTGCCGCTTCCTCTAGAAATTGATTGTGTAGCTACTACCGAGGTAGTAGGCATTGAGGTAAAGGCCGACCTGACGCTGCAGTCAGAGGGGACCCTAGAGCAGCCGCCTGAGGACGAAGAAGCAGTTGAGATCTCTATGGAGGAGTCCGAGTGCTACACCTCTGAGTCCGGCAGTGAAGACCACGAGAAAGAGCGGTTAAATGGCATTGAGTGTGAAAGCTCAGATGTAGTAATAGCTGAGGAGAGCGCACTCAGAGAAGACCCGGAACCCGTTCCGAGTAAACCCTCGAGCAGCGAGGGGGGCTTTCCCGATGAGGAAGGCGAGGAAATTTCTGCCTATGAGGAAGGCGAGGAGTCTCTTCCCTCTAAGGAAAGAAAGAGTGCGGTGCAAGTAATGGAGCACCACTGTACTGAAACTGACGAGCTTAGGAAAGAATCAGAGGCAGGAGTACTGAACAGTGAGGAGAATGATTCTTCAAGGAGTCCCGAGCCATGTTTAGAGTGCCCCTCACGAGAAAGGCTCCGAAAGAGCAAGAAAAGGAAAAAGGACTTCGAAGGAGATGAAAGTGGAGTCCTCGAAGAACAAAAGAGACCTGAACCAGTGGCTTCTCCGAGAGAAAACAACTCGGATGACGCAATTGACAGTGAACCGGGCTTGACCCCTAGAAGAGCTTGGAAGAAGGAAAAAAGAAAGAGAAATGAGTCGGAAACCACCCAAGCAGGTGAAGCCGTGAAGCGGAAGCCCTGGAGAAAATTCAGGAAGAAAATGGAACGGAATAAAACTAAGCTGAAGACAGCCGAGCCGAAGACAAAAGAGCTGCGCGAACATCGCAGCAAAGTGAAAAAGAAGCTGAGACGAGCAAGCCCAGCGTTCAGTAAGGACTCAGTCTGGAGGCGCAAAATAAAACAGAAGAGCGCGCGCCGAGAAGAAGGAAGACACGAGAAGTGGAGCCGTCAAGTGCGAACTGGCGTTAAAGTCGTTCGTAACCGACGCGCTAGCCACAGGAAAAGAAGGGCTCGAAGACTGGCCGCAGAACCAGAGAGGAGTACGAGCAGGAAGCGGAGCCAAAACCGCGTTCGGAAGAGAAGCCTCAGCACAAGGCGGAAAAAGAGTCGAACCCGCGACAGAAAGAAAAGCCGCAGTCGCTTGCGAAAGAGAATTAAAAGCACGACTGAAAGCTTGGGCGAAACATTCCTGTTCAGAACCAACTGTGTAGGCCAAACTTGGAAGTATAGGCGAAAGTGTGCCTTGAATTTGCGTGCTCCATGTTTGTAGCCTTGTGTTAATGTACTGCCCAATAGCGGCGGGTTTTTGTGTATTATGAACATTTCATGGAATTACGTATGTGAAAACATTATGGTATGGATGTATGTATTTTGGCATTCACCATTGAATTTGTGAGCGCATGCATGTGCGCGCGAATTCTACCGCCAAAATGCGGCGTGTTTTGAAGTGCAACCTGTCTATTGCACTGTGTTATGTATGTGAAAGCATCAAGGTATTGATGTATGTATTTTGACATTCGCCACAGACTTTGTGAGCGCATGCATGAGCACGCGAATTTTGTGTTTTGTGAATATTGTGACACAATATTCTTAAAGGAAGGGGCAGTGTCACAAAATTCGGCGCATTTTAAAAACAAAGAAAAACCGCCGCGCGCACGGCGTCTCGCCGGCGCGAGCCCAACGGGAGAGAGGGAAAGTCCCCGCCGAGCGCGTGCCTCTCTCTCCATCGCCACGGCGTGCGCCGAAGGAATGAGTCATCCACGCCGAAGATTCTCGAACATGCGAGTCGGTTCTACTGCTGACCGGAGGAAAAGGGCGTAGCCTTGCGTGCACTAAGTCACGTCCCCCTCCTCTGCACTCGGACGTCGGCTACGCCGCCACGACGGCGCCACGCTAGAACACGCTGGAACCTTCGCGAAACGACTCCTGACTTTAACCAATGAGGACGCGCGGCCGACGAGAGAAAGGAAGGGAGACAGTACGGGAGATGCTAAGCGTATGTGCGCGCCTACTTTGGCGCGTAGAACAAACAGACGTGAGAGCGAGCCTATAAAAGGAGGACGCTGACAGCTATCAGGCAGTCCGGACCGCCGTTTAAGCTTCATCGAAGCGCGCCCGTTCGACTCCCGGGGAAAAACACCACTCGGCCAGCATCGGACCAACGAGGCAACGGTCGCCAGTCTGCGGGACGGCATCGTCGTGGAACTCTGGTCGTCGGACTGCCGCAGTGCCCGGTGAACAAATTGTGTTTTGTTTGTTTACCTCTCTCTCGTGTGTTAGTGCACTTTAGGTGCAATGTTGCCTGTGTATTGCATTCTCTCTCGAGTTCAACATTGCACGAGTTGCATTGTGTTCCTAATCACTTTGTCTTTGTACTAGTGATTGTGAAATCCTCTGTATCGTTTCAATTGCTGTATAAACCTTGTTTTGTTTTGTAAACCTTTGGCTCCAACCCATTCTCTGGCTTGCGACCAGCGAAAGCTGGGCACCGAACGCCCAAAAACCTCTTGTCACTTGGTAGCTGGTCTCCGCTGAGTTTGCCACGCTGAGTCGAGGGCATCTCCTTTGAGTCCGAGACCGCTACCCCCACACGCTCTAAGGGTGCCTGGGAGCTTCCCACTAAAGTGCGCGAAGTCTGGGTGACAACTATAAACCGAGAAATTGCACAGTATTCAAACAGCAAACTCATACAAAATGAACAAAGTTTTTGCCCCATCATGACACACAAAAAGAACACCACAAAGTTCACTGCTGCTTATCCAGTGCTGCGAGGCGTTTCAGCATACCCAGTTTAAGCCTCTGCATCTTTAATTACTGCTGGTATCTTTTTCTTTCTTCATCCTGCCATGAGTGCAAGTTGAGCTGAATTTCCTCCAATAGAGCTGCCGGCGTTCGACGACGCTTCGCATTTGGTTTGCTTTTCTGGTGCGGAGCATCATCATTTCTTGAGTTCTTTTCGCAGTGCAGAGTTTCTTCTGTTGTTGTCGGTGGTTCATTGATGCTGCCCGGGGTGGCCACAGCTAATGTGCAGGCAGCTGAGGTGGAGGGCTGTGGGAGCTGGCTTGACGCCACTGGAGCCTGGTACTCTATGTTATTTGCAAGCAAGTCATCCATCACCTCAAAAAATGGCCACTCCTTTCTTTTTCTTCCCCTCTTCTTCTTGTGCTGGCGGTGCTTGTCATATGTGCGTTTGAGACCTTTGAACTTCGTTTCGTAGTCCGCAGCAGTTCGCGTGTACCCGTGCTTGCACATTTCTTCACTAATTTGTTTCCAAATGTCTTTCCTCTTTCTCTTTCTATCACTGAAGTCTTCTTTATGATTCTCATAAGATGAAATCAGGAGAAGTACCTCGGCGTGTACCCAACTTAAACTTCCTTTTGGGAGACCTACAGCATAAAGGAGAGCTACAGCTTAAGCCCCCCCCCCCCCCGTGTAAGAGATTAGTAACAGAGCATGAAAACCATTTAAATGAAAAGAAAAGAGTCATTACTCACTGTTGTAGTTATGGTCGTAGTCATCACTTTCAGCAGTCCAGAGGGAAAACTGGTCCTCTGTAAAAGTCATTCAGTCATGGTGTACATCAGCCTACACCAGGACTAATTTAAAAAAGGATTCTATATTGACGCTAAAAGAGTGACAAAAAAGAAGAGATCTTCGTCGCCCTGTGCGTCAAAAATAGTGGCAGTGAATACCTCCAATAACCGCGTGCGTCGCGAGTACAGCGCAGAATTAACCCGGCAAAAAGTGAAAATTCATATCATGTCAGAATTTCTATCACAGTGAAAATGCAACTCATGAAATTTAAACAGATTTCATATACTATAATATTCTCTCAAGAACCCTACTGTTGCAAGCACTTTCGTAAGAACTAGCGTTTGGCTGCACCAAGTACAACGTTTGAGTAGGTAAGTAGGAAGTACCGATTTCATGAATTTCCGAACGCGCTTTGTACTTATTTTCGCTAAGTGTGGCGACGTACAATACATCGCGCTCAACAACGTGCCATAAACTTAGCTACAGCCTTACGATAAAGCTCGCTGCGCCACGCCAGCAACACAAGGTAAAAGCAAGAATTTAGATTTTCAACGCAAGATTTCCGCAATTGTCGCTCGTAACTGCTAGTTCTCTGGAAACAAACAGAACACTTTCGATGGCTCAAAGAACGAAACAAGGCATTAAAAACTCATACACACCTGAGTCGTCGCATTGAGTGGTTTCCGCGTAAACATCCGACCCTGTGCCCGCCACATCTTCGCACAGCTCAAGTAAGTCAGGCCCTACAGTCGCAGCAGCTGTATCAAGTACGAACCCTGCAAATGCGCCAACGATTAAAACGAGGTCCCCGACGAACTAGGAACAGTTTACGTACGTACCTGTGTTCGTGTTCACGACGAGCATGACGACGATTACAACGACGAGCACAGACCGCGCAGCCATAACTGCCGTTAACCGCGAAATGCGCCAAAAAGGAAGTAGCACCATAGCACCCGGAAATACGTCACGTCGCCAGACGCAAAACCAGACCCGCGCTCCCGCACACCGTCGTCGAGGGTGGAGCGCGTAGAGCGCGCTCTGCAAACACACACCGTAAGTCAGTTGTGGTCGTTTAGCTTACTTGGAGCGCACTCTGACGACTCGAGCGCGCTCGAGTCCTTTAACTTAACGCGCCCAAGGATTCTTGCGGCGCGGCCAAATTACCGTCTGCTGAGCCGGGCTGCCGCTCGCCATGGGAATGTACTCTGCACCGTCGTAAACAGACGACGAAGGAGACGTAGCCTGCAGCAACAAGATGGCATTATAAGTACTCATTGACTGTAGTATGTACATTATGCTGCTTGAAATAAAAAATAATCATCTCTGCTATAATTAACAACTACGAATCAAAGATACGAAACTACTGCTGCTAGTGAATCAGCAGTGGTAAATTGTCGCTTCTCGTAGTGAATGAAAGCATCGCAGACGAAAGTGCCGGCGGTGTTTTCCGCTTCTTCGAGCAACTGTACGCACTATTTTTAGTTTTAGGCCCCGCCCTAATGCGACATGTCGCAAAAGGTGACACCGGGAGAATACCACCCCTGTTGATGGTTCTAATCATCCCAGTGCGACTGCATTGCCGCTTGCGTTAAATGCGCCAACAAGGCTCCAATGTCTGGTCTAGAAAAGGCTGTCTCAATGAAAGCACCATCACTATGTGCCAGCCGAGCCTCGGCGTCAGCACCGTCGTTTCCCGCTATGCCGCAATGGCTCGGTATCCACTGAAGCTTTATGATATGGCCGCGGTGGAAAGCTTCGGCTTACAAAAGCACAATCTGTTGAACCAGCTGCTCGCATGCCCTTGGTTTTAGGTAAGTGCGTATGACCTGCAATGCCGATCACGAGTCGCAGATCGATTTCGCCGTGGCGGAGCTCCGAGGAGGCACAGCGACCTACCTTGAGTCGTTGTCTAGCAACCGCCGCAGCTGGCGGACGCCGCGCGCTCGCCGCGCCATCTGGCATGCTGCGACGGCGAAGGTGTATCACGTGACCGGATCGTTTACCTGCCCGGCATCCTCAGCGGCGAACGCGCTTGCAATAGCAGCCGGTACGGCAGTCAGAGTAGACCAGTTACACAATTCCTGGCAGCGTCCAGCACCTCAACTACTTCCGCGATTCGATGACGGTTCGCCGCCGCCATTTCACTCTCACTAAACGACAGAAGCTCAACATCTGATGCCGAGTCATGCGTGTTTTCGCTCCTTTCAACGGCGACAATTTCGCCCCGATTATCACAGGAAGTTCGGTCCTGTGCCACCACCGCTCTCGCACACATCATCGTCGTCATCATCATCACCATCAGCCTGACTACGCCCAATGCAGGGAAAAGGCCTCTCCCACGTCTCTCCACTTAAACCTGTCCTTTGCCAGTTGCGGCCACCGTATCCTTGCAAACTTCTTAATCTCATCCGCCCACCTTTCTGCTGCCTTTCTGCTGCCCCTTGCTACGCTTGCCTTCTCTTGGAATCCACTCTGTTACCCTTAAGGACCAGCGGTTATCTTTCCTTCGCATTACATGCCGTGCCCAAGCCCATTTCTTCCTCTTGATTTCGACTAGGATGTCATTAACCCGCGTTTGTTCCCTCACCACACTCTCCCACTTACGATCTCTTAACGTAACACCTATCGTTTTTCTTTCCATAGCTCGCTGCGTTATCCTTAACTTAAGCCGAACCCTCTTGGTTAGCCTGCCCGTTTCTGCCCCATAGGTAAGTACCGGTAAGATACCGCTGTTGTACACTTTTCTCTTGAGGGATATTTTTAAACTGCCATTCATGATCTGAGAGAACCTGCCATATGCGCACCACCCCATTCATATTCTTCTAGTTATTTCCCTCTCATGATCCGGATCAGCAGTCAGTACCTGCCCTCTTGCTACTTCCAGCACATCGCTACGAAATCCGAACTGCTGTTCCCTTGCTAGGCCGTTGAACATTACTTTAGTTTTCTGCATGTGTTCTGTATGTTTTCTTGCACACACGTAGAGCCAAAATAACGGAAGCACCCCCAAAAAAGACTTTCATCGCACTCCGCCTTTCGCGCAGATGCAGCGGCAGCTGCTTACGACTGCTCTCGGCGTCGCCAAGCTGAAAAACTAAAAGTTAGTTCATCATCATCATCAAAACTTTTATTTCCGCTAAGAGAGAGACAGAGAGAGAAACTTTATTGTACAAGGAATTAGGGGCATGCCCCAGGGTCCCCGCACAAACCCACTGCACTCAAGTGCTTATGTTTCTAAGGTCCATAACACTGGCAGCCCGGCCGGTGGCGATGGTCTGCACGGCCGGGTCCTCCGAGCGCAGCAGGGTCTCCCAGTCCTCCCAGGTCTTGAGGTTCTCTAGGTCCCGCGGGGGAGGGTCCGCCGGGCAGAGGGAAATGATGTGGAGGGAAGAGGCGAAGGGTACTGTGCATAGGGCGCATGCCGGAGTGGGGAAGGAGGGATGATAGTGGGCGAGGGTAAGGGGTGTTGTCGCTCCACGGCCTCATCCGCCAGTTTGAGGAAAGGAAATGACGAACGCAGTAACTGTCTCACATGTCTTGGTGGACACCCAAAACGCTTCGTAAGGCAGGAATGAAAGGCAGGAGTTAAAGAAGGCTGGAGTGAAAGAAGAAAGGAAGAAAGAGGTGCCGTAGTGGAGGTCTCCGGAATAATTCCGACCCCCTGGAGATCTTTAACATGCACTGACATCGCACATCAGGCGAGCGCATTTTGCGTTGCACATCCATCGAAACGTGGCCACCGCGGTGAGGTTCGAACCCGGGTACTCCGGCTTGGTACACGAGCGCCTTAACCACTTAGCCACCGCGGCGGGTTGCCATACTGCTCCGGTTCTCCCATTGGATCCCATTGCTCCTGTTCATACATTGGATAGCAGCTACTGCTGAGAGTGCACTTTTCGTGTGCTTTTGAGTACTCCTGTTCTGCCAATAGAATAAGCCATAAGTTGAGGAGATTACTACCGCGACCGCACGAAATGTGAAAGTGTGGCATGGGACCCGCACTATGGACAAATGCTGCGACATGTTCTGGATGGATTCGAGTGGCGATGGATTGGAGTGTGCGGTCGACGACAGCAATTGCTGCGTCTGCGCCCATGCAGGCTGCGTCCCTCCATACGACTTCGGCTTCCGAACCGTAGTATCTGTAGAGATATATTGCACAGGCTATGCGGCACGCCGAGTGATAAGTGGCGTGGGTGTACCTATAGAGAAGGTTATTAAAAGGAGTTGTGTGTGTATGTGACGGAGGACTGGCAGTAGTGCGGAGTGGGCTGCTGGTATGCGAATTTGGAGGGTGCCAAGTATGTGGCGTCCTCTGAAATACTGAGCTAGGTGAGTGTATTGTGCTTGTCTGCAGGCCTCTGAGTTCGTGTGGAGTGTTGTCGTGGCCAGGCTGGAGAAGTTTAGTGGTTTGGGTGCTAGATGGAAGGTGCAGGGCCGCCTTTTTGGCTTTACGGAGAAAAGCATCTAGGCTTGTGGCGTGTGTGTGTGGAGGCGAATGTGGAGTTTTTAATAAGAGCCTATGCGTCAATGCAATTTGTTTCTCCCTATGGGGGCTGGTGTAGCTCGTCTTCAGCTCTTGTTTGTTCATCAGCTTGTTTCAAGTTTATTTTTTCTTTTTTGAAAACAGCAGACTATCTTTTCCTTCTAGCTGTGCTTAACGGGCGATTAATTGCCCATTTGGCTATTCTGTTTGCGCCCACTGGTCATGGGAAAAGGCGCCTTTGTGGGGCTTTCTTCAGGAAGTTGCCGACACATTCCATTCATTCACTGTACGGTTTTCCCCCGAAGTTCTATGCAGCCTATCCAGAAGACAAAGGACAAAAGTTCAGATTGAGTCGTTATTTACTGTACAGATGTATTAGCAGAATTAACTCTCCCTTCTAGACAACTGTGTATTAAAGCGGGTGCTGTATACATTTTTGGCTACAATAGAAGGTTCTAACGTTCCATGTCATCTTTTAGTGCCCATAGGACCGCTTAGCCTGTGGAAGAGTCGTATGGCAGATGGCCACGCTGAGCCGCTACGTTCATCGAAGTCTTTGTTCGGAGAGCAGTGTGCTATGGCACGGGGGGTATATATGCTGCGCAGGATCGACCTCCTGCGCCTTTACTCGATGCATGTGCGTGTCTCCCGGAATTTCGGTGTGCGGGCAAAGTCAGAGCAGGATGCTGGTGTGGTTGTGTATGACGAGTTGCGGGATTGGAATCTGGTTAAATTACCCGCCGAGGTGGCTCAGTGGTTGAGGCACCCGTCTACTGAGGCGGAGTACCCGGGTTCGAACCCGACCGCGGCAGCCACATTTCGATAGAGGCGGAACGCAAAAGGCGCCCGTGTGCTGTGTGATATCAGTGCACGTTAAAGATCCCACCTCCCTCCCATGCCTACGGCGCAGTGCAGGTGTCCACCGAGATATGTGAGACAGATACTGCGCCATTTCCTTTCCTCAAAAACCGATTTACCAATTTTACCTGGTTAAGTCGGGTCTGAAAGCTCTCAGGGTAGGTGTACCTCCATGCGATAAAGAAAAAAAGCACACTTCGCGGCCTATACAATAAAGAAAAAGAAGCCCTTTGCGGCCTATACGTTTCGTGCCAGCCTGGCATGCAGAGGGACTGTGTTCGAACCCCAATGCCGGATGTTTTATTTTTCTATATTCTGATTGCAAGGATTCTGGGAAGACGCCCGGTTTTCAGCAGAACGAGCTCCTTATGCTGCCGCATAATCCCTTGTAGGAAAATGGCAGTAAGGTGATCGGTGTATAATTCCAATGTTTATTGTCTCCTTTCTAATGGATGAAGATAATATTCGTGTTCATCAAACATCCCTGTACGCTCGAGGTGATGAGGCGTTGTGTAATCAGGGCGGCCAGTTTCCGCTGGTGGCAAAGCGGAAAGAGGGAAACAGCTCTCTGCATTTGTAGGACACAGTAGCGAGACAATTGAAGCTGCCTGCTACGGGAGGAAACCAGAGGGGGCTATGGTGTGCTGAGGAAGTTTTAGCCGGGGAGGGTGGGGGGGGGGCGGTGAGGGGGGGGGAAGGATGCGCACCCTGAAGGAAAAACAAAGCGGGTTGCTGATATGGAAGGTGAAGAATGTGGAGGAAAGTGAGCTCAGAAGAGCGGCGCAGATGTCAGAGCGGCGCATGATTCGGAGGCTCCTGTTCCTCTGAAGTTGTTGTGAGCGATCTTCCCTTGACGGTTCAACGGCTCGTAGCGGGGCCTTCATGGAACGGCGTACGAAGAGACGAATAGGGGCGGCGAGCCGAGCAGCACCGCCCTTGGAGAGCGCGTCGGCTACAGACAGGAGATTCTGCTCTCGAGGGAAATAAAAGTAGTGGCAACCAAGTGTATAGAAGTACAAAGTGCGGAATGAAGGTGGATGCAAAGAAATGTGTGTGATGTGTCCTGTCGTGCAAAGGGGAATTAAAGTTTAATGCTATCGAATTCCGTCGGATCGGCCCACCGGTAGCCTGCATTTTTTATTCATTAGAAAAATTATATTTTTTCACATAATTTCAACAAATTACTGCTTATTCAATGATCAGGAGCACTTAAATAATATATCACGATAAATCAGAGGTCATGTCACACTTTGGTATAGCATTTGGCGCTTCACGGCAAAGAACTTCTTTTCCAAACTTCTTGCACGTTGTTTTTATGAATGAACTGCCGAGGACGTGCTGTAAAAAAAAAAAAAAAGAACACGATCAGCATCGTGACATCATAATTTTTCATTGAACTTACACTAATTACACTACAGTTAACTTTCATAAATTTAGTAGCTTGGAATTCTTTGTAGCTCCATGCCGAGTTTTCTTGTGCCGCACACATTAGCACATCGCTGGTGCATTTTCTGTCGCGTTTTGAGGTAATGCGCACTACTCATAGCATTGATGGCTGTTTGGAATGCCTGTGCCGGCGGAAAATGGCTGGAACTTAAGTTCTAGCACAGCTGTCATCACACGCATTGAACGAGGTGATGGCAGCAGCATGAACGACTAGATGTTTTGAGACCTTGTTTCTTTAGCCAATGTTAAGTTCCAAGTGGTATTTATAAGTTAGCCGCAAGGTCCTACTTTCTGCGATGTTCTCGGTGACGACAGCGCGATAAAGTTCTTAGCTTCCGGTCGGAATGCATGTTCCTTTATGCTTCGTCGAAAGCTGTCTGTTGCGGGAAGGCTGACTGCGAAGCAAGGAGACCTTGAATTTCGGTTCCATCATCGGTGCCAACGCGAGGGAAGGCGAGAAGGAGAAGAAACAGGCCCCTCTTACTTGGCGTGCTGTGCGTCGCTGTACTCAAGGTCCGAACGAAAACCTGCCCTATTTCGCTCCGTTTTTTTTTTTTTTTGCCGCAGAAGCCACTAATAATGCCGCAGAAGACAAATGAATAAAACCAATACATATTAAACCACCGCAGCGGTGGCCGAGTGGTCTGAGCATCCACCTCGCATGCGGGAGGTGTGGGGTTCGATCCCCAGTGCCGTTCTGGCGCAGTGGTGCCGCGGTTAAGCGACGCGCCACTGCCTTACGATGGAAGGTGCTCCAACCGGTGGGCCTTATGCGAACCAGGTTCATCTTCTCTAGCGACCAATTATTAATTTGACTGGCACCTGCTACAGTGTTCGTTGAGAAGGTTGTGATGACGTCGCAAGGTCAGTGACCTTGGTGGTCCTCGTGCCTCCTTGGCTGCTCTCTGGGCGCCACCTGCCATAATCATGGTCTTATTTTTCGCTATAACGCCGACGCCAGATTTTATGGACAACGAGGCCTTTAACGCTGTCGCGTTAGATCCAATATGATGCACTTTTTACAACAATTCTGAGACAGCTGTGGAATATTGTCAGATGCTCTTAGGAACATATTCATGGGAATGGTGAAACCTTCCGATGAAGAACAAAATCTTGCATTTAAAATGTGTGCTGTGCTTGCCGGGAGTAGGTAAGACTGACACTGAAAAACAACTGTTTGCGTTTTTGACACTGTACTTGAGGTAACTGTGAGGTATTGTACAATAGTACTTGGGACATTTATTCGATATGATATAAGCTTCGTGTGCGTAGGAAAATCTGGTTTTTGAAATTTGTCCGCCGAGTAGTCCGGTCGGGCACAGCAAACCAATGGGGTACGTTCTTGACAATAAATAGAAAATAACTACAAGCGTCCCGAGGAGGGATCTGCGAATGTATTAATTGTTATGGTACAATCTTATGCCACATGAAAAAACTGCGTTCATAAAGAACTTCCCGTTGAAAAATTGCGCTCATGCAGAATTCCTGGGTATGTACAGGAGCAGACAAAAGTAAACAGAGCAAGCTATTCAGCTCTAACAGCAACGGAGATGATGAAACATCATTTGCCTATTAGAAATGGAGGATTCATTTGCTGTTGCCTAGCTGTCCATTTTTCCTCCCTCCGCATGCTTCCGCAAGTCACAACCAACATCTAGCTACAACTTCCTACGCGCTCGATATACCCTCCTCCTTGCACGGTAACCTTCCTCCTCTTCCCACGGTAATTACTGTCTGGTTGATTCCCGTGGCAATCACCCCCAGCTGCGCTTTCTTAAGCTCTCACATATCCTCCTCATTCCACGGTAAACACCTTCCGGATGGCCACTTATAGCGAACCCACCGGTTAAGCCATAATAAACTCCTGCCGTACCTCCTCCTTTCCACTGTAACCCTCCTCCTCCTTCCAGGGTAATTACCTCCCTGGTGGTTCCCATGGCAACCACCCTCCGGTGGCGCCTTGTTACGCTTTTTCGTACCCTCCTCATTCCAGAGTAGCCACCTTCCGGATGGCCAATGGTAGCCACCCACTGGCTGAGCCTTCCCACGCGATCGCCATACCCCCTTCTTTCCACGGTTGGTCAATGGTAGCCACCCACTGGCTGAGCTTTCTTTCGCTCTCGCCATGCCACCTTCTTTCCGTGGTAAGCCTCCTCATCCTTTCAGTGGCCAGCCAAGCAAAACCAGCTCCGAAAGAGAGTCTACCGAGCGTCTTCTGGGGCCGTCAGTCGTCTCACATAGCCTGAAATAAATGAATGTCTTCTTTGTTCGCTAAACGAAGTAATATCTCCACCGAACGCGTAAGTCACAAAAAAACAAAATTTACATTAATTTTAAGTGCATCTTGCGGCGTTCGTCCTCTGAACGCTCTTTGATGTGACTGGTGTGATTCTAACTGAAATCAACGCGCACCTTATAATGCCCGCCATGCGCAAAGTGCTTGGAAAAGATGTTCACGGGTGTCGGTGGCTTCTTTTGCACCTAATTTCTTCCTGAAATGTTTTCGAATTATATGTATTTATAACTATGCTAACCATCAATGCAGTTCAATGTTGAACTGGTTCCTTAAAAGCGGGCTAGTTTCCATTTAAAAATCAGTTGTCATTGCAGCATCGTCCTAACCCCCCTTTTAATAAGAGAAAAAAGAAAAACACCCGTATGGTTCGGTGACGTGAATCCCTTTCGAGCAGTAAGGTCAATCAATTAATTACTAAGTTCGTCTGCCGGTATGCATTGTAATCACAGCCTAAGAGACAAAGCGGCGCGGACAAGGGTATCCCACCCCAGCAGTACAGCGCCTCATCCTTGCCTTTGAAGCCATTTCTAGATGTTTGCCTGGATATGTGGAAGGCCCCGTCCAGTTGCTTGAACGACGAGACGTGCCCTTCTACTGAAAAACTAGTTTGAGCGAAATGCGACAAATATGTACAGTCTGGTGCTCACTTGCCATCCATTTTCGCCTGCCACAGTGTTGTATTTAGCTTCACGCGAATTTAGAGCAGAGATTACTGCCTTATGAGATCATCTCTGAAAATGTGGAGCGTCGGTTCAGGCGCCTTGTGGTGCCTATAAGTGCCTTGATCAAGAGGGAAAAACTAACCATGCTAACTTAGTTAACTTTGACATCATATATCCGAGGCCGGCGCCAACCATCAAGTCAATAAATTAATTAGGTCGTGGATCCGTTGCGCGATAGGCTGCTCTCGCACGGTTTAGCATATTTATTTTGATTTGTAAGGGGCATTTTTTCAACATGGTCGCCTTTCGTCGCGCTTTACTTGCATATTTCTTTCCAAACCGGCGTCGTAGGATGTGAGGTGTAATGCCATTTACTCTCCTCTCAATACAGTCAGCAAAAGGAAGAGCAAATCCGCTTACCTTGCACGGAGTGTCAACTGGATAGTACCCATACTCGGGTTTCCCGTCAGCAGAAGTGCACGTGTATGTGCAGCCGATCTGAGGATCTCCAGACTTCTAAAAAAATGCAACATTTATTGGAAGGATCATGTCGCGTTTCCAAGCCGCTTCAAAAAAGTCCCTTTTTTTTACACTGTTGCTACGCACAGTCAGTGTTTGGCGCGCTGAGAGGCGGTAGCACATGCTGGTAACCGCTTTCTTACACGGTTGCTTGTCAGGACAGGGGGGTGGGGGGGGGGGGGGGGGGGGGGCTTCCTTGAAGATTCTCTTACACGTACGCCACCTTGCATTTTCATGGAAGCGCTCTCACCTCTTAGCCTAAGATAAATTGGTGTGCAAGGTCTGGGGAGGATCTGGAAAATACCATTTTACTGAAGGCCTTCGCTTCCTACGATTTTCCGCTCAGTACAGCCCCCTCCGAAAGATGAATGTTTCTCTAGCGTCATCGCCCAGTCTCAAATCTTTACACAGGAGCAGTAATCCACATATGGCTGTTGGTGCGCTTCCCTTGATCTTCGTTCCCCGTTTTGTGCGAAGAGAAATTAGCTCGGAATGGTGAACTAGATGCTGGAATGAGTGACGTCACCAAACCGGAGATTTGTGCGGGAAAATATTTCATTCGGTTTAGTGCCGCCAAACAAATGAGGTCGAGGGTATTGAACTGTTTCGCGAGATATTTTTTATGGTTTACGGGTTGTGGAGGTTTAAGAACCCAAAGCGACTCAGGCTATGAGGGACGCCGTAGTGAAGGGCTCCGGAAATTTCTTTCCTACAGAAAAAAACAATGTTTTCCCTCCGAAATAGCATATTAACACCTCAATGAAAACCATTTATTAGTTTTGCTTGGCAAATTACCCCCGTGTGTATTTTTAAAGGAATGTGCGGTATTTCCTACAATGTTTCAAAGCGGATACAAATGGGACCTTAAAAATTCCAGCGTTTGCCAAAGAAGCACATGATGAAGGAAGAGAGTCAGTTTCTCTTTGCAAATAGGTGCATCGCGCCCGAAAATGAGAGAAAAAGACTATTATGGCATTACTGGCAGCAAAACCTGCCTGGATAAAAACTACGGGGGCTTTCCTCCTAGCTAAGGGTTTTGTGAGAGACGCTTGAGTGCGTTTGCTATATGGCGCACAAAAAAAAAAAACTTGTTTCAGCCATGAAGGATGTTATATTTATCTGCGATGACCAGATAGTCCAAAGCTTCTATGAAGACGTGGATTTGGCAAGGAGCATCGTAAAAACACACTACACTATTTTCATGGGCGACTTCAATGTCAAGGTAGGCAAACAGCAGCTTGTGGTGGCGATCAGAGAGAGAGAGGGTTTATTGGCAGGAAAGGCAGAGAGGTTGGCCTGAAGAATTAATATCCTGCTTCTCTGCAGTGGGGAACGGGAAGAGGAGAATAAAGAGGGTCACGATGGGGGTGATGATGGTCATCGAAGGCAGATGAAAAAGACAACGCACACTTGCTGACATTACAAACGCGAATCAAGGCCCGTATCGCTTAAAAAGCGTGACAGCGCTCGCATTGCCTGTAGAGTTTTCGAACTATCTGGCCAAGCGCCGAGGATCAAGTCCTTCGAGAAGGACCGGGGGTCAAAAAACTGCAAAATCGATACTAGCATGAGTCTTTCGCGTGCATATGCTGGACAGGCCACTAAAAGATGCTCGACAGTCTCTAGCATGCTACATGTGATGGAGATCAGGAACCTTAAGGAGACTATGGCATAGGATCTAGGATTCGCAGGGGGAAGTTACTACTAAAGTTCGCAGAGAGAAATAATTCACGAATCATGAACACTATCTTCCACGAACGGGAGAAAAGGCACTGGACTGGAAAAAGCCACAATGATGAGAATAAAAATGAAATAGACTTCACACTATGGGCTCCTCCTGACATCGTGCAGTATGTGGTGGTCCTCGGAAAGGTGCGTTGTAGTGACCACAGAATGGTGAGGCCTGCAATCAGCTAAACTGTAGAACAGAAGAAACTAGTGAGGCGGACGCCCATCAACCATTTAGTGGCAAGAGGAAAAGTAGACGAAATCAGAATCTCGCTGCAGAACCGATATTCGGCTTTAAAGGTGCACTGAAGAGGATTCTGAACATGTCTTTTTGCCGCGGGAACTCGATCCACACGTTCCTAGCATTCTTAGAAACAGTGACTTATTGCCCTGTGTGGCCGATTTCCCCAATTAAAACGAATTAACGTCCGGCTCCCGCCTTTTTTTTTAATTCTGCCTCGTACGGTGGGCGGAGTCGACCAACGCGTGGAGCGCCTTTCACCCAGTCCCCTGGAGGCTTTGCTTTCGCTTTATTTTGTTTTTTAGGTTTCCATGAATAAATAGTTTCATTCGCAGATAATATAGCGGCAAAATAAGCCTGAAGAAATAAAAATACGCGCGGACTATTTGCTACGGCGGACTACTATGTATTACTCCGCCGATGGCAGAGCGCCAAGCCGCCGCGGGACTGGGTGAAAGGCGCTCCACGCGTTGGTCGACTCCGCCCATCGTACGAGGCAGAATTAAAAAAAAAAGGCGGGAGCCGGACGTTAATTCGATTTAATTGGGGAAATCGGCCACACAGGG
Organism: Amblyomma mixtum; assembly: GCF_055824585.1. Lineage (NCBI taxonomy): Eukaryota > Metazoa > Arthropoda > Arachnida > Ixodida > Ixodidae > Amblyomma > Amblyomma mixtum. The sequence goes on from NC_143013.1 coordinate 109,263,504, forward strand.
CAGTAAATCGCAGATTCTAAGAAAGCTCGGAACGTGTAGATCGAGTTCCCGCGGCAAAAAGACAAGTTCAGATTCCTCTTCAGTGCACCTTTAACTGAGGACGACGAAATCAATGTTCGAGCAGGCATAAGCAGTATCGAAGATTCAGTGGCCTCCTATGCCTGTGTATCGGTATTAGTTACCGTCTGCCAAATAGAAAAGTATCGGAGTATCGGTATCGAAAATACATTTTTAGTCTGCCATGTATTTTAACGATACCTTATACACAAAGAATAAGTTGCAGCCATTTTAGAAGCTGCTGTAAGTCAGACTTTGAGCCAATGGCGCTCGCATAGGTCGTAGCAGACTCAAAAAGGGAAGTGTAAGGAATAGAAGATGCCAGTGCTTTTGTCCCGATCAGTCGTCTTTCTTCCTGCGCTCGTTGTTTGGAAGATAGGCGACGTGTACAGGGTAATTGTCGTCACAATTACAGATTTTTATTTCAAAACTGCCAGAATAACACCGGTTTGGTCTGTTGAGCTAGATGGTAGATCAAGGTGGACATTAGGTACCTAATATGAGCCAATATTGTCACGTTGTAGTGACGGCAGTCCAGCGGTCAGGAAGACACCAACCAGTCTTGGAAACGAAGCTCTTTATTTGGGCTGACTTGCGCCCGCAAAAGAACTGAATCATTCGGTGGCGGCGTAAGCAACAAGCGTGCTCGTCGGTCGTCGAACTACGAATGTCCGCCGCTCGCGGCATCGCTCAATTTAAAGGCGGCAAGGAAACTTCCAGATAACAGGACAAGATCATCCACAGTAATCTAGAAAAACCTAGATGCAGCCTTTCATGGTTCCGATTAATCGAGATTAGACTGGTCGCTTCTCGCGTCACGAACAAAAATGATAACAGGCCTTTCCTGCAGCCTTGAGCGTGAACGAACAGACACTACAATGGTACGTGGCATTACCCCCCTTCGAAAGAAGCACCGTCTCGATGCTTTAAAACGAAAACATGAGGAATGCTGATTTCGAGTCCTTTAGCGTTCATAATAAGGTTTAAGTGCAGCGGTAAAAGCTTCAAGTCAGGCAGTGTCGTCGTCGGTGTTGTAGTTTTCGTCGTCGTAGTTGTCGGCGTCGTCGTAGGGGTCGGCGTTGTCGTAGGGGTCGGCGTTGTCGTAGGGGTCGTCGTCGTCGTGGGGGTCGTCGTCGTCGTGGGGGTCGTCGTAGTTCTCGTCGTAGTTGAGGCATATTCGTGTGTTTTCCTCGATGCAGGATCTTAGTTCTTGCGCTCAGAAGCAACCTCACCTCCAGAGGCTGCTTTATTCAGTTTAACCTTCGGGGGCTGGGGGAGCGTCCACGCACGGCGTAACCTCGGTTAGGAGATACAAAGCGTGGTGACGATGGCGACGGAGAACATGATAGGCGGCTCGGCGATCAGTATTATTCCCGACGCAAAACCTCCTCGATTTCGGCTGGTCGCTGGCCGGGTCGGGGTCGTGGAGCGTCGTAAGAGAACCCTCGGATGCCCATTCTCCTGTATGGGCAGTACCGGAGAATGTGACGGGCATCTCAGCAGTGGAAGCATAGTGGGTGGCGCTGGTCGGAAGTTCTCCACTCGTCGCATTTCCTAGGCCGTGTGCGACGCTCGTAGGACGGGCGAGTTGGGGCGAGAGGGCGGCGCTCCAGCGCAACTGGCTAATGGCGATAGGGGCTTTGGTCCCGTCGTCGAGGTACAGGACGGCGCACTGCTGCGGCGTAAGTCATGGCTCGAGGCTCCAGAGGCTGCGTGGCAGACTGGAGTCAGGTCTTCCGGTGAATAACTCAAAGGGCTGGCCTCACGACTTGCTGGGGGTGTCCGGTACATAGAAGGCTACCCAGCACCTCCACCAGATGTCACGTTGTAGTGACGGCAGTCCAGCGGTCAGGAAGACACCAACCAGTCTTGGAAACGAAGCTCTTTATTTGGGCTGACTTGCGCCCGCAAAAGAACTGAATCATTCGGCGGCGGCGTAAGCAACAAGCGTGCTCGTCGGTCGTCGAACTACGAATGTCCGCCGCTCGCGGCATCGCTCAATTTAAAGGCGGCAAGGAAACTTCCAGATAACAGGACAAGGTCATCCACAGTAATCTAGAAAAACCTAGATGCAGCCTTTCATGGTTCCGATCAATCGAGATTAGACTGGTCGCTTCTCGCGTCACGAACAAAAATGATAACAGGCCTTTCCTGCAGCCTTGAGCGTGAACGAAAAGACACTACAATGGTACGTGGCAATATTTAGATAAATAATTAACTTAAATTGCCTAATCAACTCTCTAACTTGTGATTTTAGGGAGTAAGGTTATAGTGCGAAATTGATGGCCGTTAATACCGAAGGTTTGCTGCGTTTGACATTTTTTGTTAATTCGCAATGTGTCTGAAAATATCGAAGGTCCAAATACGCATTTCAAAGCTTCTTGAGTTGGCTTTCCTGCATTACATATTTATAATATCGTGTCTCTCGCAGTTCTTATGCACAACTACAGGCGCAGTTTGTGTAGTTCATATGTAGAAGTTAAGTAGATTTCGGTGATGGTAGAGGCGCAGTGACGTCGTTTTATATTTAGGTAATGCTGTAAAGTCAGCTCAACAACCTTTAAAATGCATATTTTTGGCGTTTGATATTTCGAACCCTAGTGCCGATTAAGAAATAAAAGAAAGAACAGTACTCGTCATCGGTGTTGATGGCCTTGAATTTCAAAATATTACACTAGCCCCTGAGATCGAAAAATAAAAAAAGCTTATAACTTTTACGATTAAAATATTCGCGTAATAATAGCCCCTAAGAAGTACACTAATACCCGCCTTTGTGTAAAATGAAGCTCTACAGATCGCATCGCAATATCTTTCAGTTTTTGAAATAAAAATCTGTAAAGGCTAAAATAACACCCTCAATGTTGCGCTTCTCCACACTCGATGGCAGAAGAGGCGCGGAGGCCGGCTCACCGGTGTGGTAGAAACAAGACTTCTTCACCCCTATTTAAAGTTGCGGTGGTTGCCCACAGAAATGAAAAACTTTCGCCACCATGTTCAGAAGCTTACAGAAGCTTACAGCTTTGCTTACATTGTACCCCGATAAAGCTCACGCACTTGTCCACATGCAGGCCAATGAGGTTATCAGGGCCGGCAGCGTCAACTGCATCGGGTGGCCGAGGTGATCGCGTCTCTCGATCGTTCAGTTCGCGGAGAAAATGCCTCAAAGCTGTTTCGTCGTTGGATGCGCACGCAGCGACTGGAGTTCAACCACGGTTCGGCAGAGATTGCCAGAAGATCATGCCTTGAGCCGAATCTTCAAGGAAAGGGAAAACATTTGTGGCGAGGAAAGAAAAAGAAAAGAGACCACAACGAAACCTCGCCAGTCGCTACCGCCCCCCCCTCGGTGCTTTAAGAAACACCGCGGGCAGCAGAAAGCAAAAAAAAAACAATTCATTCCAACGCGGGGTCATGAGGTAGACATGTGACGTGCTCTACCAAACTCCACGTCTTCCGCTAACATTGAGGAAGGAGGGTGAATTTCGCTTGCGGAGGCTAGTGAACGAGGCGAGAGAGAAAAAAAATCTCGGAAAGGAAACAGAAGGAGAGGAGCATGGTGGAGCAACTTGACTGCAACGGCTGTAACCGCGCTGTTAATAGTCTTTTCAAAAGCGTTTGTGGCTGCGCGTTCCGGGGTCGATGCTTCGCTACCATAGGGGTAAAAACTATTTTCGACCAGATGGTGATCAGTGCCCTAAGGCCAACGGAGTGGATACCGTGAGAAGGCAAGCATAACAGGGTTGGCAGAAAGTTAGGTGGGCGTCTGAGATTAAGAAGCTTGTAGGGGTACGGTGGCCGTGGCTAGCAAATGAGAGAATTAATTGGGGAGATATGGGAGAGGCTTTATCCTGCAGTGGGTGGAGTCAGGCTGATCATGATGATGATGCAACTTGACTGAACCAGAAAAATCTCAGCTGGGTGCAGCACAGTCAGAAAAAGTTGCATGCTGGCATTGTACAAAATTGTCTACAAAAGCGCCTTAAATTTTAAGGACGACTAAGAGCTGAGACTTGAAGTCCTTGCCTGAGACGAACATGTAAAGAGACGGAGTACCTAAGTGTGGCGTTGAGCATGCATTCGCAGTCCTCTGTTCGTGGTGGCTTCCTCTCCTAATTCAGCCAGTGTATGAAACGCTCACTACACTTTGAAAACATCATCCAGAACTACCTCTTTTATTGCGGCAGTAATTATTTGAAAAATAAAACACTACTCGAATATTGGCCCTTGGTCCAGATTAGACGAGACAATTCTACCTTTCACCATTCAGCTGCGATCAACTTGCAAGATGAAGTACCTATCGTGTTTCAGGGAAGATTTTAACCATATTCCAGAAATGGGCTTTTCGAGGTAAAAATGTGGAATTTGTGGCTGAGTATTACCAGTGTTGGCGGACACGTGAAAATTGGCGAATAGCCTCATGTAGTAAGCTGGTTAACTCATTTCTGATTAATGAACTTTTTGACAACCACAGCTAGGCAACCGGTGGCAATTAGAGATTTTAGCGGATCGTTAGTAATAGGCATTCCAGTTTTTAGAATTTTGAAAGCACGATTATCCTGGGCCTTGTGAACCAAAAAATTGCAACTATTTCGTGGTAAAATTCATGCGCTTTTGAAAAGCATTCCGGCAAAGCAACCTTTAAAGTGCCCGTAATTAGTCGAAAGAGCCAAATTTTATCGAGCCTCAGTGCTAAGGGTAATCGCGTTTTTTGAAATTCTAAAAGCTGAAAACACTAATAATAACGACAGACTACAAGCCTCTAATTGCAATCAGTTGCCTAGCTGTAGTAATTAGAAAAATGAATTATCAGAAATTTGTTAACTAGCTTACTACTTCAGGCGATTCACCGGGTTGCAAGTGTCCGCCAACACTGGTAATGCCACGTAGAAAAAAGCCATATTTCTGCCTCAAGAAACCTAATCTTGAGAATGACCTAAATTCTTCCCTCCAACACCTGGTATAAGTCAGCACGCGCGGGTAACAGCACTTTCAACCAAGCATAATGCTCACAGCTCACTTACGATTTGACGTGGCTGCTGACCATTGCATCCCTGAGTAATGCTGGGCAATTCACATTCACCGTTCACGCATTTACCAGCTTTCCATGTTGCCTCCCGGTCATGTCCGAGGACTAATTTCTGCATGAATTAGGAAGCAAGGCGTGAAATATCGTTAAATGTCTGCTAAAAGGCTTTTTTGTCGAGTTACTCAATATAACTTCGCCATTTCCGGCTTCAAACTTCACGATACACCCGGTAGTCTGCTATCAGCGCGCCCAGCTGATTGTTTTTTTTTTGTTTCTTTGGTTAAAGCAAAAGTGCTAAAGGAAGAGCGGACGTCTAGCGGATTTCAAAAGGATTTCGACTGTGCTAAAGTAAATATAGCTGCTAGATTATCAGTCTTAATGTCTCACTAGGGTCTCTTCCTATTTAAAGAGTGCTGCCAGCAGCATATGTGAACTGTCCTATTATTTGCTACGTTGCCGCTGCCAAATTATCTCATGCTGACATCTATTCTCGAAGGTGAGATTGATCGCTACTTTTTTGCGCATTCAGTGGTGCCATGCTTCTAGAATTAAATAACTGCAAAGTGAAACACCCGCCACGATAACTGTGGAAAAAGTTTCGTAGCGGCGCGACGTCCTGCGATCAGCCATGAGCCAAAGCTTCCTTTTCGCCAATATTCACGCCTGTAAGAAGGTATTCCGGCTGTTCACCAGACGTGGACGCAAGTTACGTACATGACACAGAGTGCTGGTTTTGTATTGGCAGTAACCTCCGTTTTCCAACTTGGAAGTGCAGTTTTCTACATAAGTAACCTGAAATGTAAAAAGAGAACTTTGATCTCAATGCGCCATAATACTAAAATGGTTTCGTCATACTCATTACAAAGTTTTCACTAAGCTTATACTAGTGGCCTGTTTATCAAAATGCCTCTTAACGATTTGTGGAGTGTAGGCAAAAGATAGCGAGCTCCAACAAAATTTTTCCTTTAGCATATCGGTAGGAGCTGTCTCTTCATGCTAGTCGGTACTTGATATTCACCAGTTTGAAAATTCGGCGAATACGACAGTCACACCAAAGTAGGGGCAGCCACGGCTACTTTCCGGGGGCTCGCATTGAGCGTGTAAATGTCTCCTGAGCGATCTCATTCCCAAGCACAAAGCTCTTAGGTGCATAGGACTGTTCCTTTTGATAAACGTTGGATAGCCGCAGAGTTCTAAGTAAAATATGAAAATATCGGCGCTGAAAGGGGCATGCGATGGGATTCCGATGGGGGTAGGTTATTTATTTTCATGACGTATATACCAATAAATAGCCTACCCTATCAGCCCCGTAGTAAGTAACATCAATGCCCATTTTGTTTACACCCCACTCTCAATATCAACATGGACCATGTATTAAAAGATGGCACGTTCAAAAAAGAGCAGTGAATCTTTCAACGTGCGTACCCCACAGCTCTTCACTGTCTTTAAAAGCGAGTTGACGCAGCAGCACGCTGCAGCCCCTTGACCGCGCTTTGTGCTGAAAATCGCTGCACCGGATTGTATCAACACCGCTAAACCCAAGAAGGTCAGAACGGAGCTCTGATTAATGCATCTCGGTCCCTGATCTTGGGGCTCTGATCAATGCATAATTAATGCATCTTGGTCTCGGTTCACATATCAGTCGACGAATTCTCGGAAGTAATTATGTTGTGAGATTAACAATGATGGCGAAGCAGGCTTCCAATGTAACCTTTCAGAAGCTGGTAACTTTGTGGTATCAAGTAACTTCTCCAGGAGTAAAATCAATGTGACAACATATTAATCGCGCCTTTTTTGATGTTGGAGATGTGCTAGGTTGCAGTGACATTAAGGTGAAAGTTTCAACGCCCATTTTTCTCTCGCACCTCATTTGTTGCTCCATGCTACAACAGACCACCTCTAAAAAATGCAATAATGCCAAGCTTTTCCCCCAAACTTTAAAATATGCCACCAGCTTCGTAAACAAGTGAAACCTATGTACTCCTGAACAGTTCTTGTTTATAAACCAAATATTGAATACTCAGTGTATTTACATGGAATATCGTCTCTACCACTTTCACTTTGAAAATCAAAAATACCTCCAATACCTAATGAATCGATCGGGTGCAAGGATACATTCTAATTTCTTTTAATGCGTCCCTTGAAATTAAAGAGTGATTTAGTGGAACTTAACAAACTACCTTTTACAATTGTTTGTGAGTAATGTGTCAGAGCTATATTAAGCCGCTCCACCTCAATCTTAGTAATTTTCATGATCAGGTGAAATCTTGCAATAATGAGAGTTTAGCGGAAGTTAGCCTCGTTGGCCGGAAGTTCCATTTAAGTCGCTGCCTTTTGTCCACGGCGATGCTGTTCGTTTCTAATGAAGGCGGCACATGCGGTCTACGTTTCAGCAGTCCCGACGTTTTGTATACTATTGCTGAAAGACTAATTATATATAACCTCAACCTCATACATCTTGTGCAGTCTTTGCTGCCGACAGTTCGCACCTCAATGTACGCCGGCGATGTCTAGATTTGAGCGTATTTTAACATGCAGCCTCGTGTACACGTGTAGGCTAAAAAGATGAATGCATGACATATTGCTGCCTCTACAAACACGACTTCTTAATCTACAAGTGGTCGTTGGTGGCATTTGCCCGTAAGGCCATATCGTCCAAAATGCACTCTGCAGCAAAGGAATTGATGTCATCGTCGCTTTCCTCATCGCTGCATGCCCATGGTATTCCGACATACAGCTTCTCTTCAAGATTCGAGTGATCTATCCTGATATTTGGGACCCGAAATGTTTTCTGGCTGAAATTAGCTAGCGACAGGAATTGTTGCTTATTCGAGACTTATGACCACAAAAATGCAATTCTACAATGCGCAGTGCTGTTCCCACAAGGCACTTTTTATCTGGAAAGTTGTCGGCCACGTCCCTTCCTTCTTCATTAACCGTTCGAATGCTCTTCGTAAGAGCTCAGTCAAAAGCCACGGTAATTTGTTGTACAACTATGAAGTATCCATGCTTTATTTTTCTGGGTAGTGTAATGTTGGCACTAGATACTCAAATAAATAGTCACCTTTCGAAGTTCATGCCTTTGTAGGTATCTGTTTTCATGGCGTGACCGAAGATGCCAGAGACTTGATGAAACCAACACAGCGCTAACTAGAGAAATAGCTTATTTTCATGTTGCACATAGGCTCAAGACCAAAAATACTCTTCAGGCCGTGGATGGCTTTGTTTTGTATGCTCTGCAGGGCACGGCTGACGCAGTACTTGGGCAAATTTTTTATTTTGTGTTTGTACTTTAATATAGCAGGCCAGCGCGAGCCCAGTGCAGGAAGTTTATTTATTTATTTTCTGAAGAAAAAAAATTTCATCACAAAACTCTTCTTCTTGGCCGATCCCCCTGTTTGGGTATGCCCCAATCTACGAAGTGAACAACAACAACAACAACAACGACAACAACCAGTCTGCTCAACCGCCTTTCCGAAGTGACTGGACGTGCTGACACTCCCTTGCCGCTGCCTTCTGTTCTTAACCCCCCTAGCCCCCTTAAATTTGGTGGAGGAGCGACTGGATCCCCATCCTGGAACTTCGCAGCAAAACCTTGCCGCCAGCGTCCACTATGCCCGACGAACCCAGCCAGACTTCACCCACCCTTCCCGCTACAGTCATCTGCTCCGGTACCACACGGCAACGCGATCCCCCTCTCTTCCGCGGCCACGCCGATGAACACGCCGACGACCGGATCTCCACGCATGACCGCATGAGCCGCTACAATAACTGGGATGACACCATTAAACTGTCGATGGTCATCTTCTTCCAGGCGGATGTTGCCCTTCAGTGGTTCAGGAACCGTGAGTGATCCTTCCGAATTAGTCGGCGTTTAAAACTGCCTTTGCTGATTCATTCCGCCAGCCAGCCATTAGCAAGCTTCGCGCCGAACAACGGTTCCCCGGTCGCGCCCAGGATACCGGCAAGACATTCACTCGCTACACCCAGGACGTTGTGGACCTTTGCAACCGTCTCAACCCGTCCATGTCCGCAGCAGATAGAATTCATCACAACATGAAGGGCATCGAGGACGACGCCTTGCAGGTGCTGCTGGCGAAAAATCCTCAGACCGTTGGCCAAGTGACTACCCTTTGCCTTAGCTATAACGGACTGCGTCGGCAACAATCGAAGACAAAAGTTTGCGGGACGCAAGTTCTTAGAAAAACGGTTGCTTTAGCTACACCTCGCTATCCAGTCGACTGATTTTGATACCAGAGGAAGGACCATTTAGGCCTTTAATGCCCTCAAATAATATCGCAGGACTGGGTAGCAATGTGGCGATACAATGAAAGTTTTTCCAAGAAACAGTGTCCCACAAACTTTTGTCCGCGATAGTACTTATATGATTGAAAGTGCGCCTCAAACAAAAAAGATATGACAGGTACTTCTATCCGTGGCATAAGTGCGTTCACTGTCACTAGAGTGCGTTCACTCTGGACAGCTTCGCTTTTCCTCGCTATTCACAAGACATTGCGCTTTTCCCATCTTCTGTAAAACATTTACCAAATTTATGAGCATTTATAAGCTACTTCTGTTTTTGCTTATTTGGCTTTCGTTTTACTCATTTACTTTGTAGCGCCTCGCGTATTTCCCCCTTTATCCCCCTTATTCCGCGCATCTTTCTTTTGCTGCAAGACTCCCGTTAAAGTGGCAGTATGTTGAAAGCACGGAAGAAACCTGCAAGATTTTTTGATGTTCGCGCCTTGTTTACTTATATAGTTACGTGACGGCCAGCCGAAAAAATTGTCATGATTACTTGACTTCCTAATGCTAAATTTGAGCGCAGCTCATCAGCTGTTTAAGGTTTTCGTTAGATTGAGGCAAATGATTCGAGCAAGGCATGTATGCACAATTACAGACAACTTGTTATTTTTCGCACATTTCCCTTCTTCAAAAGACACTCAATAACAGCTTGGAGAAAGGAATACATGCTCGACTTGCTGCACCAATGCCTGGTTCTCAAAGAAGAGGTCTATGTAAGTATCTCGCGAGGTTGTCAGAGCCGTGTCACATCGCACAGCACACGGGCGCCTTCTGCGTTTCGCCTCCGTCGAAACACGACCGCGGCGGCTGCGTTTCGATGGAGGCGAAACGCAGAAGGCGCCCGTGAGCTGCGCGATGTCAGTGCACGTTCAAGATCCCCAGGTGGTCAAAATTATTCTGGAGACCTCCACTACGGCACCTCTTCCTCTCTCTCCTTTCACTCCCACCTTCCTCCCTTCCCTTAGTTCGCGGTTCAGTGTCCCCAGAGATATGTGAGAGAGATACTGGCCATTTCCATTACTCAAAAACCAATTTACAATTAGTTAACTGATGGCAATGAGATGATTTAATCGCCGCTGGCCTAGCACGAGCGCTCCGTCCCACGCCACTACCTGCTTCGTCTTCTTCATCACATTACTCGGGCCTACCGAGCTGTCGTTCCGATCGTAGATAGACGAAGACACCGACTAGGGGACGCGCGAAATGCTAATGGGCTTCAGCAGCGGCAAAACAGAAATCACAAGGATGTGAAGTGCTGGCCGCCACGATGAGAGAGATGAGCGATTGACTCCCGGTCCTCGAAGCTTCGGGCAGCAGGTTGCCAGGTGCCGACAGCCGAGGCCCCAGGACGCGTCGAAAGGCCTGGGCAGGGCAAGAACGGTGTTGTCACGTGTGTGCACAGCGTCTCGGGTCGGTCGGGTCTGAGGTTGTAGTCGTGGCAGCGTCGCCATTTCGTCGTGTCTTCTGGTTGGGGCAGGAAACGTGGCTGGGGTGAGCGGCGAGGCCGATTCGTGTCCGAAAGGCTGGACCACGACCGGGCGAAGCAGGCCAAGAACTCATGGCTGACGACCATGGCTGACGCAGGACGCCGAAGCTCCAGAACCAGGATGCCGATGACTTCCCAGCACGTCCAAAAAATGTTACGTCCCGGGCAGGCGAAGAATGAGACGAGTTGACTGATGGCAGTGAGGTTAATAGACGCTGGCATAGTGGGAACGCTCCGTCTCGCGCCGCTGTCACCTTCGTTTTCTTCGTCACAATATTGTGCAATAAAAAGATATCCAGCTTTTCCCCAGGCTGATTAGAATATTGAGGTTGATGAGAATATTTCCCGAATAAAAACAGATAGTGTGAGTGAACATGGCTGCTGATAGAATTGTTTCAAATAGGCTAAGAAACACGCAGGACTCTCCCTCGACTGTGTTGAACTTCCGTAGGCTGGAGACAAGGTACTCTTTAAGGTACATTCAGAAAGGAAGCCAACGGCTTTGAATGACTGTCATTTCTGCTGTACACTTCTGTGGGTTGTAAATCCGAAATTCATGATTGCGCTTGAAACGCGATGATAATAATTGTATGGTTAATCATCTACGCGGTAAATTTGTTGTGCTGCTTTAGCAAACCTTTTCTTAGTCAGCGCCACTGGCTTGATTTATTCACTTATTATATATAGCTTATTTGGTGAGACCGTTCCAGGAGTCGGGCAAAGGAAAAAAAGCAAAAATGACAGATACATGAAAGACCTAACAAAAATTATTTCTAACTTACCACATCTTTTCCGTCCGCAGTAATCTTAAACGGTGGAATGCAAAACGGAAGACTGTTCTTAACTGGGGCCGATGGTTTACGAAATCCATCAGTAACTGAAAAGAACCACAAAAGACTTTAATCCATCACTGCTGTCATGCTTTTATTGACTTTGGCAGCGCAGAATTTTCGGGGGTAATTTGACAGCAGATTTGACAGCCGTCGCCGTAGCTAAGCGGTAGAGCACCGGACGCGTAATTCGGAAGTCGTGGGTTCGGATCCCACCGCCGGCATGTGGTTGTTTTTTCTTCTGCTTTTCTAGTCAATTAGCTTTAAGCGATAACATATTCAGTAATATTATAAATTGATCAACACCACAAAATAAATAAATTAATTAAAAAAATCCCCTGTGCTCCTTGGTTTCTGTGGCTGTTGGCTTCTCTCATATTAACGAGCCCCTCATCCCCTTCTCTTGTTTGCTTAATTGCTTAGCGAGGGCCTCGGTTCTGGCAGCCTTGACGCCATAGAAGCATAAGAGGGTTCTCACACAGCTTCCACCCTCGCCGTTCGATGACGTTCTACGTCACTTCAGCGGTAACTCAGGACGTGCCACGTCCGCCGCTTAAGAACGTGGGTGGCGCTGGTGAACACTCCCAAGGTTAGCTTGTTTGTAAACATAAATACCCCCGAAAGCAGAAGATTTGACAGCCGTCGCCGTAGCTCAGCGGTAGAGCACCGGACGCGTAATTCGGAGGTCGTGGGTTCGGATCCCACCGGCGGTATGTGGTTGTTTTTTCTTCTGCTTTTCTAATCAATTAGCTTTAAGCGATAACATCTTCAGCAATATTATAAAATGATCAACACCACAAAATAAATAAATTAATTTTAAAAAAATCCCCTGTGCTCCTTGGTTTCTGTGGCTGTTGGCTTCTCTGATATTAATAACGAGCCCCTCATTCCCTTCCCTTGTTTGCTTAATTGCTTAGCGAGGGCCTCGGTTCTGGCAGCCTTGACGCCATAGAAAGCATAAGAGGGTTCTCACACAGCTTCCACCCTCGCCGTTCGATGACGTTCTACGTCACATCAGCGGCACCTCAGGACGTGCCACGTCCGCCGCTTAAGAACGTGGTTGGCGCTGGTGAACACTCCCAAGGTTAGCTTGTTTGTAAATATAGATACCCCCGAAAGCAGAAGATTTGACAGCCGTCGCCGTAGCTCAGCGGTAGAGCACCGGTCGCGTAATTTGGGGGTCGTGGGTTCGGATCCCACCGGCGGCATGTGGTTGTTTTTTCTTCTGCTTTTCTAATCAATTAGCTTTAAGCGATAACATATTCAGTAATATTATAAATTGATCAACACCACAAAATAAATAAATTAATTAAAAATAAAGCCCCTGTGCTCCTTGGTTTCTGTGGCTGTTGGCTTCTGACTCTCTCTCTCTCTCTCTCTCTCTCTCTATATATATATATATATATATATATATATCTGATCGAAAGCATCGAAAGCATAGGTATCAACTTCATTGTAGACAGACGTGTCCTTGACAAACGTAAGTAGTAAGAGCTTACGCTCTTAAAATGTGTTTTCTGTAACCGCTGGTCTTTTAGAGTAATGGAGTGGATTGAAAGACAAAGCAAGTGGAGCAAGGAACACCAGAAAGTTAGGTGCGTGGATGAGATTAAGTGTGCAGGCATATAGTGGTCGCAGCTGGCAAAAGGCAGGTTTAATTGGACTGGTACGGAAGAGGCATTTGCCCTGTGTTGGGCTCAGTCAGGCTGATATTGAGAATGATGACTCCGACACTCATTTTTGGCAAGCGATGTATAATACCGATACACGAAAAGTCTTGAATATAGTATCGAAAAATACACGCATTTTCGATGCTGTCCATGGCTGCTTGAACACTGAGGTCGTCGTGCACAAAGCCAAATAAATCTTCTTCAGCGAGGTCCTGAGTGCGTCTCACTACCTTCTACCACGCCTTTTTCACTCTAGGCTAATTACCACTCTGTGGTCGCTATAACATACTCTTCCGAGAACCTTCACGTCCTACTCGGTGCCAGGGTAAGCAGATAGTATAAAGTCTATTCCATGTTTGGTCTCACCAGAGGAGCTCTTCCACGTCCACATTCTGTTCTCTGATTTGCAGAAGGTATTCAAAATGCGTAAATTAATTCTCTCTGCGGAATCTACTAATAGCTACCCCTTCCTGTTCATAGAGCCCATGTATAGGCTCTATAAGTTGTCTGGTCTCCAGCCTCCTTGTTGCTCTCCCTTGGCATTGAATTTGCTCATCGGTGCAGTGTGCTGTGTTTTTACTGTGCTCGTTGCCGATTCCACTCCTTCATAGAAGCTGTCCACGATCTGGTCCTCATGGGTGCATGTAAACGGGTAAGCCTGTTTCATCTCCAGCTTGTACCTCTTAACGCAGTATGTGGCCGCCCTTTAGAACTCTGTACGCCTCATCTGTCCTCCTAACCTCACTAAGCCCTACTACACCGTATTTAATACTCGCCAGTTCGCCGGGCATATCTACTGGCCTAGTCTCACTGGATAAGGGTCTAGCGTTAAACGCTGGTAGGTTCAGTTTCTAATGGCGGTCTGTCCGTAGCCACCCACTGGGGACTTAGGGTCCAGGGTTAACTATTGTATTCATGCAGGAGATGGTGACCAAGTACTGCACCAGGGTGGCCAAATCCTGTTCTGGTGAGTGAGGAAGTGAGTTGTTGTCTCTGGTCACCGAGATCAGGCCGCAGCCCAGCCCTGGTAATTTAGTTAAACTAATGCGTGGATTTTTTTTATCCAGTTGACAACTGAGGGGCATCGGGATTCAAACCTTGGTCCTCCTGCTCGTGAGGCGAATCTCTACCTCTGCGACATCAGTGCACCCATTCCACAAATTAAATAACGCAACTGATCAACAGGGGCTCGATACATGTTCCACAGGTTAGTTCTCTAAACCAATTAAGGAAATGACCACTTATCTGTCAAAATTGTTGTCAGGCTAAGCTGGTAAAGAAAGGGGCTAAATGAAATACATCGGCCCATGCTTGCAGAATTTTGTTCATACTCAGCTGACAATAAGAGAATTTAGCACAGATATTGGAAGTTTGATATATTGTTACGGGGTAGTTCCGCTTGGGATTGCAGACAGGGCGGACACGGAAGTCATGGCTTTCAAACGACAGGCGTTTACTGCAGGCACCAGCCGACACTGCTCGACCGTCGTCGTTTTCCAAACTCACGAGCTTCGTCTTCGTCCTTCCTTATGCGCATATCAGTGCATGCACCGCCTAATGTAACACTAATGTTCGTGTAATTTTCGTCGCTATGATTCCTGTCATCGCAACCCCCAGTATTCTTGCGGCTCTCTCGTGCTGATTTGGTCCCCAGCTCGCCGCGTTGGCCTCTCGGAAAAACGTTTGCCCCGTTATACAGGACCCTATCGTATTTTGTGACAAGTGACCCCAGTCACATACGAAATTGCGCCCTTGAATACCGCGCGCCATACCTCTACACCTCGCACCGAGACGGTCAATGTTGCACGCCTCAAGCCCTACTACACGGACCCTGGTTTGGACGCTAGTTCGCACAGGGACGGTGCTTTTCAGCCGGCGGGGTAGTGTTACATTAGGCGGTGCATGCACTGATATGCGCATAAGGAAGGAAGAAGAAGAAGCTCGTGAGTTTGGAAGAAGACGACGGTCGAGCAGTGTCGGCTGGTGCCTGCAGTAAACGCCTGTCGTTTGAAAGCCCTGACTTCCATGCCCGCTCTCTGCAATCACAAGCGGAACTACCCCGTAACGATATACTTACTGGAAAGTATTCTTCACCGACTTTCAAGCAGTAGTTAAGCAAGTGTAAGACAATTATGTTGTTAAAAAGAACGAATTGAACTAGGTGCTATAAATTTAGCTATTGCATATAAATATTCTGAATGACGCCTCCACCAGCGCCAAAGACAAGGACGTGAAAGAAGACAAAACAGGCACTGACTAACCAGAGAAGTTTATTGAAGCGAACAGAGAATACGCAGATAAGTCAAGCAACACCACAAGCCACACAATCACCGAAAAACATATACGGAATAGCATCAGTCATAAATCACTCCGACCCCTCCCGTGATCTACACATCACAACTTCTTGCATGTTAACGAAATGGACAGCAAATACCACCACAGTAGTAAGATGTGTCAAGCCTCGATTGATTGTAAAACATTTTATTCGCCGGGAAGAGCTTGGCAAGAGGTCGCGTTAAGTGGTCGAGAGTACATAGCCCTCGACGACTTTGTCAGCCCACTCCACCGCCAAAACTGGCGTTCTGGGGTCAGAGCTAGCCAGCACGGTCTCCCACCGCTCGAGAGAAGGAGCTGTAACTAGATCACCCGGAGGTGGCTCTATTTTGCAGTCCCACAGGATGTGATCGTAGGTAGCACGTTGGCCACAGTGTTTGCAGTTTGGGTTGTAAAGATCTGGATAAATGTGCGCGAGGAGTGATGGGGTGCGTATCGATCTCGTCTGTAGACGACGCCACGTAACCTCTTGTTCTTTAGTAAGTCTTTTGTCTGGAAGGGGGAAAATTCTCCTCTCTAGTTTATAATGATTGGTGAGATCATGATATGTGATCATGGAGTCCTTCGTGAAATTCAGGGAGCCAGACTCATCCACTGCCCGGTCGACGAAACCTCGGGCTTTATTGTGGGCTGCCTCGTTCCCCGGATTCCCCGAATGGGCTGGGACCCATATCAATTCGGAATAATTTGGTGAGAATTTGGTTGCGTTAAGGATTCTAAGGGAGGTGTTTGTAATTTGCCCTTTAGCGAAATTATTGATACCCATTTTGGAATCGCTGAAGATGATGCTCCCTTGGGTATGCGCTAGGGCGAGGGCTATAGCCGCCTCTTCTGCCGTTTCACAGGATTTCGTTTTGATTGTCGCCGAGACGATGTGGTCACCATTCTCGTTCACAACCACAATTGCAAAAGCATTGGTATTTTTGTATTCTGCCGCATCTACATAAAGTGTTCCAGCGCACTGTCTGTATTTGTTATGTAAGGCTTTGGCTCTTGCTTGTCTTCTACCCTCATGGTGTAAGGGGTAAGCCTCGATAATATTCCGGTGAATCTGGATTGAATGTACCGCCAAAATGTGCGATGCCGAAAGGAATGAGTACTAACCTTCACATTCCTTATAATGCGCAGCCAAGTTTGAACCCTGAGCAGCATCTAAATAGTTATCGTGCGCTCGTGATCTTACATTAATACACCTTGCAGTTTGATCCACATAAAAAAGACCGCATGATAACGGTATTCGAGCACCGCATTCATTTTACAAGGCACATACTCATTCTCATGTGTTACTCGAATGTGTAATAGTATAAGATTACGCGGGCGCGAGAGGTCTTTAGATAGTGGTAATGGTTCTAACTTGGCTGTGCATTGTAAATAATGTGAAGGTTTCTACGTCTTCCTTTCAGCAACGCGCATTTTGGTGGTAAATTCAATGCAGATTAACCGGGATATTATCGAGCCTAGACACATCTTGAGTGTTTCGTCCATCGTGTTAGCATGCCGCGAGTTGGGACATTTAGATCAGGTCGGGGTGATTTAAAACTCGTTATGTGCTACGCTTTTAGGTGAGTGTGCGGTCTGTGGCATTGCTAGGCTTGTCCATATATTACTTGCTCGCTTCAATAAACTTCAGTTGTGAGTCATCGCTATATTTGTCTCTTTTCACGTCCCTATATTTGCGCTATAGATTTTCCATGACATCGTCCCTACTTGCGTAAGTTTCTATTCTAAACTGTCCTGTCGAACGAAACGCAGCGAAGTTTCCTGGCGATAAAGAAAAGCAAGGTAAAATAGGCCAACTGAATTTTTCGTTATGTTCTCAGGCGTTGCGCTTTTGTGAGGGTCCCTCTGACGGAACATTAATATGCAGTATTCTCAGATTTTGAAGTAAGTAACGAAACATCGAACGGGCGTCTACATTTCTTGCCAAGAAATCTAGAGTTACAGTCTAATTGCCCTATTATTCATTCTTATAACGAAGCACTTACCTGTTGCGAGTAGTGCGCACCCTAAGGCTGTAACAATTAGAAAAGCCATGTCTTGTGCCCTTAAAAATAAGATAAAGAAAAAGATCAGATGCATTGATCGAATTCTGTAACATCAGTAATACACCTTCACAATGTGAGTGATAGTGGTTCAGGGTCATTGCCGAAACAGGATTTTAGTGAAAAAATACCGTCCGCTTCTATTGTGAGCAAATTCATGTGAATGTCACCGGAAACTGAAGAAAACGACGGCGAATCTGAAGAATAACATGATACCTAGTTCATCTGAAACAATCCAAAAATTTCCTCCGAATTAGAGGCAGCCAAATTTTGATGCATATAGCTTCGGGCGGCATTCGAACTAGAGCCGGCACAAACAGGGCTGTTTTGCATTCAGATGCCTTAAAGGACACTACCACCATTGCGTGAAATCACAATCAGCACATTTCACACTGCGGTATTCGAAAACGCATTTGCAAGAAACTGACATGCACCATATCCAAAATAAAATTACATATTTCTTGCAATCGCGGTATGAAGGCTATGTATTTATTAAGGTGAATTATTTTAGTTATTTTACAGCTTAGAGTTCATGAGTTCTGAGAGTTAATTATCCGTTTAGTGGATATAGAGGCAATGTGCTCAATATATGTCAGTGATCGCTTACAATATGGGGAGATAGGCAGCAGGGAATTTAGTGCCATATGTTGTAGGCAGGAACGGCACGAGTGCTGTTCAGGAATAATAACATGGCTGCATTCTCAGCTGAAACGGCGTTTTGGTGTGATATACTAACAGAAAGAAATAACGTAGTGGTTTTAATAATATCACCGTTACGGAAGTAGTGATCCGTACAAGTATAACACAATAAATCCGTCAATAATCTAATGCTCGTTTCTTTCACACTATGGCAGTAATATTTTCAACTGATTTTGCTTTTGTGGTTGCACCGCAGACCATAAGCCAATAAGTTAAGATTAACGATACCTTATGCATTGTAAACAAGAACCTTCACTTCCGACGGACCTGTGTGGCTTTGGCGACATAATGTGTCATTTATTCCGTTGATGTTTGTGCCATTTATTCTCATTTATTCTCATGTGTCATTTATTCTCAGATTGTGTGTCAACATCAAAATTACAACACCAAAATACTTAAGAAACTTCAATAGACACAAGCTCAATTTTGCTATCTTCTATCAAAACGTCACATCTGCACATACTCTTAGAAAAAAAGAAACGTAACTCATTTTGATCGTGTCTACTCAAGTATTTCTTAATCGAGCGAGCATTGACTCAAGTATTCTAACAATTTATTGCCATGGTCTAGTGCATTGCTCCCGATCTTTCCTCAGAAAACCACTGCAAGCTCATCAGCATTGTGTCCTTCACAAAAAGACAAGGAGAATGAATAACATTAATATAAATAAACAACAAGGATGCCGGAATACTGCCTTGTGGTTCGCCGCAGAGGAAAATGTTTCAATGTTTGTTAGAGTGCAATTAATGATCAGGAGTTATTCACTCTCTCAAATATAATTATATTAAATAAGAGTAATAATTGATGTTATATACTAGTATATCTTGGTAAAACAAATGAAATGTTTTGAAGAATAAAAATTGTATATTTTGAATTTTCCCACTCCTGAAAACGATCGCTCCGATCGAAACGTCGCGTCAAATAAAAATCTTTGCTTTAACGAAGCGTACACATCGCTATATACTCTTTAAAGCAGTCAAGCACGCCTTGCTCTTGGAAACCTATATATATATATATATATATATATATATATATATATATATATAAGGGATAACAAAATCTTCAAGGCAACTGATTAAAAATATAATAAGTTGGGGAAGTCACATTGAAAAACTTAACAGATTTATTCAACGTTTCGACCAGGGACTGGTCTTTTTCAAGAATGATCATACAGTGCATGGAAGGGTCTTCTTATAGCAGTGAACATGGCACACACAGGGCTTGAAAAAGAAAAATGAGAAAAAATCAAAAGGGGAAAGAGGAAGACAGCCAAGACACGAAACCCAAACGCCAAGGTGCGCCAGCAAAGGCGCCGCCGTGAAAGAGGTGAAAGAGGGTGGTGGACCTGGGCGGGCACGCGACTAGTTAACAAAAAAAAAAAAAAAAGAGCGTAGGGGTGGTTAACAAAAGAAGGCAAGTGCCTGCCAATTGTGTGCGTAAGTGTCGCCTCTAGCCACCTCTGTGTGGCCCCGCGCGACTCCAGAAAAGCACGAGAACGCACAGGTTGCGGTTGAGCTAAGTGTCTCCACGGGTGGCACGCGGACCCCCAAAACCAGATGAGGTTGCATATGAAGACCATATGGAAAGCTCCTTCTTTACAGGAGTAGAAAAAAAAGGAATAAGTAAAGACAAAAAATGGCTCTGCGATGGCCGAAGGAAACAAAACCACATGAGGGTCGCACGTGAGAACCACATGGATAGGCTCCTTCTTTACAGGAGTGGGGAAAAAAAAAAAAAAAAAAAAAAAAAAAAAAAAAAAAAAAAAAGGTATAAAGACAGAAAATGGCACTGCGATGGCCGAAAGGAACGAAAACACACACACGCAGAGGCGACATGAATACACAGAAAATACACAAAATTGTGTCACTTTTGTAGCATTCTTTAGCAGAGGATATGTGGGGAAATGCGTCAAAGCCCACAAATTAAGTTATAGGCAGCGCCAGAGTGTTAGAAAGTGTACCAAAAAGGCAAATTTCATTACATGAAACACCGCTTAGGAATAACACAACAACAATATTAGAATGAATACAAATGGCACGCGAGATAATACAGGCGCCCAAAATTATAATAGAGTTCAAGAGTGTGAAAAATTGTCCCAAGAAACAAAGTTTACCCAAACGCCGTGATCAGCACCAACAAAATGATAATAATGCGGTGAATACACATGAGAGAGAGCGTCACAGAATTCGTGCTTAACCACAACAAAAATAATGTCAGTACCTCGACTAGAAATGAAAGTGTTAAATACATAACAAATCGTTACGCAACTGTCATCATAGTAGATTTAAGAAACAATATTTTCGATGCAAAAGAGTTCACAAGGAAAAGAAAAAACAAACAAAACATTGCAGGAAGATTTAGCCAGAAAGGCAGGAGAGTTTGCCAGGGCTTTCATTAATTCCAGCCGACAAGGTGTTAAATTTAAATATTAGATATGATTCACAGGCTTCCCTGTCGTAATGTGTCTGGAAGCCAGATTGGAGTATGGTGGCTTTGAAGTTTCCAAATGAATGGCCTTTTGTCGTTACGTGTCTTGAAAGAGGCAGATCTGGCAGTGATCTTATGTGTGCTCTGTGGTTATTTATTCTCAATCGGAAAGGAGTTTCAGTTTGCCCGATATACTGAGCACGGCACACACCGCACTCGAGGAGGTAGACTACGTTGCTGGTGTCACAGTTGAAATCTCCTCGAATTTTGAATGAGAAAGACGACGCTGTGCTGCGAGCTTCTGTGACCTTATTCATCATTGGACAAAGTTTACAGCGCGGTTTATTGCAAGGTGTGCACCCTGAGACTTCACCGTTGTCTAGTTTCGAGGAGGTTACGGCATCTTTGATATTCCTTGCCCTCCGATATACGACACGGGGTGGTTCGGGAAGCAAGCGCTTCATTTTGTCGCTCTGAAGGAGAATGTTGTGATGCTTTCTGAGAATAGCGTTAACATTCGGTGCTGTTGGAGAGTATGTTAATATCAGATTAGTTTTGTAGTTCGTCTGCGCAGTCTTGGTGTTATTTAGCATTGTACGGCGGTCTTGTACTGCAGCTTTTTCCAAGGCATCGTCGATGATAGGCTTCGGGTAGCGCTTTCGGACCAAATCCTTGCGGAGTTTCTCACAGTTAGAAGCGAAGTCCTCTTCACGGGAGCAAATGCGTTTAAATCTGAGAGCCTGGCTATATGGTATTCCTTTCTTGCAATGATTTACGTGACTGCTTTTAAAATGCAAGTATTGGTGCCTGTCCGTTGGCTTCCTAAACACGGAGGTGACAAGCTTGTTTTGCGAGATCTGAAGTTTGACATCCAGAAAGCTGATCGTAGTGGTTGAGTAGGTGTGGGAAAAAGAGATGCTTCTGTGAGCATTATTAAAGTTAGCGATGAATGTTTTGTGTGTGTGTTTTCGTTCCTTTCGGCCATCGCAGTGCCATTTTCTGTCTTTATACCTTTTTTTTTTTTTTTTTTTTTTTTTTTTTCCCCACTCCTGTAAAGAAGGAGCCTATCCATGTGGTTCTCACGTGCGACCCTCATGTGGTTTTGTTTCCTTCGGCCATCGCAGAGCCATTTTTTGTCTTTACTTATTCCTTTTTTTTCTACTCCTGTAAAGAAGGAGCTTTCCATATGGTCTTCATATGCAACCTCATCTGGTTTTGGGGGTCCGCGTGCCACCCGTGGAGACACTTAGCTCAACCGCAACCTGTGCGTTCTCGTGCTTTTCTGGAGTCGCGCGGGGCCACACAGAGGTGGCTAGAGGCGACACTTACGCACACAATTGGCAGGCACTTGCCTTCTTTTGTTAACCACCCCTACGCTCTTTTTTTTTTTTTTTTTTTTTTTTTTTGTTAACTAGTCGCGTGCCCGCCCAGGTCCACCACCCTCTTTCACCTCTTTCACGGCGGCGCCTTTGCTGGCGCACCTTGGCGTTTGGGTTTCGTGTCTTGGCTGTCTTCCTCTTTCCCCTTTTGATTTTTTCTCATTTTTCTTTTTCAAGCCCTGTGTGTGCCATGTTCACTGCTATAAGAAGACCCTTCCATGCACTGTATGATCATTCTTGAAAAAGACCAGTCCCTGGTCGAAACGTTGAATAAATCTGTTAAGTTTTTCAATGTGACTTCCCCAACTTATTATATATATATATATATATATACAACCTCACCCTGGTGAAGGACGGTCCACCGTCCGAAACCGTCGGTAAATAAATGTTTCTCTAAGAAGTGTACTTCAACTCTTTCCTTATATATATATTGTAACGGCATACGACCTTAGCAACCAAGAGCGCGCTGCGGTATACAAATAAAGAAGAGGCGCGGCGCGAGCGCGAGGGGAGAGCGCGCGGCGCTAGCGCGTGAAGCAGAGAACAAAGGGGAATCGCCGCGCCGGTTATGTCTGAGTCTCCTGTGTCTGAGTCTCTGTGCCTTTCTCTGCGCGGGCCCGCCGTCCCGTAACATTTGGTGGCAGCGGTGGGATCATGCCGCTCACCCGCTCCCAGAATCAAGTCCCCGGCATGCCAGTCGACAGGACTCCGCCACCAGCCGACGGCGCCGACGACGCCGCGGCCGGCATCGCTACACCTGGGCGCTCGGAGGGGCTCGGTTCTCCGCAGCGGCTGGACGCCGGTATTGAGCGCCTCCTCGATATTTTTACTCAGCGGATGGACGCATGGGAGGCCCGTCTGACTGTCCAGGCTGGGGAGATGGAGGCGATCCTGCGCGACTTCCGTCGCCTTCTGCCAGACGAGCCGAACACGGGTCCGGTGCCTCTGGACGTCCCCGCCACCGCTGTACCCAGCTCTGCCGTCGCTGTACCTGCGGTCGTAGCCGCCAACAGCGTACTCGGCGCGGGCGCATCATTGGACGTCGTGGAGTTGCCCACGTTCGACGGCACCATTTCGTGGGATGCTTACCGCATCGAGCTGGACAGTATTGCGGCGGCGAGAGGCTGGGACGAGCAGATGAAGGCACGGATGCTCGTCGCCAAACTGAGAGGCCGCGCGACTGAGCTGCTGCAGAACGTGCCGCCTGACCAGCTGGGCTCTTATACTGTCCTGGCGGGCCTCCTCGCCGACCACTACAGTGCCTCAGGTCACCCCCGTGTGCAGTACCACCGCCTGCGAGTCCGCCGTCAAGAGCCCGGGGAGACATACCAGGACCTCGCCGCCGCCATTGAACGCCTGGCTCTGCAGTCGTTGCCGGGGGCGCCTCAGAACGCCGTGGCCCTGGTCGGCACCGAGGCATTCGTCGACGCCATCCGACTCCCTGAGGTGCAGCGCTTGGTCCGCTCTGGGCGTCCTGAGTCCGTCCGCGCCGCATGGCGCTCGCCGTCGAGGCGGAATCGACTTTGCTGGCCACGCGGGGGTCGCCACCTTCTTCCGAGCACAGCGTCCCGGTGCAGGCTCCTCGGTTCTCAGTCCCCACAGCGGCCTCTACCCGACGCAGGCGTAATGACACCCGCACGACCTGCTTCCGCTGCGGCCTGAGGGGACACTACGCGAAGGACTGTGCTGGCCCTCCGAAGTCGGAAAACGATTCGGTGGAACGGTGCCCCCGGATAAAGTCCGTCCCCGCACTCCTTAGTTCGCCGCGTCCCCTTCTTTCGTCGGCTTCGATGACAACGGAAGCTCCCTACGTGCTCGTTGACGTCGCCCTGCTGGATCGGCACGTAGCGGCCTTGGTCGACACTGGAGCGGCTGTTAATGTGCTCGACAAATCGCTTATTGTCAACGCGCCCCGCCTGCTTCTTCCAGCCGCCAAAACCCGGCTCGTAGCTTTTAACGGCGCCCCGGTGGAGCAAGTCGGACGTGTTACCATCAACGTGACAGCACTCGGAAAGACCATCTCCACCGAGTTTGTTGTCGCGGACAGCCCTATTTGGCCAGTGGTCCTCGTGTGCGGATGGTGCCAGCAAGCCGGAGTCGTTCTCAATTTTACCACCACAGAACCACGTGCGAGCCAAACTCTGTGTGGGCCGGGTTGGCTTAGCTGGATTTCCAGCGTCGGTGTCACCCTGTGGCAGTCCCTGGTGTCGGCGACCAAGCGTGCTTCGGGATCTGTGCGCTACCTCGGAACGAAGTGGCCACGTCGAGTCAAGCCAGTCGACGTCACTACCGTGACTGTGGCGACCGCCGTGACTCTGCCACCGGGTGCGGCAACTTGGGTGCATGCCAAGTCTGACAATCCGATCACAGCGGATGTGATTTTTGAACCTACCCGGTGTTCGGCTCCGACCCGAGAGATGATCTCCCCTCGAAGCCTTTTCTCGGTGCTCAATGGAGAGGCCCACGTGTTAATGCTTAATATCAGCCGCACACCGCTCGTGCTGACTCCCGGCACGCAATTGGGTGCAGCATTAGTCTTGGACTTAGCATCACCGGTTGCGTCTTTGCAGCATGAAAAACCATCTCACCACACTCCAGCGCCGGCGGTCCTTTCATGGGACGCATTTAACTTTGGGCCCACCCTGACCTGCGCGGAGCTCGCCTCTCTGAAGGCCTTGCTGCTCGAGCATCGCAGTTGCCTTGCTCTAAGCGCCAGTGAACTCGGGTGCACTTCCTGGGCCCAACACCGGATAAACACCGAAAACCGTGGGCCTATTCATCACCAACCTCGCCGTGTCGCGCCAGCTGAACGGAGAGTCATCCAGCAGCACGTATGCGACATGCTTGACCAGGGAATCATCGCCCCTTCTTGTAGCCCTTGGTCCTCCCCTGTCGTCCTTGTGCGCAAGAAGGATGGAACACTCCGCTTCTGCGTAGATTACCGCAAGTTGAACGCTATCACTCGTCTCGACGTGTACCCGCTGCCCCGCCTCGACGATGCACTTGACCGCCTGAAGGGGGCCCGTTATTTTTCCACCCTAGATCTGCTCTCGGGCTACTGGCAGGTGCCTGTTCACCCCGATGATGTGGAAAAGACAGCATTCGTGACTCCCGACGGCCTCTACCAATTCAACCGTATGCCGTTCGGTCTCTCAAATGCTCCAGCCACCTT
Source organism: Amblyomma mixtum (assembly GCF_055824585.1). Classification (NCBI taxonomy): domain Eukaryota; kingdom Metazoa; phylum Arthropoda; class Arachnida; order Ixodida; family Ixodidae; genus Amblyomma; species Amblyomma mixtum. The sequence continues at coordinate 109,288,928 of NC_143013.1, forward strand.
TCAGCGCCTCATGGACCGCGTCTTAGGCCATATGAAGTGGACTATGGCGCTGGTCTACCTGGATGACGTCATTGTCTATGCGGCCACGTTTGATGAACACCAAAGGCGACTCAAACTCGTCCTCGAAGCCCTTACCTCTGCTGGGCTTCGCTTAAAACCAAAGAAATGTTTCTTCGGTTTCGCAGAGGTCACGTACTTGGGTCACGTTGTGAGCCGGCATGGCATCCGTCCCGACCCGGAGAAGCTAAAAGCGCTTACGGCTCACGAAGCTCCCACCACTGCCAAGGAGCTCAAAAGTTTCCTCGGATTTGCTTCATACTTCCGTCGTTTTATACCCAACTTTGCCAAGCGAAGCGCTCCGTTGACCGCCCTACTGAAGAAGAATGCAGCGTGGAGTTGGACACCGGCCCAACAGCTCGCGTTCCTTGACGTCAAGCACGCGCTCCTCGAGCCTCCTACGTTGGCCCATTACAACGAATCGGCCCCCATCGTCCTCCACACGGATGCCAGCCAAGATGGGCTCGGCGCTGTCCTTCTGCAGGAAGACGAGTCTGGTGACCATAAAGTCCTAGCTTACGCCAGCCGCCAGCTTTCCGACGTTGAGCGCCGCCGCCACTCTTCAGAACTCGAGTGCCTCGCCGTTGTCTGGGCCGTCGAGAAGTTCCGTCCCTACTTGTACAGCCGTCACTTTACCATCGTCACGGACAATAGCGCTCTGACTTGGCTGCAGTCTGCCAAACACTTAAATGCCAAGATTGCACGCTGGTCCCTGCAACTTCAAGAGTATGATTTCACCATAGTGCATCGGCGCGGCTCTGCACATCAGGATGCCGATTTCCTTTCTCGCCACCCTTGTTCCGTGACAGCTTTGACGGACCTCAGGACTGCGCAAGCGCAAGATCCCGACGTTGCTGCCATAATCCACTCCCTTGGCACCGCCGTCGGCGCAGGTCTCCGCAAACTGCGCCGGGTCTATCAAATGAAGGATAACCTCTTGTGTCATGTGAAGTGGTCCCGTGGTCGACCACCCGTGTGGTTGCCAGTTGTGCCGGCAACACTGCGGTCGCAAATCTTGCGCGGCCTACACGACGCTCCCACGGCTGGTCACCTTGGGCGCAGCAAAACCTACGCACGAGTGACGGAGCGCTTTTGGTGGCCTAATATGTCCAGAGACGTCAAGGAACACGTGGCGTCCTGCCAGACGTGCCAGTTCAGGAAGTCATCCACACGAGTAACCAAGCCACCCCCGCAGGCGTTTTCGCCGCCGAGTTCACCTTTCGAACTGGTTGGACTGGATCATTTGGGCCCGTTCCCGAAGACACGCGCCGGCAACCGGTATATTCTGGTTGCGGTCGACTACTTCTCCAAGTGGGTCGAAGCACTGCCCGTTCCCGACACGTCGTCCGCTCATGCCGTCTTGTTTCTGGAACAACATCTTGTTCTTCGGCATGGTGTGCCACAACGCCTCATCACGGACTGCGGGAGCTGCTTTATGTCCCAAGAATTTGAGCGTGCCCTCCGCTCCTTCGGCATTGCGCATTCCACTACATCCGTCAATCATCCCCAGTGCAATGGCCTCGTGGAGCGTGTCAACCGCACCCTTACGGATATACTCGCCTCCTACGTCGCTCCGTCCCACACAAACTGGGATCGTTTTGTTTCTACTGCAGCTTTTGCACTCAACACTGCGGCTCAAGAAACAACGCATGTCACGCCGTTCTCAGTCGTCTATGGCAGAACGCCCTCCATCCCTCTCGACGCGCAGTTGGGCCTTCGCCATCCTACTGCGTCACCGACTGACTGCGCCCAACGACTTCGTTCCGCCCGCCTCGACGCTCAGCGCAACCTTCTCACGGCCCATGCGCGTGCGCAAGTGGCCAATGCTGTAGCACCACCACCTCCCTCCTTTCGGTCCGCTGACTTCGTCCTCGTTCGCCGCACCATCCGCGCGCTTCGTACTTTTCGTACGGCGAGGAGTCGCCTACAAGCAGCCCCGGGATCTACCGGGACCGTCTCGTGTCAGACGACACTGTCATCACGACGTGACGATGCCTCCTGCGCACCAAGCTGCGCCGGTGCGAAGAGCCCGGGCTCATCGGGACGAGTTCGAAGCCGCCTGCAAAGCGAAGCACGCGCTAGGGGACACCAGCGGTGTCTTCCCCCTCTTATCTTGGAGACCGGAAGAGACTCTTATCTTCCACCTCTCCCCCCCACCCCCCGGTGGAAAGATGTAACGGCATACGACCTTCGCAACCAAGAGCGCGCTGCGGTATACAAATAAAGAAGAGGCGCGGCGCGAGCGCGAGGGGAGAGCGCGCGGCGCTAGCGCGTGAAGCAGAGAACAAAGGGGAATCGCCGCGCCGGTTATGTCTGAGTCTCCTGTGTCTGAGTCTCTGTGCCTTTCTCTGCGCGGGCCCGCCGTCCCGTAACATTATATATATATATATATATATATATATATATACGTTTCCAAGAGCAAGGCGTGCTTGACTGCTTTCAGGAGTGACAGGGGAGCCAGAAATGGATAGAGAGTATAGAAATAAGTAGATAGAAGTAAAAAAATACTATTAAAGGGATAGAAATAACCATAGAGAAGAAAGGGAGCGGGCAGTGCGTATAAAGAAAATGCCTATATAGGAAAAAGAGGAGTGGGACTCGCACGAAAAGATGGATAGTGCGCAGAACATCTAAGGACTATAGAAATACAATATTGAGTTGCGGCCTCTGCACTCTTAAGCACCGCATGCTTCCTTATTGCACGTGTGTCGAGCTGAGCTGAGATGGGCAACAGGCTGTGTGGCAGTGCAGCTCCCTTCGTGCCACAATGCAGGTGTGCTTTTTGGTTTCTCACGGTGGTTGCAGTTCATGGCAGGCAGCAACCATAATTTTTAGCCTGTACTCAACAGGTTGTGTTAACCAGACAAGTCTCTCGAAGGCTTCCAGAACAAACGGCAGCAAACGATCAGTTAGAACCAGCAGAGAGCGCTGACAACCAACTAGCAGAGGGAAACCACTCGGCAGACACAGCGGCCGCTATGGAAGCCACCAAAAACCACGAGGATGGCACGGCTACCGATGAAAAGCCGGGCTTCGGAACCTGCACGACCTCACTAACAGCAATAATTCAGCAACAGTTCCTCGCGATGCTTGAAGAACAACGTCGCTCCAACATGGACATGGTGCGACAGATGCAGCAACTCGTCCCCAGCCAGCAGCGCCGTGACGAAACAGGAGTATCAGCGCAGCTACTTGCCGCAGCCAACTCCCTGCGATCACCAGGCACATCAAACACGTAAACACCTCAGCATACCGTGGCCATCCCGGAGCAAGGGGCTCAAAAACTGGTGATCCATCCACCCACACCAACCAACGACACCTACGCAGATGGTAAATCAGTCCCGGACTTCATATTTGAGTCAGCATTTCATAGGCGTCCAGTCGCAGTGTGCCACCAAGCAATTTTGGAGGGGATCCTTCTTATCACACTAACAACATCCGCCGCCCCCTGGTTGAGGCATCAGAGCTTTGAGAACTAGACAAATTTGAACAGAAGTTGCGGGCGGAGTTCCTGCCCCCAGATTACACAGAGCGGATTAAAGAACACCTCCGAACCCTCACGCAGGGAGAGGAAGAAAGCCTGCTTAATATATACTATCTTTGCAGGGCCTTTACGAGCGCGACAAGCCTGGCACACCAGGCACGGAAAAAGTAGGCAGGGTCAGGCAAAATGCCACCCCCGGTACCTGCTGTACTTGCGAGGCCACACCTTCCGTGACCTGGACGAGCTCGCCAAAGAAGCGCAAGCAATCCAAGCTGCGATGCTGTCTGAGCTGAACTACCAACCTCCACCTCCACCACGGCTGTCCGTCGAAACGTACTGCGCGTGGTACAAGGCACGACCGGAGACCCAGGCACCACCGAGGCGCACTCTCCTTCGAACTTCGGGCAGATCACAGCGATGGAGCGGCCCGTCTGCACAATCAACTTCCACAGGAATAAGCACAGGTGTGCAGAACACATGTTTCCAAAGCGGGCGCGGCGTCCATTTTTATCGGAACTGCCCGGAACGCATGAATCGGCCCTCGCCGGGAAACGAAAAGCCGGTGCTCGTAGCCAGGCCGTCACGCCACAATCCCTAAAGGACAAGCAACTGCCGCATGAGATGACCGCTCAGTCCCACTGAGAACATAACTCAGTCTCTCAGAGGGCATCTGCGAAGGCTGTACTCGCACCCCCGAGTCCAGAGCAGCGGGACAAAAAGCACGGACCACGGTGCATGTGGCTGAGACTGCACCCGGTTTGCACAAAATCGCCTCAGGAGCTGTAAAGAGCAGGCCATGGCACGTGCGACCAGGTCAGCCACATTCATATATCAGGGATCAGGCAACCACGCAGAACAATCACGCGCGATAACGCCAGAGAGACCCCGGCCTGCTGCCTACAAAACCGGTACTGGTGAGTCGGCATCCCTCCATTTCTTGGCAACTGCCGTTGCGGGCACGCACGTTAACGCGTTGGTCGATACTGGTGCCACCGTTTCACCGTTTGGAGATCACATATGCGATGCTGACAAAAAGCGCCACTTTACAATGCGTTCCTTCACGAAGACCTAAGAATGGCCTCTAACCTAGTTGTCGCAGGTTGCGATTGTGCGCACCTCTCGACAAAATTTGACGGAAAGAAGCGTTGCCAACGCTTCGGATACGTGCCCAACTTATCCACGGAATCGATTATGGGAAGGGACTTTAGCGGGAACACAGGAATCGTACTGGATATCTCGGCGGGGCAGTACAGATATGGAATGCATCTTCCACCGCTTCACTTTACAGTCAAGCAAACTCCACCCCGAAGGAAGCGCACAGTAGCCCCAGTGTCAAGCGAGCTACGATACAGTGGCGTCGACACGGCGCTTAACACGTTTTGTGGAGCAGTGGAGCGAAAGGCGTGTCTATCAAATATGATGCAGCAATTTGTTGCAATGTTCACAGAGAAGCACCGGTAGAACCACCTTATTGCAGCATCACATCGACGCGGACGACGTAAAGCCTATTTTGTTCAGTGCAAGACCGCTGAGCGCGCACAAGTGCGGACTACTGGACACGGCTTTAGCCTGAATACTGTGAATCGGCGCTGTTCCGCCTTCAAACAGCCCTTGGGCCTTTCTGATCGTTCTGGCACCGAAAAGAATGGCACCGTCCGTCTTTGAGCAGAATACCGCGAGCTGAGTGCCGTGACTACACGATAATCGTGGCCTTAGACGCAGTCATATACTCGCTTGGCTCTGCGAAGGTATTTACCACACTCGACTGCATCAGAGGGTTTTTACATATTCCGGCGGCCGGAAACGACATTCAAAAAACAGCCTTCCGCACACCAAGAGGCTTGAGAGGCTTCCGGAATCGTTGTTACCCGCATAGATGTTACCAGCATAGATGTCCATGCATTACCACATGGCCTTGCGTTTTAACTCAGTGTTTCAATCGATCAACAAATTCAGGGGGGCACTTTGCTGACCTAAAGTGCGGTGACGCGAAAGCCTTTGCGTTTGGGAGGCAACCGTCTGATTCGACGCCTTTATGCAAACACTCTCCAGCGTCCTAGACAAGGAGAACTACATATGCGCTGGTAGGAAGTAGCGTAGACAATAAAGAAAAAAAAATAGGAAGTAGCGTAGCTATTAGCACACTCGGCTGCGAAACGGGAGGATGGTGGTTCGAACCTTATCATGCAGAAATATTTTTTTCTGGTCTGAGTATAAAAGTGTGACATCTCTTCTGTGGACGTTAAAGAACCCCAGGTGATCGAAATTTCCGGAGCCCTCCACTGCGGTGTCTCTCATAGCCTTAGTCGCTTTGGGACATTAAACCTCACAAACAAACCAGCCTGACAACCTTCTGTCGACAACGATGAGGCATTAGTCTTTCGCATTAATAAGAATACATGTAACAGAGGGACCCAGCCAATGCTCAGTAGAATACGAAACGTCTGAAGGATCGAAACTTAAGCATTATCGGGAGTGGCGGCGTACAGTAATAAGTTCTACTTCACTCTATGTTCTTCAATTACACAGATAAAATAAATAATAAGCTGAAACCACCCACGTACACCAACACTTTCAATGGAAAAGCTGAAAATTGTTAAAAGAAGCTAGGAACCGCGTAATTTTTGTTGTGGCACCAATATGAACAAAGCGCGCGAAATACAGTGATCTTCCCAGCTGTAGAACCAATTTTGGAAGTCCCTCAATCAGCAGGACACGAGGCGCACAGTATCACGCAGTCGCAGCCCGTGTCACTTCTTGTGCGGGGTCTGAAACGTGTAGTAATCTATTCTGCAATTAAGAAATACCTCCAACTCGCTCGTTTTGGTTGTCATCAATCACCGACAGCCCAGAAATTCAAGACAGCTTCACGGCTTCTGCAATTAGTCCCTTTGATGTAAGTGAACATAAGCGTTGCTGGGCTTTGCGGACACACAGAGCATCTAATTCTACCGACTCAAGTCAACAACATTCTTCTGCTCGCAGCTTTTCGCTTTTCTTAATGTCAAACGTGAAGAAATTTTACCATCGACCTTTAGAAAGCAAGCATATTTCGCGCTACACATGCTAAGGACGCTGCGCAGCAAAGAGACTATAACGTGCATAGCCGATGTTGTTTAATTATCATGAATGATAATGAAACAGGTCTTCTAAGGTTCCAAATGTCTAATAGAGACTAGGAAACAGTAAAGCAAAAAAGCTTGTTTGGCTGACCCGAATATCTCGTTTCGAAACATTCTTGATATCTGAGGTTTTTAATTGAGTTTAGAGGTACCCATTTCACTTCTCGGATTAATAGCCGCAAAAAAAACAAGGTATTCATTGATCGTTACTTTTAATAAGTGACACAACACGTGAAACGGCAATTTTTTTCTCCTACTGTTTGACTGTTACCAACAACACAGAGACAAGGGAGGATACAGACATTGGAAGATAGCCAAATGTGGTATTGCAGTTTCTTGCCTAGGTGCTGCCATTTCCAAGTCATGCGTACATGCTATCAGTACAAGCTTTAATCAGCAGGTTCAGAGGCCAATGACAACAGGGTTTCCGATGATGTCATAGTGCTTGTATGCAGCATGATACTAAAAAAGGCAAACAATATAATAGGCTGGAGCCACCGGGCCTTCTGAAAAAAAAGATTAAAACGAGAAAAATAAAATTGCCGTTCTGCCGTACATTGACCCCATGTCCCACTGTTTGAAGCAAGTAGGTAGCAGATATGGCGTAGTTGTACTCTTTTCTGCCCCTAATAAGTGCAGAAATAAATTTGCGCCATGGTTGATAGAAGCCAGGAAAGTGGAGCGGAAAAGGGAAAAACAAATGGAAGGTGCCAGATAAAGCATCACTTCAGCTTCGTCCCTTAATTTTGTTGAAGGAGTTGTGTATGAAGTGCCTTTCACATACCGGAAGACCTATATATGTGAAACAGGAAGGCGTTTGGATACCCGCCTACAAGATCACAACAGGAGAGAGGAAGAGTAAGAGGAAAAGCGGGAAATTAACCGGTAGATGAAGCCAGTTTGCTACCCTGCACTGAGGGAAAGGGATGACGGGATATAAAGGTGAGGGAGGAAAGGGAGATATGAGAAAAGGCAGGAGGCGAAAAGACTTCGGCAGAGTCACAGCCCGTCGTGCAGGCCCGACACTCGAAAGAACCGCAGGAGGGCCTGGCAGGCCTTCACCGCCGATGATCTCGACGGCCAGTGTCCAAGAATCTGGAACTCCGTTAGCCGACAGAAAGCGGTGGGTTCCAGCGCAAGGCGGAGAGAATGTCTTGCAGAACTGTACGCTGGGCATTCACCAATAATATGAGATATGGTCTCATCGCAGCCAAAGATGTCATTCTTTTCTACACTCCGACCTCGGTATGAGCTAGAAGAAGAAGATCACGGTTTAAATGCGCTTTGTCCAGACGGCACATGGGGCCGGAACGCTTCAAAGTCAGTCAGAATTATCATCAAAATCATTACCCAGCGGTCCACGATTCAGAGACCTAAGACGCAGGAGCCTGCATTATAACCGGCCATTTCAACTTTTCGCACGGAGCTATCCAGGTGGCAGGGCTGCAAGCTCTGGTAAGCTGGAGAATGCCACGAGAAAGATCATTCGTGAGAAAGTGACTTGACAGCTGCAATCGGCAATACCGTCCTAAGTATGGAATTTCGCAGATGTTGTTCGGAATCCAGCACGCATAGTAACCCACCTAACGACGACCGCAACAGAAGTACTGGCTGTGACGAACGCCTCCGCTGCGATACATAGTCCAAATGTGAGCACGACAAGCCTGCGCAAAGGATAAACTTTTCGGCCTTACAGCCGCCCTCTTGACAAAGCTTACCCACGCTCCAAATTACAAGAAAGCACCGAGTTATACAGTAGGTAATAAGAACTGAAAATGTGCGGTTGCATCCGTGATTCTACCAACGACTGGGGGAAGTGGAGCACCACTTGCTCCAAAACTGCATACTATGCTTAAAAGGACAGGACGTTAAAAGATATCTTGCCATGACGATGTGATCACGGATTTGTTTTTGTTTTTGTTTTTGTCTTGACAATGCCTATATATACATGCACTCAGGAATAAACTTGCAGTTGATAGTTTGCGCACATCTGTTCTGTGTTGTCCCTGATTGTGTCCCAGTTCCTTCGTAAGCGCAACAATGCACGAGAATAACAACCACCAACTAGCCCAATTTGAAACTCTCCTAATGCATACTATGCCCTTTTCCCCGATTCTCTGCGGAATAAATTGCCTTGACAAGCAGCATTAGCAAGCCATGCTGCACAAGCCAAGCAGAATAAAGAAAAGGTCTTCGAACTCCCTAAAGAAAAATGCAGAGCACGCAACCTTCAAAGGTGGCCTTTGTTTCTTGCGACACGACGAACATCCAACACCGATGATGTCTCAGCGCGCAGAAAACGCCAATAAGAAGAATGTCACTGCGATGAAAAGGCCTCAGAGGACGCTGAAATCGAGGACGGGACATCTAGCCTTATCACCACAGTGTCCACTAACACAATCAATGAGGCGCCACCTGCATTGCTCGCAGAATCTGCGAATTCGTGACCGGACTCCATGCCTAAATGAGACATAAGAGAACGCTAATCGTCAACGAACATTGAGAATTGACAGCCACAAGGTTGCAGCTTTAGTTCACAGTAGGCACCCCTCAGCGCCTCTGTACGTCCTTCCTTGTTTCTCGTGTCACGTCATTTGCGCTGCTCCACCACGATACCCCTCTTTAGTCAGCTTACCATTCGCAGCTCTGCTGAAAATGCTGATGACCCAAGGGGCGGCCTTCAGATTTCCACATCTTGTGACTACATTATGATTCCAGCGCAATAATACATCATCAGGTTGGCGGTCAGTAGGCAAAAGTACCTCCCTCCTGCAAGCTTCATTATTCTTCGAGAGTCTTCTCTGGGGCTTAATTTTCTGGATGGACTTCTCGGTGATGATGTCACTTTGATTTGCCAATTTTTTTTCATACGCCAGCCTTCGTCCTGAAGACAACGTCAGGGATTTGATATACGAATGAAGCAATACCACTGATTGAACAAGCGCATTCCGCATTTTGAATTGCGGCATAAACCACATATACAGCTACGACGTACTCTCAGGAAAACTGAACAGGAATACCAGCATGAGCAAGAAGCTAGGCTTCAATGCTTGATTACTCACTGAGATTACTACGGCCTTTTTGTGTTTAAAGTGTTCGTGCTCTTCAGAAAATTCCATATGATGTGCTGCCTTTTCTCCGCCATTTATATTGTCATCAAATGCAAGCGCCATTACGTTCTATTTATGACGTGTATTCATCGGACCAATCAGACAAAAAGGGAAATCTGTCAAGAAAATAAACCTGCCTTTCCCTACTCGCACATGAACCTTTGTTGCACCATTATTGAAAAATACCACCACCATATTCCTTGCCTGTGGTCCAGTTTGATATTCGTCAAGCTAACGGAAATTCAACAGCCCGGAAAGAGCGTGAACGTCCATCAGAGGATCTGCTTTGCTCGCTTCTTTGCAGTTGCTGCGCTCGATGGTTTCACACAGGCCGACTTGAGGTTTGCGAAGCTACTGACGCTTCCTATTCTTGCATCTCAACCGCACATGACGAGCTGGTTTACCAGTTATACGGCATCTAGCGTCGAGATCATGTTGAATTTGGAAGCGATGGCTGCCGAGTGATTCACATGCCCAAGCGTAGTAACCGGCTTTCTGAACGCGCTTCAGTATAGTTTCTGGATTTCTCGTTTTCTGGATTCACGTAAAACAAAAGAGCCCAAAAAACACGGACCAAAAGAGTAGAGGACAAGCAGAGTGCTTTTTGTCCCCCAGTCTTCTGGTACGTGTTTTTTGTTGCGAAAGCAATACTACGCTAGTCGCCGAGCCATTTCACGGACCTCTGAAAGGGCCAAGCTGCTCATGCGCGAGGAGCAGTGACGCCACACGGTGCACAGCTGGTGCGCCGCCGCCATCGCTCCGCGAGTGACTCAAAGGTGCCGCCGCTGCGCTCGCCAGTTGAGCATGCGCAGTAGCGGCGCATAGCTAGCGTGCCGGGGCCGCCGCCGCTGCTGCGCGCTCTCCATCGCCTCTCTCTCTTTCTCTGCTCGTTGCTTTCGCAATCCTCCAGGTTTAACCAGAGCTAAATCACTGCCCATTTTTTCATTATGAATCTATTCCACTTAGCCCAGTTTTTCGTCCTAAATAATTTCTGGATTATCTAAGGTCTGTTTTCAGTAAAATTAATATATCTACAGCCTGTCAATCTAGGGCCAATTTGTAATCCCCAATAATGTCATTTTAAAGCCCGTCGACCAGCCATAAAGCCTGCTTTGAACACCCGCCGCGGATGCTGCAAATACGGTGTTCCATCTCAAGTGCTGTCAGGTACCCATTGCTTTTCTAACAGTTACAAACTTTACACCGGCCTTAGCGCGCGGTATTCAAGGATGAATTTCTGCAGAAATTGGTGGTTTTGTGCACTCCCCCTTCGGCGGATTAGTGATGCGCCGAAGCTCTAAATCCGCCATGTGCTGTAAAATCCCAGTAGTGAATGAACATCAGCCTCACTTACGGGAGATGCGGGGCTCGATCTCCAGTCGCGCCGGATAACAATCGCTTTTCTAGAAGATACAAGCTTCCTCACAGCCTGGTGCTTGGCTGTTCAAGTGTGAAAGCTTTGGGGAAAAAAATGGCAAACGACTATGCTTCTCGATAGTGCAATTTTTTAGATCAGCTGCTGCGGTGTTTGAACCACAGGCGAACGCAGACGGAACAAGCAGTGCCGAACGTAGGTGGACATGGGTTTTGGCAGCGCGCAAAGTGATCCGCCACCGCAGAGCACATAGCTTAGCCTCTCTTCGGGCGAGTCCTCAGTGGTAACATTTGCAGATGATATTACAGCCATAGTCACGTGAAAGCGACGCAATTAATGATGTAAACTCAGAGCAAAGTAATCCGTCGGAAATGACAATACATTTGCCGCGTGACAGGAGGCTATTGAAGTTGCTTGGGATGCAATACGTTCTGCAACGCAATCCGGTGTCTGATTCAATGTCCCCCCTCTTCCCTTCCACGTTCCTTAACATACCCAGAAATTCTGAACAAAAACATTTTTGAGTGAGAAACAGTTTATGAGCACCAATTTTTCATATAATGGAAGATTTCACTACAAAATTCGATATATGCGCTGATCACCCGATGCAGTTTGGTATTTTTTTTTATGTTCACAGCATTAGTATCGTCAAAAGCGTTCCCCCATTGGCTTTCTATGGCAGGGTTAACTGTTCGATGCGATCGAAGGAACTCTGTTGAAGAAAGATTTGCTACGTATGAGAATAATGAACCATTACATTCAATAATTGCATAATAGTGTCTTATAATTTTTCAATTTTCAAGTTTTTTTCAGGAGAAACCTAGGCAAGGCTCTTCAATTACAAGCGTAGCTGCTGACATGTCACCCTGCACATTTTCTCTTGCGGTACACCATACAACACAAAACGTCACACATTGATGTTTGGGTACAAACGGCGGCAAACTAGAAAATGACGACTCAACACATGCTAATTAAAACGCCCCAGAAAAATGCCACGGGGAAGCACCGGAGCAGCTGCCCTTAAGCATGATATTTTCAACAAGGAGTTCAGCCACAAAGAATTAGGGGTACAGAAGAGAAACGATAGCCAGACGCCAAAGACGATATCGCACTATTCAAGCCGTGGGTGCGTGAACGACGACCCGAAACGCTGCGAAACGAAGAAACGAAGTCAACGCTGCAGCTCGTGTCAAGCTGCGTCTCCCTCCCACTGACTCTTCGATAGGGCTAACGCCATATCTAACCCAAACTACAGTAGCCACTGTACCGCAATCCCGCTCGCGCTGCTTCGCCAAGGTCAGTGGGAGACGGGGACCAGGGCCATAAGCTGAGACGCGCTAGCGGATGCTCAAGCGCGCTCCAGAATAATGTTATCCTCCGTTTTTGCCGCAGGTCGCCACCGTGCGGCCTGCATGTGCGCGACCGCTTTCATACTCGCGCTCTCTTCGTTATCGCGGTTTTAATCGTCCACTGCGCTGTGCGGTCGCTGTCTTTTGTACTGCGATGCACTAGTTTATTCGGTTACGGCAAAGCTGACGGCGAAGTTCGACGCAGAAACAGACGCCTAGGAGCTGCGGTCTCGAAAGTTTTGATGCCTTCTTAGCCGCATTCTTAAAGGTGAAATTGCAGTAGCATTTAGGTTCCCTGTTATGGTTTTCGTATCTACGTCCGCGTCCTTTTCAGCGCTCTTCCGTAAAAGATGAATCACCAAAAGCCTGGTCATCCATTTTAATGAACTGTTATGGTGTCTACAATATATACGTAATTATCCTGCGAATTTACCGCCAAAAATCTGCTTGTAACTGGTTTAATTGGCTTTATATGGTATGCATGAGTTATCACCTTCTACAGTGCTCGAGTAGCTTCTATTAGATTATAGAATAGTATAGGACTAATTCGACTCAATGATCCAGCTACCCACTGTTCCGCTCTCAGCCACCTTAAAACCCTTTCTAATGTGGGCCCACATCGAAATTTTTTGGGGTGGACGAACTTGCAAACGTTAGGGCATTCAGATTTTTCACCAGGTTGCCACCTAGCTCAGGTCACTGCCTGTCACCGTGGACGCGTTGTGATGACACCACAGGGTCAAGTTAGCTCTCTCAACCAATCATCAATTTAATCCCAACCTGCAGTGGTAGGCAGGTTGGCAGGGTGTCAGGAGTTCACGGGACCTCTGAATACGGTGCGCCAGTTGCCACCTTCCAGAGTTGGAATGTTGTGATTACGTCATAAGTTCACGTGAGCTCCCTGGACCAATCAGAAAATTTCATGACATAGAAGCCGGAAATTTTTAGCAAGACGAAAACGTAACCGCTATCTTATTAAAAGGCATTTGGCCTACCCTGTCCGACGGGCTGTTTACGCCTCGATGGTCGAAATCCGCTACCTGTGATAACACCGGTAAAATATACTCTATTCCACAGGTTTCCTTATAATTCTAAAATGCTCTCTAATACGCACCAGCAATGGAAAAGGAGCTCTTGTATGACAAGGTTATTGAAACTTCGGTCTTATTGCTGAGTACTCAGCACGACCGCTATAGTGCTTATATATACATGCGATCACAACAGTTCAGTTCTGCACAAAATGTCGTACAGTGACTGCAAAAGAACGGCAAGTTCAAGGTTCGCGGAGTTCGTTTTGCAGCTTAGCTAACAGAACTCAGAATAAAAGCAAGAATCGCACAAACAGTTTGCCGACTGACACGATCCAAAATAAGAAAAAAAGCTCCGGGCATTGACATTATACTAAATGTTTTGCAGCTAAGTTCAAGGGAGCGCTGAACAGAACGGACAAGAAACTGCGGAGGTCTGGAAAGACAAAGAAAACTCCTTTATCGTCAGGGTATATTTTGCCGAGAAAGAAGGCCTAGCAGTGATTTTTGTCTGTTTAATTTCAGATGTTCTTTACTTACTGCCGCAACCTTCGCTTTGGAGTTTTCAGGCCCTCTGCTTTGTGCAATTTTTTTTCCCTGGGAACTGTAACACTCAAAAGTAAACATTTTTCCTAACCCAAGTTATATATTCAACGCGCCAAACACTTTTGTTGCCAATCATCTGCATGAAATCTGCACAACGTAGTTCTTTATGTATGTTCTAAAGAATTTAAGAATTCCAATGCAGCTCTGTAAATCTCATTTGGGTTGTTATCAGTCTTCCGTAGTTATCTGCATATAAATGGCAGATAAATACCAAAGGTTAGCCATGTACTCTTTGGGCTTTACTGGAGACCCCGTTAACGCCGCAGAGAAAACTCAAACGTCAAGGAAGCGCTCAACATTATCTCCGCCCCTCAGAATCTGAGACATGCCTTTACTGTAGAACTAAAAGCTATAACGACAATAATATTGTGACAAAGACGAAGCTGGCAGTGGCGCGGGACGGAGCGCTCGCGCTAGGCCAGCGGCCATTAAATCATCTCTTGTTCATGGTTCATCACGCCTCATTCTTCGGCTGGCCGCCACGTTACATTTGGTGTGAGGTGCTGGGGTCCCTTCATCGCCATCCTGGTCACGGAGCTTCGGTGTCCTGTGCCTGCCGTGGACGTCGGCCGTGAGTATCTGTCCGCCCCGCACGGCCGTGCCCCAGCCCGCCCGACCGGAACCGACCTCGCCGCTCACCCCAGCCCCGTCCCCCGCCCGGACCACAAGACACGACGACCCAGGACTCAACCGACCCAAGACCCAACCGACCGAAGACCCAAGACCCACAAGACCCTAGACCCGACTGACCCAAGACCCTGCCCACACATGAAGACACCGCCCCCCCCTGCCCCTGCCGTTCGGTGCGCCCAAGGGCCTCGGCCGTCAGCTCCTGGTACCCTTTGGCCCGGATGCTTCGTGGACCGGGACTCATTCTCTCATCTTTCTCATCGTGGCTGCCAGCACTGCACCATCTTCTACATACTGTTCAACCCTCCACTCAAGACCATCGCCATTTCGCGCGTCTGTTCGTCACCGATCGGGACGATCGCTCGGTGGCCCTGGGTAGTGTGACAAAGACGAAGCTGGCAGTGGCGCGGGACGGAGCGCTCGCGCTAGGCCAGTGGCCATTAAATCATCTCTTTATCATGGTTCATCACGCCTCATTCTTCGGCTGGCCGCCACGTTACAATATGGCTGGATGGACACACCCTAGCCGCACGTTCCTAGGCAAGGAACGTTCCTAGGCACCCCGCGCTGTGCCCAAACCAGCAAAACACTGGTGCCCAGAAACCGCTGAACAGATAAAATAATCCAAAAACGTGTTATACTCAAAATAATACTAGAAAACTCTTGCCGACTTTGCAGTAACATTCGATGTCACAATTAAGAATAACATCGTATTAAAGATCTGATTTTAAGGTTGTTATAATGCCAAAAATGAAACCATAATGCTGCATGTTGTATCGTATTCACTACCTTGACGTGTATCTAAACCCTGCTTTGATATTTGTTTCTAAAAGTTGTTATAGTCTATAATAAATAAATAACAGACAACATTGCAAATGTATTTAAAACATTCTGTGCCAGAACTTCTCCACTCTTCTCGCAGAAAAAGGGTATTCAGCTGGCAGCACTTTGAAATAGATATCTAAGATTGTGTCTGCTATATATCCTATGCACAGACGCATTATTTCTGGTCCAAAAACATAGCTTATTGCAGCTTATTACCCACTCACCACTATCAATCATGGGACAGCCTACAATCACTGCTACAGATGAAGACGAAACGGACATTTCTGACGGAAAATACTTAGTTATCTGAAAAACCCCGTTTCATCTTGTGCGGTCTTTAAGATCATCAAGCGAAGAGGCTCTCACATCGCAATGCTCTAGTTGTATGGTGTGGCCGCATATATCTACGTTCTCGACTGCCTTTTGTTGGCTTCTTTTACCTTGTACAGACACGATGAAGCATTTGAGTAAATTGTTGCAACCCCTCCCCTCGTAAGCACGTGTCGCTCACGAAGAGTAGAGAGAATTGCGCCTTTGATCACACGTGCGTGAAGGGTCGGACAATATATACGTCAAAGTGAAGCTCACAGAGGGCTGATTTCGCGTTGACAAGTTTGTCAGCCCGAGGGACGGCTGGAGGGAGAAGCACAGGAGGTACACCTTACCGGGCCAGACAAAAGCCAGCTGCGGGCTGCTGGTCCGTCTTCCGCTGCACTTCAACGGTGGGGTCGTACACTGTTTATTCTTTATTCAAAGAAAGCCTGCAGCGCCTACATGGCATTATTCTGAGTGATACAAGGCTTGCTAAAACAAATCCGCAGACATTCGTCTCACCATATTATTTAACAGTGATTTCAATTAATTGGTGGTGCGTACAAAAAAAAACGAATGCAGGAAGATATTTGTCCTTGAGCTGTACGGTCACACTTTGTGACTTTTAACGGTTTGTGAATATAGTACATAATCCGGTGGGTGCAAATATGATGTGGATGAAACTCCTGTCTGATCGTGATAGATTTAATTGAAGAGCTCCCGGTGGAGTTCCCTGCGGAGTTGTCTCAATGAAGCCCAGCCCAGTTCCTTTTTCATGCAGCTTTTGCTAAAAAAGCTTTCGTAGATTCCAAGGACAAACCACGCGGAATCAGTCTGGATATGTTCAAGTATGGTCCCATGAATATTATGAACCAAATCCCACACCGGACGGCATGTTTGAAAATGTGCCTGACGTGTTTTTTCTTGGCCGCCACTCTAACCATGCCCATGCTTTAAGTTAAGCTGAAGAAGTTACGCGGAAGAAAAGTGAGGAACCTACCTATCTTTCTAGCTAGTTTATTAACATGTTCAGACCATGTACCGTCCTCGGAAAACGCCTAAGTACCTATACGCACTTTCTGATCTAATCATTTGTCCGTTAAGAAATATTGATGTTGCGCATTGTTTTCGCAATTTGTGATGAAGCATACACGGACACATATTTTTAAAATTTTGAGACATTCTATTGGTGCAGCGCCAAATCTCAATGCGCCTGAAATCTTCCTTTAGCTCTGTGGCATCGGTTTCACAGGACACTTTGGTGTACAAAGCCAAGTCATCCGCGAACAATCGTACTCGGGGCTTCATTCCGTCATTAATAGCGTTTATATAATTGATATCATTTAGACGATGCCTGTTCTGCTGAACTTTTTAATATCGTTCAAGCAGTCATCACCGCCTCTCCAGTTCTCAACTCATTTCATGATTGTTCCACGCCCTCAATAGTCATTAGTGAAGATGGCATTCTTTCTTAGTTAACTAATCTTAAAATTATCACAACCATGGATCCGCTGCGCACTAACAACAAAATGTAGTAAAAAAAGTAACAGACTATTCTTCAAGTCTGGTCCGCATTTTTTCTCAGTCTTTCTCAGTCTTTATCCCTCATGACTGGCGTGTAGCCAAAGTAATACCTATTTTCAAATCGGGCATCCACTCTAATCATCAAAACAATAGACCCGTTTCACTGACTTGCACCATCTCCAAGTTCCTTGTGCACATCATGCATCATACCCACTCAGATCATTAATTATTTCGAAGATCATAACATCGTATTTAAATATCAGCACCGTCTCTCATGTTGGTCGCTACTGGTAGCATCATTGATCATTTGGAATAACATTTACTGTAAAATTCTTTAAAAGGGAACTGGCTCTCATCTTCGGAGGAGTATTTAAAATTTTCAACACAATTAATCGCATTCTTAGTTTTGTAAAAGATAAAGAGTAGCATGAGAATAACTTAGTTGGAGTTCTAGATCGTCTTGGCAAAGCTTGTCTTGAGCTTAACAAGAACAAATGCTGTTTTAGTCAAGATCAGGTAGACCTCCTAGGGGCAGTAGTGAGCTCGGAACGTATTTCACCATGCCATCATCAATTTAAAGCTCTTCGTTTTTAAGCTTCTCTTGCCGATGTCCACCGTGTTTGTCATTTGCTCTGCATGGTGAACGACACTGCTAACTTCCTGCCGAGTCTGTCACAGGTCACAGCTCCAATGAAAGAACTCTCGAACAAGCATAGCGACTCCTGTTGGAATTCTATGCAAGAGTCGGCTTTCAACCAAGTCAAGTCTATGCTCACCTGTGTATTGTGCGTAGCAAAATATCGTAGAAGGCACAACGCAACTCTTTCGTGTGACGGCAGTCCTTTCGGGATTGGCGAAGTTCTTTTCCCAGAGCAGCCCACTGAAGACATGCATGCTGTATATTTTCCTTCTTGTTCTCTGTCAGAGACAAGCGTTGCCGCCAGACTGGAAAGAGCCTTTAGCAGCGACATGGGAAGTTTACCGATTCGACCAGTTCTTCCGGGGGATCTCATTTGTTGCGAAACTCTAGCGATATAGGATATCAACACAATACCTCCTTGAATAAAGACATTCAGCTGAGACGACATCGTTCCACGTTATTTACGCTCCCGGTAATCACCTTGCTACCCGAGAGCCACTGTCTCGCACTCCAGTAGCTTGACCTCCCAAAAATTTGATTTGATTGAGAAATTTAAAAAGCTACATACTATTTCGGCTGTAACTGACACTGACCCAGTCATCCTTGGCGATGTCTGTCGTAATCAAAAACAGGAAGAACTCTTTTAGCCCGATGCTGTTCTCAGAGTGGGTCGCAGAGAAAAAAGAGTTCCACAATATATATAAACCTATCGGGAGTACAGGGGTGATTAGGCTGTAACTGACACTGACCCAGTCAGCCTTGATGATGTCTGTCGTAATCAACAACAGGAAGAACTCTTTTAGCCCGATGCTGTTCTCAGAGTGGGTCGCAGAGAAAAAGGAGTTCCACAATATATATAAAGCTATCGGGAGCATAGAGGTGATTAGCCCGTCATGGATTCAATTCTCTTCAAAAATCATATTCTCCTCATCCCGACTTCACTCCAAGCGGTCGCATTAGAACTATGGGAATGTCATCCGGGTATAAATCGAACGCGCCAACGTGCGCAAGAAGCTTTTTAAGTAGGCTGGAATGTCTCAACAGGTCCGTGGCAAACATCTCGACTACCGACAGTTTGCAGGTCTACACATCCCCATCATGAGCCACTTATTCCCCAAGGAAGTTGGTGCGGATCTGTTCAAGCACAAAGGTGAAAACTTTGTGCTCATAGTTGATCACTATTGACGGTTTCCTCAAGCCATTCATCTGGAGAATCCTACTTCCGAAGGTGTTATCAGCGCCATCAAGAGTATCTTTACGCGGTTTGGAATCCCGCAATTAGTAATATGCAACAAAGGACTTCAGCTAACCTCAGACTTGTTCTCCTCATTTGCTGACCAATATCGCTTCCAAAATAGTGTTGCCTTAATTGCCCGAAATGAAAACAAGAAGTTCAGCGAATGACCCACACCATCAAAGATATTTTAACAGAGTATTCAGATCCATTTCTTACACTGTTGGCTTGCGCAATCTGCCGAGCATCGCGGAGTACTGCCCAGCTCCTCTGTTGTGGAGTAGAAGATTGAAGAAATGGTTGTCTATGGCCAAGTGGCAGTTAGCGGTCAACTGGCCATCTAAAACTTTCCACCGCGAGGATCGATAGACACGACACGTTCAAAAACAGCTCTTTACAAACGACATGCGATCAGTGGCTCAAATACCTGGAAGCAGGAGAAGAGGTATGCATCAGTGGTGTGAAACGTCGTGTGGTTGATTTTAGTGTTCCTGCCAGACCGCACTCGTACGTAATGAAAGTTCCTACGAAAGTATTAGTTCGCAAAGGGATACCTCTCATTCCTTTTTTTTTTCCGAGACACTTCCTCTATTCCACAGTGCACAGAACTTGTGTGGAGAAGCAGCGGCTCGATCCTGCCTTCTCAAACGACTGTTAGCAGGTGTGCCCTCTGACTCGGCGCTTGTTGTTATTGAGCCTGAGAGTTCAACGATATCTACTATTCCGACGAGTGCACGGGACAGGAGCAATTTGTTTACACTTCCTTCAGGGTCGCGCAGTGCAGCATCGCGCTGAGCAACATAACACGCTCAATTTCTTCACTGCATGCCAGGAGCACCCAGTGGCACTTTTCTGTCTCCTTCATCACCTACTCTGCATACTACACGATGCGGCCGTTTTGATCAAGCCTTCTCGCAGACTGAACCTGTGACGCCAACCAACTGTGTGAAGTGATTTGTAATGGTGCCTGTTAATCGAGTCATTAGGGCCAATGTATGTTATGAAGATTCCAACGTTTACTGTGAAAACCACGAAGAAAAGAATCATTCTTATCTCAGGAAGGAAGGCGTTGATCAGCTCTATAGACCAGATTTTTTTACCCTCGCACGCAGGCTGCGGGCGCGCTCCTACTCTCGACACCAGTCGCCATCTGTCGGCGCGCGCGGCCCGAGGGACTGCGGGTCGCGCCGGCGCAGCGCGTAGAACGCATGTTTACGTGTTCCTTCTGCCGTTGTTGTGCTCCATCAGCTAACGTATGAGGGTGTGTGCTGTGCGTCACTACTCACATTTTCCTTCTTCCAGACAGTTCTGCGGTTATCTTGTGCGCAGTTACCCGTTAACGTGACATCCGAGTGTAGTCGACCAGGTTGTGTACGGACTGGAAACCGACACTTCTAAGCAGATTTCTGCGCTGTCGTGTCGTTTGTTGTCGCCTTTTACGTGCGATATCATCTATGATAATTTTATGCATCAGAATGTAGATCTATTGATTTGATTCAGTGGAGTAGTAACTGGATAGGCGAGCTGCAGACTGAAGGTTGTCCCGACGGAGCGCGTGTTTTCGATCACCAGTACGTGTTCGGCATACTTGCGCGGAGCTTGCTCTTGTTCCCATTAAACACATTTCATGCACAGGATTGTAAGCACGACCGCTACCGATTTCAGCTGCTTTTTCCGCACGCATGTCAGAGGGATCTGGGGGGTAAAGGTTTATCTATAGTATCTTTCTGCTGTTGGTATCTACACTAGTTTGGTTTGGTTTATTAAGGTTTTACGTCCTAAAGCGACTCAGGCTATGAGGGACACCGTAGTGAAGGGCTCCGGAAATTTCGACCACCTGGGGTTCTTTAACGTGCACTGACATCTCACAGTACACGGGCCTTTAGAACTTCGCCTCCATCGAAATTCGACTGCCGTGGCCGGGATCGAACCCGCGTCTTTTGGGCCGAGAGCCGTAACCACTGAGCCACCGCAGCGGTGCGGTAGCTACCTTATTCACAGGAAAATACTATGCGCGATTTCATTACATTTTCCACACTTAGCCAAACGACTACGCAACGCTCTCACACGCGGCGAGAGCTCCTGAACAAAATAACGCGACTTCGGACCTCATAATTAGTGAAAGCTGGATTAGCTGCTCATATCTATTCAAGCTTTGATAAATTAAGCGAAAGTACGTTTTTATGCACCAGGTTGCATAAACCATGACAAAATTTGTTTTCTGTTGGCGCTGCGACTCAGCTCACAGCGGTAATTTGTTGATAAACTGGCGCGGCGACAAGAAAGCCATGTGGGGGCTTTATGGCCGGCCGGCAGGAAGGAATAAGAGTGCATGGGAATTGGAACTGCATGCTAGCCGCACACCTAATGCTTGATATTGAACAAAAAGTTTCTTTGCGGTGGAGCACCAGGACGGAATTCGATATAAGCACGAGCGCGTTCTTAGCGCCGGCACAATTAACCTGAATATCAAACTAAATGTCTTTAAAACGCGTCAGTGTTATCGCTTTGATAACGTAAATACTTCCTTCAACACAGCCACGCAGCGGAAGTATGCTCGACAATGTTTTTTTAGCGTCCGAAGCGCGGCTATATGCAGGCGCGGCCGTGGAACTGCCGCAGCCCCGCAGTCCCCAAAGAAACGCCCGCACCGCGGCGCGCCAGTCGGTGCAAAATGGCCGCGCCCGGGAGAGGCTCAAAATTCTGGTCTATAAGGATCGGCGCTGGCTAGAATAGTCTTCGGCTTCCGGTTTTGAGATCTGCTATGCAGCTCCATCCCCTAGCATGGGTCAAGGACAGTCCGACTATCCGTAACCCGGCCATCTCCATACCCGTAACTTAGGAGTCCATATTTGGCGACGAAAATAAATCCGGAAACACAACTGCATCTGACGGGTGTATCCATTTCCGTGCGCAGCATGTTTACCGAGGAGTTCCCAGAGGACGACAAAGGCCAAATGATATCGTTACTATCACCTACCTATCACCGTTACTGTACACCATTATGCCATCTAAAGGTGTGTTCAGAACACTTCCTACTCGGAGGGGCAGGGAACAGCCCGATCACGACGTAGCGCCGATTGGAGAGCGTCACTGCAGCTCATTTGCTCCTGGGTTTTGAATTCATGGCGTATGGCTTCTCCAGGCGTTGGCAAAAACTTTTAGCGCTACGGGCATTCCGAATAAAATGCAAGAACCGAAGATGACTTCATTCATGAGGGTGGCGAGGAGCCGGGTCCGAGCAACATCGAGAGCGACAGCGGTGAAAGAGCAGAGAAAGATATCTGCCAATAGGTGCAAACTATAGCCTAAGATTGTACGGTGCAATAAGTTAGTTTCCCCAGAATGTAGATAAAATTTTGAGCTTTTCTACTGAGACTCGTACCCTGTCAAAATCGGGAAAAAAGGGGCTGCCCTTAGTGGAGTGTCAACGGCATTTAGGCTCGGGGTTCGCCCGACAGAAGAACGAACAGTTAAGATATGCAAGTGCTGGGCGGGCCTTATTTAACACTGTTTATTTATCTGCGTTAGTAGCGCTCATGCATTACATTCACAAACTTAAAAGCATTCCTACAAAGGTTGATGGATTGAAGGAGCCACAGGGGGCAGTGCACGGCAATTTGACATCTCATATCGCTTTGTTTTCTTATTAAGAAGCCTTAAAATATATTTTCTTTCGATTAAGGACGCTTCCCTGAATCAGAGCAATGGTTAACTAAGCACAGTGTCAAAAGAGAAACGAACAATTTTATGCTAAAAGTGTAGGCCACTGACCTGTCTTAGCTTTAAATGTGGTGGCAAAGTCACTAAGCACAGTTGCTGGATTCCAACCCCGCCATTTAATTTTGGCAGAAATGGTTTCAGGCTTGAATTTCGCTGTTGTTCTCAGTGAGAATAAAGAAGAAAGAATTTCTGCGTTAACTCTGGTGGTCAGAAAACTTAAGCCCAGTCATAAAGCTATTTGTAATAGCTATGGCTACATAACTTCAGCAAATACAATTTTCTATCGAAACATTTCGTGCTAAAAATATGTCAACCTCTGATTCTAACGCGCAAAGAATACACACAAAAAGCCGCTTTACATTGGCCTAGAGCATGCTGCCTTCGCCGCCTTCGCCCAGTTGGTGCAGTCTACTTGCGTGCACCGTTTCGTGAGTCCTGTTTACCGCAGACTGCTGCTTGATGCCTCCCCGATCGGGGGCGATACGGTGTAAAATCCATGTCAACATGGTTTTAACCGTCTCAAGCAAGAATCAATCTTTGTGAAAATTGTAAGCTCTTAGTTTTACGCATAAAATCATGATTTGCAGATTATTGTTTTTATGCTTTGCTCAGGTTAATTTTAATTTAGGAATTCAATACCTTATTTCGTCCTTTGGCAGTGCACGCGCTAGCGGTTGTTTGCTACGCGCCAACGGAACCCACTGCTGAATCTTTCAGTGGGCTCTTGCTGAGCAGCCGATTTTTTCAATGCTCTCAGTTTCCAGGCTGATGTTCTGAGAGACTTGTCAGAGCTGCCAGATGAAACTTTCGAGGTGTAGAATACCACATGTGGTCCGGGTTTGGTCGGCTGTTCAGACTCGATCGCCGAGCTATCAGGAAGAACCAGTGTGAACTACTACAACATAACGGGCTGATACGCTATGCACTACCTTCATGCTCAACCATGGTTATTATCAGGCTACAGTGTCCAATCCGTGGCCCCGTCATGCAAATGTGCTATGGAGTGTAGCATGCAGTCACATATAGGCGCAAGTTTACGCTGTAGCAATAACTGAGAAATAAAGTTATTTAATTGGAACCAGTTAATATTACAAGATGCCGAAGGCCCTCAGAAAGACTGCCATGGGGAGAGCTTGACGAAGCCGCCAGGCCTCTACACTGCTATTTTTACAGCATCATTGAACGAAAGCCATCATACATAACTTGAATATATGACAGAAGTGTTTAGCCAAGGAGATTAACAGCTACTGTGGGAGAGCATGTGGGGCAAACGACTTGTCGGCTGACGTGACAGACAGTACATAAGAATTCATTATACAGGACTAAAATCAATGAAGAAACTAATACATCCAAGCAAAATTGCGAGCGATAGCAAAGAAAGAGGAACGAAAAAATTCCTGATGTAGCATCGGTAACCACAAAGTATTGTGGGAAAGCAGGTTCTTGCAAGTGGACATCAACGCCACTCGACTGAAGGCTCGATTAAAAGCTCATTTCCTTTCCTTTCGTGGCTTGCGCACAGATGCACACATGGAAGTTGATGAAGACGACGACTTGCTATGCGCAGCGCGACTGTGTGTTGCAGTTTAACACGAGGCAGTGACCAGCGAAGCTTATCTGTTCGCGCCGAAGTGGGTTGGGAACCCAATGGCGGCAATATTTATTTCTCCCGGTTGGCCAAGGTCACACTCACTCAAAGTCTAGTTTATTTCCCGCCATTTTCCGCATCACGTCACTAACTTCAAAGGCTTCACCACACACTGTCATTGAATTCAGCAAAAAAAAATACAATAAAATAATTAAATAAAATAAGCACCTGGTTCCTGGAACGAGATATTTGCGAGGATGGCTACTTTGCCATTTATTTGGCTCAATATTTCTGCTGGTTCCTTCTGTAGTGTCTGTATTATTGGAATCCTTTTATATGTTTTGATTGATTAGAAACATCTTTATTTGTTTAGTATTCTCAGAACGTGTGGGTGGGCCGCCTAGTCCGGTAGTCCATTGGCTGCTGCTGCTGCGCTGGCCCTCCCCACCAGCCAGTGCTGACGGTCAGGATCATCGCTGAGCACAATAGCCTCCCACTGCTCCTCCGAGGGGTTGGGAATGGGGTCAACTAAGGGAATGAATTGGCATGCCCACACCAAGTGGTAGAGGTTAGCTACCTTTCCACAGTGTGGGCACTGCGGAGAGTATAGTGTAGGGTACCACTGGTGTAATTTAGCTGGTGTTGGGTATGTGGTGTTGGGTACTCCTTTCTGGCTGTTCTGTATGGCTCGAGATTGTCAGCATACACTGCTAAACCTATCAGGTCACGGCACCCTTCATGGTCATCAGGGGGAGACACCCGGTATAGAAGAGCTCGGGCATGCCTGTGAGCGGCTTCGTTTCCTCCTGGTAGTTCCAGGTGACCGGGGAACCAGATGACTTGGTTGGGTGGATGCTTAGTCAGCAATGACAACCCTGACTTGTGAATTAATCCGTTATTAAAGTTGCGACAGGCGTTCTGGGAATCAGTGAGCACAACGGCGTTGGGGTTACATGCTACAGCTAATGCAATAGCTGCCTCCTCTGCGTGAGTGTGGTTCATATTGACGCATGTTCTGTGCCTTGACGTTACTTTCCAGATCTGCTAGATGCCGCTAGAAAGCATCTTCACTTTTCAGAATTTTGTTTGAACGTTTCGTATAGCTGGTAATCATGGTTCTTAGCTGCGGGATAAGATCGTATTTAGGGAACAGTTCCTGTGCGTGATAAAAGGTGCGTACATTTTCCGCAGCTCAAAAAACTTTTCTGCTTCACATGTAGTTTGTTTCGTCCCTCAGCTCTATTGCCTAAGTCGTGTAGAAAAAGTGTATGGTAAATTAATAACGCAATTACTCGCAGTTTTAGGTGGCGAATACGGAAAATTAGACATTCAACATAAGACAGTTTTTGGCCTAGAAGGTTTCTTGAAAAATGTCACGCAGTATATTGAACAATTATTCCTGTATCGGAAGAACGCAAGAACATATTTGTTGGTTGTCCGAATTTTGCATTTACTTCAAGATATGGTACACTTCATGTTAAATTGATCCTTCGATTTTTATGTTTGTGCCCCCTTCACGCGTAACGAATATTAAATTTTCGATGTTAAATGGGTTCTCAGCATATCCCTGTGTCGTAATAATGATAAAATTACAGCAAGTGATGAATTCTGTGGAAGGAGCAAAATTTTCCTTATCATTTAAGAACCTGCTTAACAACAAGGTACCAAAATACTACGGCGTGTAACGCTCCTGAAAATTTGCACTGAATCCGAAAAATAGCTGTCGATGCCAACCACCTTAGAGCTGTATTTAAGGTAAGACTGCTTGAAAAACGCGGCTTTGTCGCGAAAACAATACCGGTTGACATACCCCGTCAAACACGCCGACGCACTCGATTCACCGATTCGTATTTATCGACCACCCACTCCCTCCTAGAATGGGTCAGCAGTGCACTGCATGAGGACCTGGAGCGACACACACAAGACCAACACTCACGACAGAAACTCCCGCTGTCGACAAGGACCTATTCCACTATTGGGGAGCCAGACGCGGTCTCCTCATGCGTTGGAAGTGTCAACGACAAAAGGCGAAAACTCAAACTACGCATCGCAACGCCTACAATAGAAGCAACCGAGTATGCCGGAAGAATCGCACAAGATACCATTTCAATCCTCCATGATGAATTCTGCTAACTCGTATGTTCTAAATCGCTTATGTTCACCAGTTCTTTGCCATAGATGCTCTCACGCAGTAGCTCCTTTTCACCTCTGCGGAACACTTCAGTCAAATACTTTTGTTACGTGTACTGACTTTTTTGGTGACGCTGTGAGAACAACACGAGGGTGTGTGTCTGCGACGCCTTCAAGCTGTCACAATGCCAATTATTTTCTGCAGACCTACAGCATATTGTACTTTCTACTTCATGCAACTAAACATAAAGAGGCTATCGCCGCCGGGTGGCCCCACACCTGTATGTCACTACATAATACACTGAGTGCTATACTGGCATGACTGCGCCATAGATAATAATAATAATAATAATAATAATAATAATAATAATAATCTTTATTAATGGCTATAGATATGAAAAGGACATGGGCATGGGCATGGGAACCTCGTAATTACCATGGGTGAGCTCATAGCGCAGCTGACTCGCACTTAATGGTGATGACAAAGGTTGTGAGATTGTCTTGTTGCATTCGTAGCAGCCTAGAATGAATCTTCCTGATAACGCCAGAGTTGGAGCCTTAACAGCCAACTATGCCCGAAGAATGTCACACCCTAAACTCCGTACGTTCCACCATATGGCGCTGATCACCCGGCTAAAGCATAACGCGCGTAATATAAAAATAGACAAAATGGGCTCTCTAGAAAAGTATCCAAAGTGCCTTTGTATCATGCATGCTGCCATCGTTACGGTCAGAGAGCGACAGATTATTAGCGTAGAAGTTTTCGATCCAACATTGAATTTGTAGAAAGTTTTGTAGCTTCAGCCACTATAAATAGGCGTGATGTCCGTGCTTAAAGTGGCTCTTCATGATGTATTCATTCATAGTTACAGTCACAGTGTGACAGATTATAAGAGTAGAATTATTCAATGCAATATTGAATTTCGAGAAAGAGTTTTGAAACTTGAGCTACTATAAATATCCTTGATGACCGAGCTTACATTTTGTCATGCTTAGCGCTAACACTTCATTTCTATCCTGTATGTCTCACTGAAAACCATAGCAAAATTTCACATTAAAGCAACTGAAACCAGACTTGGAGTGATTAATATGTAGCAGACTGAAATGTCAGGATCAGAGACCAGCAACTGCGCCTAGCCATTAAAAAGCACAGTTAAATCCAAGACAGTTCACTGAACTATGCTTTATCATTAGCCCGCATGTTGTTCTTTTGCTAATTTGTTTAGTTGTCCACTCCACACATCGAGCGACGCACTCGTTTAGATATACAGTATGTTTGAAGGCTTCTGGAAATGAAATGATTTTAAATGTGATATCGTCTTGCACTCCTGCCTTTGCTACTTTCAATATGTCGACCTCTCAGGAATGCTTCTGAAGTTCGTTAATGTCATGTATGAGCACAACAAACGTATAGCAGAGACTAGTGTAGAACCTGCGAACAGCTGCATAATTTAACTGTTCGTTCCTCTATCAGGCCAGTCCTGATCCTAAATACTGTATTTACTCTCCTAAGGGCCGCACATTTTTTTCTTCACGATTTTGACAGGGCTAGGCTATTACTCAAAATCGACATCTTTTAGTACAATATTTAATTGATATTCCGGGAAAAACTAATTTATTGTAAGATATAGACGCTATAGCTGGTGCCTTTTTGCAGATGCGTTTGTTTCTATGTTTGTATCGCTGTCGTCGCCGCTGGACTCCAGCTCCTCGCTGTCTTCGCGAGTGAAATCATCTGATTTTCTACGCATTGCATTCCAAATGCCTGCTACTAAAACTTTACCAGTGTGCGAGGAAACCGCATGCATCTAATTTAAAACCCACGTGCAAATGAGTTGCAGTGATGCTCTTCATAGCTGTTCAGTCCGCGCCTTGTGTTGGTCGGACTGTTCCCACCCCTCCGATTTCACAGGCGTCTGAACACTCATTTAAATGGCAAAATGGTGTACAGCAGAAAAAATTGGCAGGTGATAACAAGAATAGCATCAGGTAGCTCTTCGGGGAACGGGTTTCGCAAGGCAATGATACGGACGTGATAAGCAGTTGGTGTTTGTGTTTTTTTCTCCAGATATATGGCTCTTTAGTTAAAGGGCAGCGGCCCATATATGACCGCTGCCCTTAGTGGAGTGGATAAAGACCTTCGAAGATAACTACTCCAGTTGATGTTGCACGTATAGGATAAAATTATCAACATTTATACTTCACTTGCAGTTGCAAAACCCAAAATAAATATGGGCTTTTGAAAAGGTCATGTCTTCCAAGTTTCAAGGGACCTTGCTGCTCAGGGGTTCACTTTACTGTTGGGGTAGCAAGTAATTTACGAGGTTAGGGGCATAAAGGAGACTTATTGTAGCTGAAGAACCAAGAGCATTCGTTCAATAACACAATAAAGTCTTTTCACTCATCCTCCTTGTCTTACTGTTTATTTTTTAATGTGCTATTCGAGGCTGCTATGGGGGCGTAAGTGAATTTTGACCCTAGCCCAGTCTAGTATGCATCGACACATGAATTGCCCCCCTTGCCCCCCTTCCGGACGCCCACGGAACTAACTTTTTGTGTCGCGGTTGGGGACCAGCCGCAGTGATCATTGTGCAAACCTACAGCCGGCCAAATCTTTGGCTGGCGTGCGTGACGGCCGCTTTTTCTGTGCCCCTGTGTTTTGGGATGAAGCAAACTTGCGGAAAGCTCAATATTAAGCACGGGCTTAGTGAGCGTGGGCTGAAGTTTGATATTTTCGCAAGTTTGCTCCTTCATAAGCTACAGGAGCACGGAAAACGCGGCCGTCATGCACGCCAGCTAAAGATTTGGCCGCCTGTACGTGGTGGCGCGAGCCGACGCCGTGGACGGTCGTCGCGGCCTATTTACGTAGTGGTTGTGATGTGCTGGTTACTGCTATGGCACACCTGAGAGGTCCAGCTAGGTCCAGAAGCTGACTAGACGCGATCATGCTTCGTACCCAACTCCAGATCGGGCTACCGATATTGTCCGGACCAAGTGTCACTTTTCAAGCTGCGTCGGAGTCTTCTCGCCTAGAGCTTTGGCGCCAGGCAACACCCTGAGCAGATAGGATATTGCAACCGAGTGACCACGTTTGCACTCAGCACTTTTCCGAGCATACGATATAAAATCGTACTACGCCTAGTTTAATGGCCAGGCACTTTTAAATGCACTCAAGAAACCGGTGCTGTTGGCGAATGCTGTGCCGTTTATTTTTCCCCGATGTCCCAAATATCTGACAAAACGGCAAATTCAAGAAAGCATCCAAGAAAGCGAAAGTTTGCAGCCACGTGTACCAAGCAGCCAAAGAAGTGGTCCGCATCCGCCGCTGCCGCACTGCCCTCGGCGACGGCGTGTGAAAAAGAAAACAACAGTGAATATTAACTACATTAGAATCGTAGCGAAATCACGGATTTGTGCTACGTAGAAGGCGACGGTGAGCAGGCAGTGCCGCGCGACGGAGCAGATGGAAGCTGATGAAGACGATGATCTCCCATGCACAGCGCAAGAGTGCGGTGCTGTTTAACACGAGGCGTGTTGGCTGCGGCGATAGCCTAGACACATGAGGATGAAGTGATGTCTGAACACAATATGGATGTGTCCGATGTTGTGGAAGCGTCGAGTGAACTGAGTCACGAGCTCCCAACAGAAGATGGACCAAGGGTATCTGCACCGAATAATGGAAAAGGACCGCCTGCAAGTTCGGACAAACAGGGATCCCTGTATCCAAACCCAAAGTTGCCGGACCCGGGTCTGGTCCTGTGCTTGCTGCTCAGGAGCCACCTGTGTCCCAGCGATCACGAGAGCAGAACACCCCTTCTGTAGAGTCAGTGGAGGCGCTACAGCCAGTGAATGTGCGACATGCCTTCTGCGCCGGTGATGCTCGTTCGTCGCCACTGTGGAGCAGTGTGTCGCCTGAAGTGTCAGCCTCCAGTGTGTTCGGTGCCCCCTCGGCTGTCAGCGTGGTTGCGAGCAACGTGGTCCACTCAGCTTCATAAGCCGAAGCCTCGGCTGTCTCAGAAGAGGCGATTAACAACAGCGCACCTTTGAAGCGTCCTGCAGACGACGAGGTGTGTATCAGTGGCGATGAGCGGAAGGCAACTGGTGTTGTAGCATTGGGAAGGGTAACCTCTAAACGAGGGGCGATGTCTGCCCTGCAGGCCGCCGATTTGCAGGCCGGCCACTCCAGTACAGGGGATGGCGTTCAACAAGACGAGCACCAAAAATAGCGGGCGTCAGAGTGTTTCAGGTCGCTACCCTTAACATTAGGGGTTTGCGTAACCGTCGAAGCCAACATCAGTTACGGCATCTTTTAAAAAAATGGGGTGTGAGTGTGGCACCCATTCAGGAAACCAACTATCCTCTAATGAGGATATTCAAGCTGCTCTAGAGCCTTTTTTGTCAGAATTCAATGTCATCGTTAGTCACTCGACAGGCTTATCAGGAGGGTGCATGCTATTCCTGGCCAACACACTGGGGATTAATGCCGTGTCGTATCGCATAGATGATGACGGGCGATTAATCTGCTGTGACCTCGCAATTTCGGGTGTACAATGGCGAATTATTTGTGTTTATTCCCCTGCAAAGCAGTGTGGTCGAAGGCTGTTTTTCCTGTCACTAGTCGACCATTTGTGCATGAATCGTAAAATAATGGTGTTCGGTGATTTCAATTGTGTTTGTAGTGATGAAGGCCGAGCAGTGTTCAGAAAGCGTTATGACCCTAATGCTTCTCTACTTACTGATCTGGCATGCGAATACAGCCTGGTGGATGTGGGCAAGATAAGGGACATAACATGCATTTCACTCATTTTCAGTGCTCCTCTAGTGCTCGGCTTGACAAGATTTACGTTTCAACAGACATGTTAGCCAGCGTTTTTGGTTACTAGGTGCGGCCACACCTTCAGTGATCACTGCATGGGGTCTCTTCAGATTGGGAGGTACAGTCGGCGCATACTCCATCCTCGATGGGAGCTGTGGAAGATGAATGGCTGTCTGCTTTTAGATGAAATTTTCAAACGTGCTGTATCTACTTCCTTGAAGGACACATGATCAGGCGGTGATCTCTCAGTTTTGCAAAAATGGGACTTATTTAAACAAGAAACAAAAAAACATTGCTATTGAAGCCTCAGCAAGAATCGCGTTTTTGCACAGATATCACCTTCCAGATCTCGGCCGTACTTTGGTTGAGCTACATGAGCTATAGAGGATTAGCCCAAGTACCTATGTAGGAGATATCACTGCGGTAAAAGCAGAGCTACAGCAGTTTGAAACCGAAAGATACAAATGTGCCTCGATAAGGTCTCGGATCCGTAGGTTTCTGGATGAGCAACCATCTCGACGTGCCCTGAGTGATTACAGGCAGACTGCTCTCACTAAAGAAATATTGGAAATTAATTACAGTGGTTGCACATACAGCGATGGTCCTTGAATTATTGATGCTTTCTTTGACTATAACCGTAAGCTGTTTCGGGATTGTGCGGGAATAAATGTGAGATCACATTACAGTCGCTTATTAGAAGCCTTTCCCCGACTTGACGATGAGCATCGTGCTGTAGTGGAGGGGCCTATCACTTTAGACGAAATTAAATCTGCCATTTCTGACCTGACGGCTCAGTAATCTCCTGGGCCAGATGGCATTACTAGCGAATTCTATAAAACATTTTCCACATGCCTAGCGCCTGTCTTGATCGAGGTTTTCTAGGCTTCTTACGGTGTTGGTTTTTTGCCCCCCCCCCCCCCCCCCAATTTCTATTCTGTGCACACTACGTTAATTTCAAAAAGCACAGGTACAAATAGGTTTAAAGCAGTTGAGGATTATCGTCCAATTTCGCTCTGTAATGTAGATTACGAACTTTTTGCAAAGGATTTTTGCAATCTTCTGCAGCTAGTTGTCGCTCACTTAATTGGCATGCATCAGGTCTGCGGTATCAGAGGCTTCAGCATTCAAACTAATATTCATATTGCACGTTCAGTATTGGAGACAGTATCAGATGAGACCGGACAAGTAGCTATAATTCAGACTGACCTTGCCAAGGCCTTTTATAAAGTTCGTTACGATTTCTTGTTTGCGGTCTTTCTTGCATGCAGATATTATAAATGTTTCGCTTAGGGACATAAGAATGTGCTATAAGCAGTTCTATACAAGGCTAATTGTTAATTAAGAGCTAACTAAACCTATTCCTTTGAAATTATCTTTTCACCAAGGCTGTCCATTATCGCCTTTGTTGTTTGCCCTATATCTTGAACCCATTTGCCGCAGTATTATTAATAGCGCAACTATCCGTGATTTATCTCTGGCACAATGTGAAATTAAGGTTTTAGCCTATACAGATGATGTCACCCTCTTTTGGTCTGACAAAACGAGTGTGCTTGAGGCATTACATTTTACTGAACAGTTTTGCGAGGTATCAGGTGCGGCTCTTTAGATAAATCCAAGTTGTTTTTGTTGGGCCATTGGGGTACAACGCCAAGTCATTATGGTGGCATAAGCTGGAACTGCGGGACCCTTCGCTACCTAGGGACTGCGGGACCCTTCGCTACCTAGGGGTTCCTCTTCACAAGTTCGCAACAGTAGAGCCTACTGGGATTCACAGATAATCTTCATGAGGCGACAAACCCAGGCTTGGTTGGGTAGGGAACTGTCTGTATTTGCTAGGGCTCAACTCTGCACATTTTTTTTTATTTGCAAAACTTGACTATGTGCTGCAGGTTCTCCACTGTGCAATGAAGAAAGTGCCGGTGATGCACATAATATCTGCTACATTCGTATGACGTTCCCAACGGGAACCCTTCCGTTGCGATAACCTATTTCTTTGTCTTGAGTCTGGTGGAATAGGCCTTGCTCACTTATTCGTTCATCAGCTTGGTTCCCGTTTTTTCTTTTCCAAACCGGCAATCATCATCATCATCACCAGCCTGACTACGCCCACTGCAGGGCAAAGACCTCTCCCATGTCTCTCCAATTAGCCCTCTCCTTCACCAGTTGCGGCCACTGTATTTCCGCAAATTTCCTAATCTCATCCGCCCACCTAACTTCCTGCCGCCCCCTGTTACGCTTGCCTTACCTTGGTATCCACTCAGTTACCCTTAAGGACCAGCGGTTATCTTGCATTCACATTACACCCACTCCTTCTTTGTAGCTGTGCTCATTAGGAGTCTCAGTGCTCAGTTGCCTTTCCTGTTCGCACCGACTGGACACACTCTCTTCTTAAGGAAGTTGCTGACACCTTCAATTTCCTCACTGTGCGCTTTTCATGGGGCTACCTGTACAACCTCTCCACAAGGCAGATGACTCAGGCACTTACAGAGTATTTGTTTCCTGTACCTTTGTATCGGCAACCTTTTCTGGAGTTCCTTGACACCAGTGCTTTAAAACATGCTAGGCGAATGGGCGTTTCTTCTGTTGCGAAAACATTCGTCTTTAAACTGCACACGTCTACGCTGCCTGTGAAGGCATGGCTTCATGCTAAAGAGATGCTTGCGACATGGACGGTGAATTGTCACCTGTGCAGTACATTAGAGACAATTAACAATTGTTTTATTCTGTGCATTAATGCTATGTTCTAGGATATATTACAACGAACAATTGAGAAGGACATAGACGTCCCACGGTACAGTCTTCGTTTTTTGCCTGTGAAGAAAACCTGTGGTGTGCCATATGATCTATTTATGTTGCTGAGACTCTTTAGTCTGTGGAAGAGCCGCCTAGTGGACCGCCACGTCGAATCACCACGGTCGTCGGAATCTTTGTTTCGTGAATAATGCGCTTTGGTGCGGGGAGTATATGCTTCCTTGCAAGAGCCGCCTAGCTGGCTCCCCTATCTGGATGCATGTATGGGCCTCCCAGACCTTTAATGTTTTAGAAATTAGGGTCTTTCAGGGCTATGGTGGCCTGGTGTTTTGTGGCGCAAGCATGCTTTGATATTTCTTTTAGGCACTATTGCCTAGTGTCTCGCTGAGCGGAGTCAACGAAGGTATGTTTGCGCAGCCGCGGGTTCGACTCCCAGTCATGGATATTGGTTCAATTTCTTTTTCTTTTTTCATGGTTTCACCTGAAGGTCAAATTTTCACGGTTCGCGATTGAAGCCCCAGGTCCCGTAGTGAAGCTTTCGCTTCACTCTTCGGTCTAAGACCCTTTTCCCAAGTATCTCACCCTAGAAGAGCCAAGCACCAGGCCAGGGGAAATCTTGTACCCATTAAAGAAACCGGTGGGTACCCGGGGGCACTGGGGATCGAACCCAGTACCTCCCGAATGCGAGGCGGATGCTCTACCACAAGGCTACGCTTCGGTCAAAAAAGGGCCACAAGTTGGGCTTCTACCGCACGAGGCGGATTTATGGTTGCTTGACGGCGGAACTTATCTCTGATCCGTGAAGGCAACTTTTGGTCTAAGACTTTTGGTCAAAAAGACGTCGATCCACCATGGAACCCTCAAAAGAAACAGCGGACATGTACCTGGAGTACATAATACGTGTCCATGGTGAAAATGGGGACTCAAACAAAACGGAGACAAAGAAAGAAGACAACAGTACCAGCTTTTTTTTCACAACTGGTTTATTTGGAAGGAAACGACTTCTTAAATACAAACCGATACCAAAGGCAGTGACAAAAAACATAGTTATCATATCAGGGTTAAAAAACACAAATAACACGCTTCCTTCCAATAAACCAGTTGTGAAAAAGGCGCTCGTCCTGTTGTCTTCTTTCTCTGTCTCCGTTTTGTTCGCGCCCCCATTTTCACCATGAACAGCTTCCAACTAGGCCAACTTTCCATTCTGCTGGTCATACGTGTCACCGGATCAGGGAACATGCCCTTCTTCTGCCTTGAAATACGGACGCGCCTCCTCACTTAAGTGCAAGTCCTGTCTTCATCGGTATTCATGGTGGTAATAGTGCTAAGGTTTGTCGTGCACTGGTCCCGATACTTAACATTCTAGGTCCTCAGCCTTGCCTATACATGTTATGGCAGCGTAGCAATTAATTTCGGAGGCCAGTTTCCACCCAGTGTACATTTTGGTGTCATAAAGATGGTAACTCATGGCGGTAACATTTATAACAAATATGCAGCTGCATGATTTGTCAGAGCCCCGAGCATTCGATAGAGTATTTGGTGGCCCAACGTTATTGAGGTCAGAGAGTTGCTTTTACCATGCCAACTGCAATTAATCTCAGCTGACAGCCGCCAATCCCAGTTTAGAGTCGCGTAAGTATTTTACCTCTGAGCATGCACGCTAGTCTTTCCTTGAGGCAGACAACAGCTCAGCATCGTCGGCGTTGGCTTAAAAGATGAGCTTGGCAGGAGGAATGCCAGGGAACTTCCACTAACCATTTTCACGTCGCGTAGCTAAAAGTGCACTGCACTAGCCTTAAATACTTAGCAAATGCAAGCTTGGTTTTCTTTCGGTCCCTATGCTCGTTCGTATAGCGGTACAGGCGTTCCGCAACGCAGCACAAGATCGCATGTTCTATTCCTGGCTGTGGAGGCAACATTTCTGATGCACACGAATTGCGTAAACACCCTTGAGGTTTCTCTCCACATTAAATAACCCTAATTGGATGAAGTTAACGATGTTCTCTATATGGCGGGCATCATCTTACAACGTCGGCGCATTACACTGCTCAAGCAATGTCTAAATGTACTCGTAGGCTCTTTGGCCCAAATGCGGGAGCATGCGCGTTGCGGTTGACCTTTTATATTTAAGAGTCAGCATAGTTAGCTATGCTCTCAGCGTTCGTGTGGATAAACAAAAAAAGTTTTGCAGAGAACGCATTTCAACAACGAGCTCGGAGGAAATCGCAGGACGACATCTTCGCAGCTTTTCCGCCCCATCCATGTAGTCGCAGCAAGAAAAATACAAAGGCGCAAAAAATTATTCGGTGTCGACCGCAGTTTCAATACTTCTGCGCGTTGCCGTGGCGGTCGAATTTCGACCGAGGTAAAACTCTAGATCCTCGTGTAATGTGTGATGTCAGTGTACTTTAAAGAACGCTAGGTAGTCGAAATTTCCGGAGCCCTTCACTATGGCGCCCCTCATAGCCTATGTCGATCTGGGACATTAAACCCCCCGAAACAAGCAAACAAACTTAAAAAAGCACACGTGCACGCCGCGGCCGCGGCATCGAATGATCGCGCAGCACCTGAATTACGGCCGCCACAGCCATTGACTAGACAAACACCCTCGTGTGGCGCCATCTGTACGCACTCGAGAGAAGCGCATGGAGCACCGAACAAGATCTGGTCACGCCGCCGGGCGCAGTGTCAGCACCTAAATATATTCGTACACCGTGGTCCTAGCTTTATTCGCGCGTCGTCTAATGTTATTTACCTGCTACATGCGCAGTCTGTCGAAAACAAAACTAGAAAAGATGGGACAACTGAGGTCGACACTTATCGGACATCTTGCTGGAAAGTATCAGCCTCCCAAATGCACTCTCCGAACATTTCTAAAAGCGAGTCCCTGATGTTAATGAACACAACTCATCATTCTGCAATCAGCCTTTCCAAAAAATAAAACAGACTCAGTCCCAAAATATAAAAAAATTACCCGCCAGTTTTTACAGTACATGTTTTGCAACATTGCAATGCCGCCTGTTCTCGAGACTGAACTGGTTCTGTTGCTCCGACAAACACTACAGAAAATTCTGTTGTTACTGCAAGAATTTCTTTTCGTAGTACAGCACCAGGTATTAAAACGCTATACGAAAGTTATTTGCGATGCAGAAAATTTTCTCTGGTCTTTGGCAGGGAAGAGTTTGCAAAAAAGTAGGGGTGTGCGAATAGTGGTTTTTTGATTCGAAGCGAATTCGAAGCGAATAGCAATTTTCTTCGAATAATTTCGAAGCGAATAGTTCGAATAGTACTTCTGGCACTAAAAGAGGCTGAGTGACAGTAGGCATTTCCAAAACCATTTATTTTCCTAACACACGATGCCATTACACACTGCACTGAGGCTTTATTTAAAACCACACTTCAAAATTTTAACACCTAGAGTGAAGAACAATTTTTACTGGCAATTTATACTGGAAGAACAACTTTTACATTCCCAGACTTGCATTCCCTAGAGCAAGAATGGAAACGGCTGTACAAAACTCGCGCCGCAAGCGAAACGTCATTCGCACCGCTCGCGCGTCCTGGCAAAATTGTCCCCGGTATTACTTCCGAGCAGCACTCAGCATCGCGCTTCCATCAAGAATGCTCTCAGCCTCCAACGTATGGGAGTGCCCGAGTTGCGGCGACGGAGTTCGGCACACCACCGAAGATGGCTCAATGCCCTGATTACGGCGGCGTTCCGTTCCCATCAACGCGCAAGCAGTCAGAATAGCAAGAAAAGACGCCAGTCGTAGATGCCGAGCGTTAACGGCAGTAATCCTCCACGGGTGCACAATAAGCTTAGCGTTATCACACGCTAAAGGCGCCCTTCCCATTGTAAGTATACACTTCGGCGACATCGAGTCCCCGTGCTGCCGCTGAATTTTTCGCGCCTCCGCCGGTAATATGATGGCTTGCTTGAAAGCTGCCTAGAACGGTCGCTCATGTTCCGTACGCATGATTCGTCACCAGGGTGAAGCGATAGCGCGGTAGGGCTGCGTGTTTATCTTCGCATCTGTCCTATCTGGTAATCTTTTCTGCAACTCTAACGGGAAAAAAAATCGAGAGGCGGTGGAGCGGGCGCGGCTTCGTTGCTTATCTGATCTTCCAGTCAGCGTACGCCGCGGCGGACGCGGTTGTTGCGTTGTGTGACGCGCGTCTTTTTTCGTTTTTCTTTCTTTCCTCTTATCTTTGAACTCTCCTCTATCTGCACGTGGCAGCGGTGGTGGCTCGGCTAGAGCCAGTCGGCAGGCCCGTACACTTTCCTTTTCATCCTTCGCTCAGTCGCAACAACAACAACAGTAAACTGAGGTTTCTTGTTTTGAAGCTTAGACGACTCATGGCTGTGCTCTTCCTTCTTTGCGTCTGCCTCGACACGGTGGCAGCGACGCGGCTTATGGCAGCCTTAGTGCGGAGGCTAGGAGACGGCCAGAACGCAGGATCTTCCGCAAGAGCGCGTCGCCCTCACCTTTATTTCGTTTGTAGCTGGGTTCGCACCCCGACCTGGTTGTGATTCGTGTAATGACTGACCCCCGAGCGTTGAAAGCGCGATAAAAAAAAGCCATCTATGCGGCAATACTCGGAACTGAAACCACATGAAGCAAGCGGGCAAGCGCCCCAGAAACACTATTCGCGCGAGGCGAATATTTCGAAATTTCGAATACCGAGAATTCGGTTCGAAGCGAATATCGAATACCGTGCTATTCGATCGAATATTCGAAATTATCGAATATTCGCACACCCCTACAAAAAAGGCTTTCCTTACCCACAAATTGAAGACAAAGCAACATTCACGGAAAACCACCTCCAAATGGAAATTCGCATCTCTAAGATACTCTCCGGCATAGATGCGATAATTTTAGGTCATAGATAGGACAAAAAAAAAGTCTCTGCCTCTCCCGTAACCGAGAGTAAAGTAAGCATGAAATGTTTACGGGCCTCATGTCATCTCGGTGGACTCCCGAACCGCACCGTACAGGAAGGGAGGAACGCCACCACCCGTTCCGCGCGATGCCTTGCCATTTGAACGCAAGGTTTTTTGAGGAAAGGAAATGGCGCAGTAATTCTCTGCCATCTCGGTGGACACCCGAACCGCACCGTAATGGAAGGGAGGAACGCCACCACCCGTTCGGCGCGATGCCTTGCCCTTTGAACGCAGCGCTTCTCCCCCGGGCCCCTGTGCGCCTGCGCGGCTTTGCTTCGATGCGCGAAGCCCCTAAGAGATCACGTATGACAACGAAGTGTATCGTGGCATTTACGTGCTTTTTGCACGCGTTATTAGAAATCGGAAATTATAATTCCGTGCATTATCAAACGCACAGCGACTGACATCTTGATAAACATTGAGAAGGCACTGGCAGCAGTTATTTTTTGTGACTCCTTTGGAGACCAACCGGCGCTTGCATGCCGGTCGCGTAGGAGGGCATAGAGAGTCTCGTTAAATCTCGTTAAATAAAAAAAAAAGAGGTGGAGAAGGTGTATCTGTTCTCGCTTCGGCGAGCGCGGCTTCGGCCGCTTATCTGAGTTTTGAGCAGCGTCCGCTCCGGCGGACGCAGTTGTTGCTGCGACGCGCGTCTTTCCTTTCCTCTCTCTCCTTCCTCTGATCTTTTAACTCTCCTCTATCTGCACGTGGCAGCGGTGGTGGCTTGGCTCGAGCCAGTAGCAGGCCCGTGCAATTTCCTTTTCATCCTTCTCTCAGTCACAACACACACACAAATCTCGTTAAGTCTCGTACGGTGCCCGGATGCCGTTACGCTGCCCATCGAGCCAGCGGATCATCGAGCCTTTCCTGTCCAGGCGGGCCCCCGGATCCAGCGTCCCGGAGGTCCTGCCTGCTGCCCGGCGCCGCGCTCCTGCCGTGGTGACCCGGGCCCCGTCGCGATGGAGAGACCCTGCCCTGCAGTGCGCCCCACAAAGGCGCAATGCTTTTTGTTTACTGTGCCGGAACCTGTTCCGGCCAATCGCCTCATCGACCTGCTCGAGGAGGTGCTCGGAGTCGGGGGGCTGACATATTTGCAGCACCTTGGTGGTTTACGTTTCCTGGCGGCCGTGGCTTCCATGGCGCAGGCAGCGAAAATGGTGGCGTTGGGCTCGCTGCTCATCGCCGGAAAGGAGGTGCCACTGGAGCAGATGGGGGTTCCAGTGGTGCACGTGACGGTTTTCCGTCTCCCCCCGTGCGTCAGCGACGAGGACCTCGCCGCGGCGTTCCAACCGTACGGGAAGGTGCGCGCCATCACCGAGGTCGCCTTCCAGTCCAGGAACCGCATCGGGAACGGGACACGCCTGGTGAAGCTCGAGATGACCCGGGCTCCGCCGAACTTCCTGACGGTGGCCGGTGTTCGAGCCATGATTGAATACCGAGGCATGAAACGCGTCTGTTCCCGGTGCGGCGCCGAGGGCCACTTCGGCGCTGCGTGTAAAGGCGCGCTCACACTGGCGGGAAAACGCGCAACGCAGAACGTTTACCGCGCGCCGCTTGCCGCTCAAACCGGTTTTTCTCCCCCAGACAGGCTGCTGTGCCGTCCCGCAGAGCGATGGGTCCGGGAGCTATTTTTCCCGTGCCGCTGACGAGAACAGCCAATGGGGGCCGACCGTGAACCGTGACGTCGGTCCCAGTTCAGTGACCCCGTCGGCGGAGGCGAAGGCTGCGCGTGTCCTGCGAGGCACTCGGCGCATACCAATATCTTTCTCTTTGCTCGGCGGTTGCTTTGCCAGCATGAACATGCGACTGGAGGATTTTGAGCGCTTTCTTGAATGCATTCGACCCTACCATTTTCTTTACGACAAGACGCATTGCGATTACAAGGACACGGATGCCAAAATCAACCGGTGGGAAATAATCGGACTGGAGTTTGGCCTGACTGGTAAGTTTATTTCGTTGTGGAGTGTCTAATATCCGGAGTCGATCCACGTGTCTGTCAGCATAAGGAAAATATTTTCTGCAGCTGCCGAGGCGTCAGCGAAATTTAGGAATGCCAGGGACCGTTGGCTTAAGATTGTCAGCGGCACTGACGCCACATGTCGGAGTGGGGCACCCGGGAACAGCGGCAACGCCGCGAAAAAGTGGGCGCTCTTCCCCCTGATCGATGGTATGCTGCGAAGCACGCCACACTACGCCAGCAGGTAAGTATACTCACGCCTTTGCCGGCATGTTTTACCCTTTCAGTGTGAATCTTTTTCTGACTTGGTGCACAGCCACAGTGCTCCAAAAGTGCCTCCGCTACCTTTTTCGCAATGGGAAGCAGTAGCAGTGGTGCAGTTTCCTTCTTTGCTTGCGCTACTCGAACTTTTTCAGTGCCATAATTCTCTCTCAATGACCCGTACCGCTTCTTTCCATGCACACCTTTTCGTCTGCACTTTCGCAACGCGTGCTTAGCCACAATATCATAGAAAAGCTAGCTAGAATTGGTCGCGATTGGGCACCGCCTCGGGTCCCTTTGTGCTTGCTGCACTTTGCTTCGATACGCGGCCGCGCACGGCGGTATATATGCATACACCATGGTTCAGAACACAAAGCGGGGTGCGATTTTGAAACATTTTTTGATATCTCCCGCGGAAAATTGCAAATAAAGTTCACTTAATCTGAAAATTTACGTCTGGGAGAGTTAGAAGCCCTAGGCATGTTGCCTCACTGACAGTGCTGTAAACACTTGTTTTTTTTTTTTGCACCTCAGGATAACGACAAACATACCAAGGAAAACCGGGTATGTATGGTTATGAACTGCTGCTGTGATCTGCATGCATGCTTGAGCTCCAAAATGTTCTAGTCTGGCATCTGTTATGCAGACAAGCACCAGGGCCGAGTCAGGCAAGTTGCAGCAGATTTGCTACCCCAGAAAGGTAGGTAATATTGTCTGTTTGGCTGGCAAACATATACAATTATGTCAAGCTTATGACTGTATTTTAGGCAGGATTGAGGCAAGGTGTGAGGGCATTTTATTCTTCAGTGGAATTGTTTCATGCAGTACTGCCACAAGCCAGAGCTCTCCAGGCATGGAGCTTCTGGGAATGTGAGTACACACTCAATAAGCAAGTGTGTATTGTGTTATACACGACACACTACAGATATGGAAATTTTTATACCTTAGAATGATAAACCACGCATTTGTGCTTCTCAGTATGCTTTCAAGCAGTGTTGGTACAAGGAGAGTACAAAGAATGTCATGTTTCAATACATTTATTTGATGCAGTGCTGATATAAACAACCAGAGCCCTGCAGAAACACAACTCCTC
Source organism: Amblyomma mixtum (assembly GCF_055824585.1). Classification (NCBI taxonomy): domain Eukaryota; kingdom Metazoa; phylum Arthropoda; class Arachnida; order Ixodida; family Ixodidae; genus Amblyomma; species Amblyomma mixtum. The sequence continues at coordinate 109,331,482 of NC_143013.1, forward strand.
GCATTGTAAGTAGACACATCCATACACAAGTCTATATCATGCTGCAAGTTCAGTGAAATCACATTTTATACAATCCAGGTACGACGACACAGTTATCAGTTCGGATGACGACGACAGCAGGTAAGATCTACCATCCTTTTTACTGACATTTGCACGCATTTTGCAGTAAGTGATCTACATCAGAAAGTTCGGAAGTGCATTGTTTGTCACGCAGCCCAGCACCTGCTCAATCTAGGTTGCCAGGGTATAGCAGCCCTTCACCTGCTCAAAACTGGAGGCCACCGCCTCCGAGCCCTGCAACAGCTGAGACTGAGCTACTTCAGCGATACGCACCACCAGCCAGGTAGACAAGCAAGCAAACTTTGTCATGTAGTCATTCCTTGACTTGTTTTTGTGCTTTTTCTTCTCAAGGCTGTCCAAAGAAACTCCTTCAGGAGGGCCACCTTCACGGTATGTACTTGCAAGTTTCATACTTCGTAACACAAGAGAGATAAAAAAATGATGTAAAACAATACAATTTTCATCATTTTGCAGAAGGAGGAAGAGGACAGGAGAAAATTTTGAAGACTGCGTCAAGGCGACCCTCGACAAATGTGCTGGCAGTCTTGCCAATATTACTAGACAAAGGAACGAAGAAGGATATGATGACGACAGCGACGCCACGGGCCGCTTGGTCACCGTGAAGCTTCGTGCTCTGCCAGCAAGGCAGCGATCAGAGGCTATATTTAAAATATCTAAAATTTTGTATGAAGCTGAACAAGAAAGCCTCCAGTAAAGTAATTGACTTGATTTTGAGGGAAATAAAGCGTGCAATTGTTTCAACTCAAAAGTATGATGCCTGCATTCATTTTAAAGAACATCTTTTAGAGCAGATACAGCATTATCCTGCTTGTTTTACCTTCTGTCCTGCACGGTTGACGATCCTTTCTTGCCATGGAAGTTTCCCATCTGTGACAAAATATTGTGCCAATCTGTCGCGCACATCCATTGCAGACCTGCAATACAACATCGGAGCAGCTCAACATACACTGTATAAAAATGTTTGTTGACGTAGGCCTTCCATTTTTACCTTGCAGAGTGGCAGCCTTGTCCATTTATCCCTCTCAGTGCTGGAAGGTCATTGCCGTCTGTCCTCCATAATCCAGCAGTTTCATTACCTTGCCAGTCCTCACTGTCGGCATATCCAGGTGGGCTGTAGGCAGATCGTGCCAATGCACTCTCTGACATCATAAAGTTGTGTAGCACAACACATGCCTTACAGATGTTTTCGGTTGTTTCTTCTGATGCTCTAAAGGGTCTCCTTAAAATTCGCCATCTAGCAGCCATTATCCCAAACGAATTTTCGATGACCCGGCGAGCCCGGCTTAAGCGGTAGTTAAAAGTAGCTCTCTGTTCGTACTCCTCGCGTCCAGATGGGCTTAATCTGTGCTTCTGCAGGTCTAGAAAGGACAACATGAGGCATATTAATGAGAGAATCTTGCCACTCTAAATCATTTTAAATTTTAACAATAGGGTAAAGGAACAAGAAAAATAAAGTGATTGATGGCTGTGTTTGACAAAATGCTCTCTGGTTACAATGGCGCATTACAAAATGCATTGTGTCACCCAGAATGGCTTGCATCAAATACTTGATTTTAAAATAAAGTAAGCTGGGTTATTATAAGTACTACTGCTTTTGATTAAAAATATGTTGCTGGTTACTGTTACAAAAAATAGAGATTTTAATGCGGACTTCATGGCTCACAAGCAAAACTGTCTGTTTAAATGTGCATAATGCTGTTTGGTCCTGTTTGACTATGGTACTTCACCCAGATATTTGCTCTAAAATGGAAAACAAATAACAGAAGTAAACAACAGCAACTACAGTGAGTATCATGCAATTACTGGCTGTAAAATGCATAATGCTATATATAAACAGGCTCACCACGACGGGCATAGGGACGCATGAGGAATGTTTTCAAAGGGAAGGCTTCATCGCCTACAATCACATAGGGAACGAGACCTGCCGACCCGACAGTGGTGGGGGATGGAACACCACACAAGTTTTCGCTGAGGCTTTTGAGCAAATCTGACCGCAAAAATATACCAGAATCTCCTTCACCACCATAGTGGCAAAGATCCACATATGTGAATCTGAAACAAAGCGGCATAACAGAAGGAAATCAGTAAGCTAATAATATAGCTCTCATCGAGCTATAATAGCTCGATGAGAAAGGCCAGGTCAAACCTCTCCAAAATAAATGACATCACTATGGGACAATATTTCAAGCAGGTATTGATAAATATAATAAGCGCATGTTATCAGCACGTTATGCAGTTTATAGGCACTTTTAGCACTTTATATATTTCACACAATTGCCCTTATTTCTTACCTTACAGTCGCAGAAAAATCATGACAAGTGCCCATTGCCACGTGTGAATTATAACTATATGTTCTGAAAGTCTTAGATCTCAGGAGCCTGGCATCATTAATTATATTGCCAATAAGTATTAGTAGCTAAGTATGAAGACCGAAAAGATGCAAACTGGAAAACCACCGACTTGGGGCTGCAGTCAAGAAATGTTTCTTTGACAAGCACTAAAAGAATGCAAAGAACCAAAAGGAACACGGACTTTCTCTTGATAATGAGGGCACCTATCTAAGGCACATTTACATTCACAGTAATTTGATGACTAATCAAAACTGGCATCGGTGCAGCATTAAGAAAAAAAAACACAAGCAATATAGAGTAAGAGTTTTTGAAAACCAATATCATTTTCTGGCATCCCTTCCTTTTTTTCCCAAACCCTTTCAAACAAACAAATTGGCAAGCACTTCCTCTGCATTCAATGAGGATCTTGGTCTGGTCTAGTTGGTTCATTGTTTTTGTGACAGACAGAAAGGGCGTTGCGCCCATCCTGTCCTGTGTCTTCCTCTCGTGTTCTCGCTCCATAGCGCTCGGTCGCAAAAACATTCTCTACAGATGCTCGTGGTCTGTTGCTGCATTTCTGACAGCATTCAGTCTACTTTGCCATTAATATTTAGCATTCGTGCAACCAAAATAGCAAAATACTGCGGTGTACATGGCTAGAATAAAGTTGAAACCAAGTGCAGATAATAACTTTACCTGTAATGAGCATCACAGCAGGCCAAAAGAACAACACTGAAAGTTTTTTTGTAGTTGAGATTCCTTGAACCAGAGTTATTTGGGCATTCAATGTTTACATGTTTGCCATCAAGGCTCCCAATGCAATTTGGAAAATTCCAGTACTGTTCCATGTCAAATGCAATCTGAAACAAACACAAATTTGGCAGCCATTAAATGGCTTAGTAAACAATTTCATGGAAGTGGGGAGAGAGAATAGTGCATATAATAAGCAACGAAAATTATGCAGACATAAAAATCCTCATCCCTGCTTCCTGTTCGTTCAGCTGAAATGAGTTTCTTTCAGAAGCATGAATAATTTAACGAGTTTCAAACATTTACACATAGGTCTTGCAAAACAAAACAATTCATAGAAAAACATATCAAAAGACCTCTGAAGATACGAGATTTCACTGCATATTCACAATGCAAAAAGCACAGGAAGACTAAAGTAAAGGAGGCACTCAGTGTAGCACTGACCATTCCATTAAACTTGCACTACATGTCACGGCAGCATGTATAATGCTTTAATAAGTTGTTCGGTTCGTTGGAGAAAAGAGATATTTGCTTCCCCAAAATTTGTCTGTTCTTAATTTCAGATGAAGGGTTATGCTGAACTGTCACCGCAGGGTGGCCTAAAGAGTAACGTGAAAATTATAGTCGTCCATGCAGTGAGCTAGCACTGAACAGCTTTACATTGCTAGGAATGGGGTGGCAAGGTTGATATGGATGTCACAACACATCATCTGTGGCCTCCATTTTATGTTTTGAGACTCCTATTCAAGTGCTGTTTTTTCAGAAAACTAATTTCTCTCACCTTTCTCCATTCTATCTCAGTCTGAGGAAAAGGAATGTATGTATCCCACAGATTCTTCCATATTGCAGCCGTGGTTTCTCTTATGAGAAGTGAAGCTGTAGATCGGCCTATCAAAAAGTTGTATGACAAGCTGCGGAATGTTTCCCCATTTGCAAGAAACCTGGAAAACAATCACATATGTTATAGAAATTGAACAGTGGTATAACTGACCGGCATATTTTGTACGAAAACGAAACTAATTAAAAGTTAAAACAGCAATGTGTCTCATTACGCTGCACTGAAAGATAAAAATTTTACATTTTGCTCTACAAATATGAAAATTGCGGTAGGCCACATACAACATTTCCTCTTTCCTACACTCTTTCCCTTTCATGAAAGGAAAAGTGCTTCACCTTGGTGTTGCATGCGCTGCAGAAAAGCAAATTTTTTATACTGAACATTAAAACAATTATCATCGTCAAAACTCAAAAGAAAACATTCGACAGAAGTCTGTCTGGTTGGGAAATTTTAATGTTAGGAGAAGGTAAGTGACGCCAACCAAGTAAAATACAGGAAAAACACGACGTTTCGGGACCGGCTCGGCCCCTTCTTCACGGTGTGACTACGGGCGAGCGCAGCTTGGCTTTTTAAGCCCCTGCGTGGAGGACCTGCGGGTCAATGGCCGCAGCCCATGGACGTAGGATGAGGGGAGAGTCCCCAGGGAACGATTAACATTCTCTCGTGTTTGCTGAATGTGCCACGACTCGAGTAGAAGCCTCCTGCGTGGGTTAGCTTCCGTTTCCAATACAATGGTGCTGTCGAAGTCAATTCGGTGGTCACACCCTTCACAGTGTTCGGCCACGGCGCTGCGTTGACGATTCATGTGACGGACGTCCGCTCTCTGTTGGTTCATCCTTTCCGCGAAGTTCTTCGTTTCCCCTATGTACGACGCCGGGCAGACGGTACACGGAATTTTGTACACGACGCCCTGGGCCTTTTCTCTGGGCTGCCGGTTTTTTGGGCGGGGGAGAAGGCGACCGATAGTGCTGGTCGGTTTGTGTGTTGTCAGCACTCCTTTTCCGAGAATGCGACCGAGCGTCTCGCTCACGCCTCTCACGTAGGGGATGCAAACACGTTTCCGCTTCTGGCACGCGTCTGAGGAAATAATAGACCGGATTTTGTTTTGCCTTTCTTGTTTCCTGATAATGCGCCGGACGAATGAGCTTGGGTAGCCGTTGTTTTGGAGGTCAGAAATGACTCGGTTCTTCTCCTTCCTTTTTTCTTCACGTGAGGAACATATGGAGTCGGCTCTCTTCAGTAATGACGTCACGACAGGTGCTTTGTGCGGGATGGGATGGTTCGAATCGAAATGTAGGTACCGTCCTGTGTGGGTTGGCTTCCTGTGCACCGAGGACTGCAGGCCTTTGTCGTGCCTTGTAAGTAGGACATCCAGAAAAGGCAGGCTGCCCTGCTGTTCATGTTCAACAGTAAATTGTATGGCCGGTTCAACTGAATTTAGATGACTCTGGAGGTTTTCTATCTCTGAGGTTTTCACCACACAAAAGCAGTCGTCTACATAACGGAGGAATAACTTTGGCTTGGGATTAAAGGAGGAGAGGGCTCGGCTTTCGACGTCTTCCATGGTTAGGTTAGCCACTGTGACTGAAATCGATGCCCCCATAGCAGTTCCGGTTGTTTGCTTGAAAAATTCTCCGTTGTAGGTGAAAAAGGTACCGCGCAGACAGAGGTCGAGAAAGGCGACATACCTCATCGACGTTGAGTGGAGTTCTCTCGTGCAGCGTTTGGTCGTTTTCGAGTGCGCTGCGAGCAACGGACACAGCAAGGGGAACCGGTACGCAGGTAAATAACGACACCACGTCAAACGAGACTAGGCCTTCGTCTTCCTCCACGGTAAGGTTCGAGACAAGTTGGACGAAATACCGCGAATTCTGTACATGCGTGGGTGTTCTGCCGGCGAGCGGCGCCAGCACCTTGTGCAGGTAGTCCGAGAGACGTCGCAGAGGAGACAGAGTGAAGTCTACAATTGGCCGAAGGGGGATGCCAGGTTTGTGAATTTTAGGTAGCCCGTAAAAGCCTGGAGCTGAGCCGTTTCTGGAGATGAGGCGGAGGTAAAGCCTTCTCCCCCGCCCAAAAAACCGGCAGCCCAGAGAAAAGGCCCAGGGCATCGTGTACAAAATTCCGTGTTCCGTCTGCCCGGCGTCGTACATAGGGGAAACGAAGAACTTCGCGGAAAGGATGAACCAACACAGAGCGGACGTCCGTCACATGAATCGTCAACGCAGCGCCGTGGCCGAACACTGTGAAGGGTGTGACCACCGAATTGACTTCGACAGCACCATTGTATTGGAAACGGAAGCTAACCCACGCAGGATGCTTCTACTCGAGTCGTGGCACATACAGCAAACACGAGAGAATGTTAATCAAGTAACACTTGTTGCTGGGCTAGTTGGTGCATTATTCTTCGTACAAAAGTTAGCGTAAAACACGACACACACAAGAAACACACACACACAAGTCCTGTCTACCTTTCTTGTGTGTGTCGTGTTTTGCGCTAGCTTTTGTACGAAGAATGTTAATCGTTCCCTGGGGACTCTCCCCTCATCCTGCATCCATGGGCTGCGGCCATTGACCCGCAGGTCCTCAACACAGGGGCTTAAAATGCCAAGCTGCGCTCGCCCGTAGTCACACCGTGAAGAAGGGGCCGAGCCGGTCCCGAAACGTCGTGTTTTTCCTGTATTTTACTTGGTTGGCGTCACTTACCTTATCCTAAAATTATCATCGTGCTTTATGCATTCTTCTAGTCACAACACAACATGCAGCTAATTAGCAATAACTTGCAGTTTCAGCCCCTTGTACTAGTTTTACTAACTGCCAGTGACGCCACAGTTTAGGACAACGTGCATGAAAGCCGCGTTTACATTTCTGAAAGGGGCTCCAATAAAATGGTTGCATCTGACAAAAACGTGGACCACATGATGGGTTGTAAATAATGATTCGAAAAATACTTGCTCGCGGCGGCGCCTAGAAACCGGAAGCGTTCTGTCCCATCAGCTCTATATCATGGGTTGAAATTCCAGTCACGTGAGACGTAGCGAAAAATATTAATTTCCTTATACTGTGCGCAGTGTAATTAATCTCCAGGTGCTAATAAGCACTATCCATAACAGCTCACATTACATGGTGCAGCTTCAGCAATTAAATCTGCGGTAAGCTGTTAACCATTTCAATTAATTAGATATGATTAGAAATGGACACTCACCGTACTGTTATTGCCAGACGATCGTGGGCCGAAATCGGATCCCTGAATGGGGTCACCTGACGGCTGAGGCTATGCTCGACCAAGCCCAGCAATGTGTCGAAGGTGCTGGGAGGCATCCGAAGGTAGCTAAAAGGCGACAAGTACTATGTCAGTTATATCCCGTACGACGAGCACAGACTTTACGAATACCTGATAAGAAACTACTTACTCGCGAAAGTAGGGCTCGTCTTCCGCCCGCAGCCGTGGCAGCAATAGGCGCGCCTGCCCTTCTCGATCTCGACGACGCAACATCGGTCTCACCCAAAATCGGCGCTTCCGTGCATTCTGTGCACGGCGACGGCGCAGAAGCAGCGAACAAACAATTATCATCACGTTTACCGTAGCCAACAGCTCATCGTTCGAACCAGCCATCCTCCGGACAAAAAGGGCGACGGGAGGAAAGCTGGCAGACGTAGCAGACGACAAGACGACGAGTGGAAAAGCGCGCGCTTTCGTGTCTTCTCTGGTGTCACGTGACTATTCCCTTCTCTCTCTGCTCGTTCGGATCCTCCCTCAACGCCTCCTCTCTCTACATTCCAACACAACCGCAGCGAGAAAACGCGCGCAGTGTGAGCGTCATTCCGGGGAGCTACGACGCAGCGGCGCCGTTGACGCTGCGCCTCTGCGGTAAGTTTGCCGCTAGTGTGAGCGCGCCTTAAGGCGGTGCGCTGCGGCCGGTGCGGCGCGTACGGACACATCGGCGCCAACTGCAAGCCGGTATGCAAGAGGTGCGGAAGCGACCACCCGTCCTCCGACTGCGTCGTGCCGCGGTCCTACGCGGCGGCCGCGGCTGCTGCGGCAGCCAGACCTTCCCAGGAGCCTGGTGTACAACCCGGGCCGAAGGCGACACCTGAGGGAGCTGGCGCCGGTTCGAGCGGCGCGGCACAGGAGGCGGCGGCGAGCCCTCTCGAGGGGGCTGACGTGCGGGACGACGCCGCGACCAAGCCCGATGACGACCAGGCGGGCACGGAGACGGCGGGCACCTCGTCCGGCAATCCGCGACGGAGCTGTCCACGGGCAACTCCGACGTCGCGGAATCGACCTCGTCCGAGTCTGACGACTCGCAGGGCGAGTCCTCTTTTGTGGAACCTCCGAGTTTGGAGGTTTCGCTGCTTGACGCGCCCACGGCGGCGCAGCACGAGGGCACGGGCACGGACACCACGTCGCCTGGCTCGCCCTCCCCCAGTGACGCCCCGAGCAGCGACGGCTCAAGCGAGTCGCGACCGAAGCCGCCGCACATCCCGGTCGCCCTACCGCCGCAGGGCCCGTGCGCAGCTAAGTTGGTGCGGGGGGCGCGCAAGGCTCTCGAGCTCGACGACCCCAAGCGCCAGCTCTCCTCGTCGTCGGACGGCGGCGCGACCTGCTCTTCGGCCACCCAGGCGCCGAAGAAGAAACCGAGGACGGCAGACGACGACGGCGACGGCGTCCACATGGACGTCGAGGGAAACGAATAGTTTCCGCCATGGCGCCTCCTCGCCGGACTTCAGGCCCTACTGGGCCTTTTCCTCCTCCCCTCCCTGCTCGGCGCCCGCCCGAGCGCCGTTCTTTTGACGCTCTACGGCGCCGTTATCTTTTCGGCGCGCTGGCTCCGTCGGCGCGTTTGGACGGTGTTGCGCGGTGGACGGTGTTTGCGCGGTGGAGTGTGTTGGTGCGTGTGTGACTGTGTGTTGCTGCCGCAGCCGCGCGCATCGGCCGGACCTTTCCACCGCGCAACCATTAGCACCGCTTGGCATCGTCGTCCCGCCGCCGCGGGGCCGCCAGCCAGGACGCCAGCAGGGACCCGGGACGCCTCCCAAGCGCCTCGACGCCCCCCCAGCGCCGGTGTATCAACGCACTCGCAGACTCTATCCGCAGAACTGTACTGTGAGTCCGTCAGCGCTTTGTTTTGTTTACTTGTTTCGTTGTTTATTTTTGTTACATTGCTTCCTTTATTTTCATGATGGCTGTTTTTCGTTTCGCCTCCTTTAACGCGCAGGGTTTTCGCTCTCCCGATAAGCAACGGGAGGTGCTTCACCTTGCGCGTTCGTACCAAATTGATGTTTTGTTTTTGCAGGAGTGTAATTTTCGCACCCCTGCAGACGTTATTTCTTTCCGTTCACGCTTTCATGTCGATGCTTTCTTTTCCTTGACGGACTCACGGTCTTGCGGTGTGGGCGTTGTTTTCCTCACGCCGGCTTTCCGCGCAGGTGCGCATTGTACCTTTGGTTACGATGGTCGAGTACTGGTGGTGGACATTTTCCTCGACGGGCGGAGGACTCGCTTTGTAAACCTGTACGCGCCCGTCACGCGATCTCTGACAGGCGAGTTTTTCCGCTCTCTTACATCTCACCTGCTTGAATCCGTGTCATATGTCCTGCTGGGGGATTTTAATTGCGTCCTAGACTCGTGGCGTGACATTCAGGGCCCCGGTCAAGGTGCGTCCAATTATTACGCCAAGGAGCTAGGCAAACTGGTTCGCCAGCTGCACCTTACGGACGCGTGGGTCGAACTGCACGGGAACCTTTTCGTTGCCACACGTGCTAGGGGCCGTAGCGCCAGTCGAATCGACCGGGTGTACCTACCTCCAGCCCTCGAGCCGCAACTAGTATCCTGCGAGGTAGTGCCATTTCCACCAGGCGCCCGAGCAATCAGCGACCACTTACCTGTCGCGGTATCCTTGAGGTGCGCTTCGGGCCGAATTGCGACGTTCTCTACTTGGAGAATGGACATCTCACTCTTGGTGGACGACCAGAGCATTCGCGACATCCGTGCAGATTTGGTGGACTCTGTTGCCCTCTTTGAGTTCAGTCCCTTGATTTGGGACGCCCTGAAAACACGATGGCGAGAAGTTCTCATTCGGGCTGGCAGAGCAAAGCACGCGCGGAAGACTGCGGCGCTCAACGACGTGCTACGCCGCATGCGTATCGTGAAGCAAGGGGGTGAGCTCACCTTTGCGATGCGAGAGTACCTGGACACTCTTCGCGTCCGGTACCACCGCATCCTGGAAGAGGGGTCTCAGGCCTCCTGTACCGCAGCGAATCTCCGCATGCCGTCGCAGGAACGCGCTGACCTCTTTCACGCGAACAGCTGCCGCCACAAGAGCGACCGACCGGCCCGTATTGGAAGCGTAACTATGCCAGATGCGAGCAGGTCCAAGACATCGAGCACGTCTTCCGTGATCACTTTGCCCATCTCTTTGCGTCGCAAGGCCTGTGCGAGTGGGATGGGTTTGACGCTGCTGTAGACGCCTTTTGCGCCGCCCTTCCCCACGCGCCCGACGACGCGGAATCGGCTCTTTGCGCTCGCGCCACGCGGGAGGAGGTCTACGCAGTCTTAAGCGACATGAATCGCGCCTCCGCACCCGGACCAGATGGTCTAGTCTCCGGGTTTTACTACACCTTCTTTGATGTGCTCGGGGACTTCCTCACGCATTTGGTGAACGCCTTCCTCGTGGAAGGAGCTAAGCCACCGTCTTTCGGTGCGGGCCGAATCGTGTTGATACCAAAGCAGGGAACAACGTCGTCATGCCCGACGGCGTGGCGGCCGATAACCCTGCTCAATACTGACTACAAACTGGTCGCCTCGATTCTCGTCGCTCGCTTGCGTCTTCTTTTGCCAAACCTCGTTAGCCCCTTCCAGGCTTGCGCTGTTCCTGGCCGTTCGGTCTTTGCGTCGCCCACGCTCACGCGCGATGTGTTCGCATACGCACACGCGAAAGGGACTAGCGGGGTTTTTGTTTCCTTAGACCAAGCTAAGGCCTTTGATAGAGTAGAGCATCGCTACTTATACTCCGTTTTGCGGTGCTTTGGGCTGCCTGCCAGCTTCATTGAGCGCATCAAATCGTTGTACTCGGGCCTCACGGCCGAACTCTTGTTGAACGGGTCAGTCACCGCTCCTTTCCCCGTAACACGTGGCGTGCGCCAGGGATGCCCTCTTTCTCCAGCTCTGTTCGTCCTGTCTTTGGACCCCCTGCTGCGCAGCGTCGCCTCCAACGAACGCATCCGCGGCTTTCCATTGACAGGACAGGAAACAATCGTCGTCTCGGCCTATGCCGACGATATTTCAATCTTCGTCCGAGACACCCGGAGTTTTGAGGCCTTCCTGGCCGTATTTACTACTTACGCGGCGCTGTCTGGTGCCGAGCTCAACGCCAGCAAGAGCAGGGCGCTTCGTTTTGAGACCTTCAGCGATCCCCTCCCGGTGCCCATTCCTTTCGTGGACGGGGTCCGAGTGCTAGGAGTCCTTTTTGAGCAGAGCGGGTGGTGGTGAAAACATTTATTACGAATGAGCAGGAGGTATGTTTGGATCAGCCCGTAAGGGACCGATCCTTACAAACACTAGGTGGAGGTCCCTAGTATGGGACCCCAGTGGCGGTTGCCGCCGCCCGGGCGCGCCCGACTAAGGCTTGTTGGGCCTGTAAGTCGTGGCAGCCGAGCAGGGTCGCCTCCCAGTCCTCCCGGGTTGGGTTGGGGATGGGGGGAATAGCGGGGTTGGAGGGGCAGGCGCACACCATGTGATAAGTGTCAGAAGACACTGCACTACAGTGGGGGCAGCTGCCGCTAAAGGAGGGGTCAAAATGTTTTAGCGCTGCCGGGCACAGCAGTGTATTGGTGAGAAGGCGGAGAAGGAGCCGCTTATCCGCCTTCTTCAGGCCTTTACATGGGCTAGGGTAAAGGCGATGACAATTTTGATAATATGTTGTAATATCTTTGAATGTATAGACCGGATTAAAATCGGGCTCCTGATCGGACGGGGAGGAGAAAACAGCCCGGTGAGAGAGCGCGCGGGCGGCTGCGTCTGCTGCCTCGTTTCCTGCCAACCCCTGATGAGCAGGGGCCCATATGAGGTAACGGTGTGCGGGGTCCGTATCCCGTATGCAATTTTGGTATATTCGATAGGCTAGGAAGGGAGTGCAGCCTTGTTCGACGTTCCGACAGGCCCCTCGCGAGTCGGTGATTATGTATTTTGAATCGGAATGTGAGGCCGCGAGAGCAATCGCGACCTCTTCTGCTTGTGTTGCACTGCGGGCTCTGAAAGTTAGGCCGTTAACTGTGTTGCTGTTGTGAACTACCGCGGCCGTGTACCATCCCCCGTGGTGAGGGCCGGAGGCGTCCACGTAGTATACACCTGTTTTGTTGCCATAATATCGGGCTAGCGCTTCCGCTCGTGCCAGGCGCCGACCATTATGGTCTTCATGTGACATGTTTGCAGGAAGAGGCCGCACGTGGAGGGCACGTCTCCACAGTTCCGGGATGCGAAACCTGTCTTCCATTGGAGGGGTGTGTTGGATATGGAGTCGAGCAAGAAGGCAGCGACCCGACTCCGTTAGCGACAAGCGCGTGTACTGGTTTGTAAGGTGCGCCTCCCGGAGTTCCCGGAAAGTATTCACCACCCCAAGAGCCATAAGCGGGCTATTTGAAGTAGTGATGGGGAGGTCAAGGGCACGTTTCACAATTTTGCGAAGTATGACCTCAAGGGCGTCCTCCTCTTGTTTCCGTAGGTGGAGATAAGGAGTCGAATAGAGAATTCGACTAGTTACGAAGGCGTTTGCCAGCCGCAAGGCATCCTTACTTCGTAACCCTCCGCGTTTGTTGGAAACCCGGCGGACCATGCGGCCCACCTGGTCCCCCACCTTACGGAGTTTGGCCAATGTAGTGTCTGGCCGCCTGTGTTTGTGGATGTAGAGTCCGAGTACCCGTATCTCATCACTTTCGCGTATGGGACCACTCTCAAGAGAGAGAGATATTTTAGTTGTGCACTTCTGTGAGGGGCGGAGGTGCACAAATTCCGATTTTTGAGGGGAACATTGAAGACCGCAGCGGCGGGCGTAGCGGTCTACTATCGTCGCCGCTGTTTGCAGGCTGGTTTCAATGTCTCCTGTGCTGCCCTGCGTGGCCCACAGGGTGATGTCATCGGCGTACAGGGCGTGCTGCACGCCGACGACACCACTCAGCTGGGCCGGCAGGTGCATCATGGCCAGATTGAAGAGCAGCGGGGAAAGTACCGCGCCTTGAGGGGTTCCCCGCGTGCCGAGTAGGTAAGGACCATGGTCTCTATCTTGAATTCGAATGTAGGATTGACGATCTATTAAAAATTGTCTTATGTATTGGAATGTATTGAGGCCACAGTCGGTGTGACCTAGGTTAGTGAGTATGATCTCATGTGTTACATTGTCAAATGCCCCTTTAAGATCCAAGGCGAGTACTACCCGGTCATTATGGGGGCATTCGAGGGGGTCAAGGACTTCCCGATTGAGTTGCAGGAGGACATCCTGTGCGGATCTGTGTGGGCGGAATCCGAACATGGTGCTCGCAAAGACTTGTTTGTTTTCAAGATATGTAGGTAACCGATCCCGCACCATCGTCTCCATTAGTTTGCCCGCACATGAGGTGAGAGAGATGGGGCGGAGGTTATCTGTGTCAATTGGTTTGCCAGCTTTAGGAATAAAAGTGACCAAAGCCGTTTTCCACTCGATTGGCAGGGGGGTGTCCCCGCGCCAAATCGCATTGACGTATTCCAGGAGGGACTGGTATGCCAAGTCGGGCAGGTTCGTCAAAAGCTTGACGGTGACCTTATCCCGTCCTGGCGCAGTGCCCCGTTTCATTTTGGCGAGAGCCGCCCGCAGATCATGGAGCTGGAAAGGTTGATCCAGCTCCGTGTTCTCTCTGCCTGCATAAGAGAACGCAGATCCACGGGGGTCTTGGGCTGTACACAGATACTGGTCCCGAAGTTTCTGTGCCAGTTGAGTCGTGTTGCCGGAAAAAGCGTGCAGGTCTCGGTGCAAATGTTTTTGTGTTTCGGTTCGTGTTTGTGTTGGGTCGATTAGGGCTCGAAAGAGACGCCACGTGTTTCGGCTGGACATTTGTCGCGCGGCCGTGTTGCATCGATCTACCCAGTTGGAGTCGGCGAGTTGGGCCGCGTACTCTGCCGCTTTCTGGGTAAGCTCGGCAATTCGAGCTTTAAGCTTTCTATTGTGTTTCTGGCGTCGCCAACGGCGGACGAGGCTGCGACGGGCTTCCCAGAGGTGTAGAAGGTGGTTATCCACGTCCGTGACCGCCTCTGAGAGCTGGATGTGTGTTTCATGCGAGGAAAGGTGTGCCAGCAGCTGTTGGGACCATGCTGTGTAGCCTTGCGCGGAAATGGGTGTATTATCAAGTGAGTTAAAATTTTGCCTGAATTTCGTCCAATCTGGGATATGGGCTTGTGTTCTGGGACGCTTGAGGGGGCGTGTGCGTAGTGTAGTGTTAATGATGCAGTGGTCGCTACCGAGGGTCTCCTCGGTGTTGAGCCAGTCTGCGTGTCGTATGTTGCGAGTGAAGGTTAAGTCCGGACACGTATCCCGTGTCACGGAATTTCCTAGCCGGGTTGGGTGGACAGGGTCCGTGTGGAGGGTGAGGCCCAACGTGGATGCAAGCTCCGCCAGCTTACGCCCGCGCGACTCCTCCTTGCGATACCCCCACTGCTGACTGGGAGCGTTAAAGTCGCCCACAATCAGCAGGGGATCGCGGCCCGCTACTCTTAGCGCGCGGCTAAAGAGGTCCGCAAAAGTCACTCGCTTTAGTTTGGGAGAGCAGTATACGTTGAGTATATGCAACGGTGGGTCCCTGCTGCGGACTGGTAGGAGGGTCACCATTACATAAGAGTACTCTAGTTGGAGGTCGAGATCCACTAGGTTGGCTGTGTAGTCTTTGTGAACGAGAAGACAAGACGCGGGATCCTGTTGGAACGTCGTGTAATTTGAAATTGTGGCGCCCAGGCCTGGCTCTTGGAGGGCAACCACGGCTGGTAAGGACTCGAAAGTTTCAAGGTAGAGGCGGAAATTGGCCCGCTTAGTGCGGTCCTTAAAGCCTCTACAGTTCCACTGTGTTATTGAAGTTGACATGGCCGAATTGGATATGGCGGAACTCCTTTGATTAAGGTGTCTCGCCATGATTTAAAATTCTTGGGGGGGCGGAGGAGGAGGGATTGGCTGCCTCAGAGCCAGCTACTTGCGCCATCAAGGGGGTGATGACGGAAGGAGCGGGGCAGCTGTCCTCATTGTCCGAATCAATAATCAGACGGTTGAATTTTGAAGGGCGGGATACGTGAAGTGAAGTGAAGTGAAGTGAAGTTTATTTTGACATCGATTTGTCAGAGGTGACGGGACAAAAGGCAATTCATTTTTTGCCTGACGTGGCCCCGTCACCCGTTACATTGCTCAGGGGGGTGGCAAATTACAGAGTAAAGTACAGAAAGGAAAAACAAGAAAAGTAACAACATCGCATACGTACTACATGAATTATATGTAAAGATCAATGAGTTACACATAAGTAACACAGATGCAATGAAAAATGAAGGAAACAACAACGCATGTCTCTAGGACAAAACAAAAAAATTAAAATAGCAAACAATGAGATACACAGAATTAACATACAGGCAAGGGGATAAATGGCACGCAAACCAAAAACAATGAAAACCGCATCGCATGCCTACTACGTCTTTAGGACAACAAAACCAAAATTAGCGAACCTGGACATACACTCACCGAGTAAAAAAAAACACAAAAAAACTAGAAACTGCACACTTTATGGAGGAGACAGAAACAGAAGGTACATTTTAACATTGTTCTTGAAGTTATGGGGGGAACGAGGCTGCTGCAGAAGTTCCATAATACGTGGGTGTTTATTAAGTAAATCAGGAATTAAGTAATCAATGTGCTGCATACCATAATTCGTTCTCATCAGAGGCAATTGAAAATGACTATACCTGAAATCATAAGGTTTATTGTTAGGGAAGTATAAAGCATAAAAGGAAACTGGGTCACGGGTGACTTCATGATAAATATGATATGCAAGCTTTAGCTGAAACAGTCCATTTATCTTGAGTAAATTATGTTTTAAGAATAATGGGTATGTATGTTCTAGCGGACCTACATCTTCTATGCAACGCAGAGCTCGTTTTTGCAATATCTCAAGCCTGTGCAAGTTTGTCTTGGTAGTGGTGCCCCAGATTAACAGACAGTAATGTAAATGAGATTGTACTAAAGCAAAATACAACTGACGTTTAATAGAGCTGGGAACTAAATATCTCACTTTATACAAAATGCCTAGAGATCTAGAGATATTTGTGTGAACCTTATTTATATGAGAAGTCCAGCTTAAGTTTTCCTCAAATAAGACACCTAAGAACTTATAAATGGAAACACGTTCAAGGGCTGAGTCTTGGTACTTGACCTGGATATTAAAATTTTCCGGTTTATTTCGCGGCTTAAACATTACGTCCCGTCCGACGGAGGAGGCGGGGGTTGTCCGAGATGTGTTTTGAGACCACCGCGGGGACGGCAGATTTGACCTTTGTCAAGATCTCGTCCATGGCGGTCTCGATCATATATCGCAATTTATAGGTTAAGCGCTCCTCCATCGCAGAGATGGCTGTCACGAGGGCAGGCGAGATCTCCGCGTCGCTCTCCATTGCGTCCGAGTTCTGCGGGCTCGGTGCGGCGGACGCCAATTTTGACTCTAAATTTTGAATTTTGGTGAGCAAAAGCTCATTCTGTGCCCGGAGCACGTCTATCTGTTTTTTGTACTCCGCGTCGAGTGCGGAGACGGTTACGGGGGAGGGTGAGGGATGGGAGGAAGAGGAGGCGATCTCAGCCCAGCTGCTCACCTGTTTGTCGTGTTGAGGCGCTGATGCCCGGGCGTCGGCAGCGCCAATTGTCTTGAGGGCCGGGAAGTGGCCAGTGTCTCTGCCGCTGGGCGGTGGAGGCGCCGTCTTCTTCCCGGGCGCTGGCTTCACCGACGGTGAAGAAGGTGACGATGTCTTGTGGTCGGTGCCGTGAGCACCACGCGGCGTTCCGCCACCGGCACCTGGTTTTGAATGACTTGGCTGCTTGCCAGGTCTCTGGTTTTTTGGCACCTCTGGGCGTTTAGCCTTGGGGCCATACACCTTGAGCTGCCGGAATTTTCCCGTGCAGTCGCGGGAGTTGGTAGCGTGGGCTTGCCCACAGACTGCACAGGACAGAGTACATTCATGCGGCGCCTTGACTCCGTCGACGGTCGGCGCCGTTTGGCCACACAGGCCGCACTTTTCATTCGGGCAGGGGCAGGTGTCTGCTCGGTGGCCCACAGTGCCGCACCCCACGCAGGCCGGAATGGTTCTCTTGTACGCACGCACAAGGGTCACCTCAGAGTTGTAATGCACATATCGCGGCACCACTTTTCCCACGAAGGCGAGCGACGCGACGTCGGATTTGCCAAGCTTGCGGATATCGGCAAGCTCTCCAGCACGCCACTGGATCTTGTTTTGGAGGGACTCACTGGTCTCGTGCTTGGCCACGGTGATGACGCCGCGGCACACGTCTCCAGTGAGTTTCAACTGGCCGTACATAGAGAGCTGGCCCTTCGGTGATGTTAGTTGAAAATCCCGCAGAAGCTTGTCCGCGACGTGCGGCTCTCTGGTGCCTGCGACGATGAGGTTTTGCTCCCATGTGGGGAGCAGGCTGAGGGATGCTGCGGCCTTGGCGCCCAGGTAGGCCGCGAACGCTGCTCCCAGCTCGCCATGTTGGTAGACATCCCTCAGGGCGACGGTCACCCGGGGCTTCAGGATGATCACGATGTCTTCTGGATGAAGACGCGGCAGTGGCTTTGGTTTCCAAGAGGGTCCCGTCTTAGACTGGGCACCTCCGTGAAGCGCTGCAGCGCGCGCAGCAGCGTTGTCCCGTGTTGAGCGGCCTGCCGACGTGGCGTCCGCTTTCTTGGAGGCGGCGTCCCGCTTGCGGGAGCGGCGTTCCACTAGTTTGAAGAGCCTCGGGTTCTCGATGGGCGCAGAATCCGGACTCTCAGGCGTTGGAGCTGAAGGAACCTCGGACCAGGCCATGGCGTCCGGGTCGTAGCCGCGTTGTACTTTTTGGGCAGCCATCTTGACACGGGTGGGCGACTCACTCACGGCCGAGCGTCGGCGTAGGCGTAAGGCCTAGCGCCGTCGCCACTGAACGCAAGTGAGGATCGGCCCTAAAATGCGTAAATGTTGCCCCACCTGTGTGTGAGTGGTGTCCACAGGTAGCTGTCGACTTCGCAAAGACAGACGCGGCTGCGTTGACGGGGTTCCGGCCGAGGAACCGTGGCTCCAGCCAAAAGTTGGCGGAGACGATGCGCTGTACGTCCACTCGCTCCGCGCGCGCTCACAGCGCCCCTTGAGCAGAGCGGTGTGTCGTCCCGGACATGGGATGAAGTTGTTGCGCGCACGACGAGCGCGCTAAGGATGGCAGCGCAGTTCGGCCTCTCCATGGAGGCCAGGGTGAGCGTCATCAAGGGCCGCGCGTGCGCCTTTGCCCACTATGTAGCCCGCGTAGCAGTGATGCCGCGTCGTACAGCGGGCCGGCTCGCGTCCCTTGTGGGCGCCTTTGTCTGGGACGGTGGCACGGCGCAGGTCGCTCGACGCCTTTGCCAGCTGCCGCCTTCTAGAGGAGGACTCGGGCTGCCCTGTGAAGCCACCATGGCGCGTGCGCTCAGCGCCAAGCTCGTAACCACGCTGGTGGAGAGCGACGCATACCTTGGGCGTTCGCTCATGTTTTATTGGATGAGCACAGTGCGGCGCTTCACCACTGAGCGCCATATAGGTCCACAGGGCGAGAGGCCTCTGCGCTTCTATAGAGCGGCTGCTGGTTTTAAGCAGTCTGTTTGTACTGACTTGCCAGGAGTCGACCTGACTGAGACGCCCGCGTCTCGGCTGAGCGAGATGATCGCGTGCGTGCGCCTTGGCGCCGACGACCAGCGGCGCACCGCGGTACGCAAGTGGCGCACGTGGTGCACAAGTCGTCTCCCTCCGCAGGTCCGCGACTTTGAGTGGAGGAGGAGATGGAGAGTCCTCCCCACGCGCGAACGCCTCTTATCATGGGGCCTTGTGCCCAACGCCCAGTGCGCGCAATGTGGAGCGCGAGAGACAGCGCGACACACTTTCTTTGAGTGCCGTGTTGCCCGTATGATGTGGTGGCAGGTGTATCGGATGTTTTCAGTTCGTGCCGGGCCAGGCATCCGGCAACCACGGGATTATTTTGGCAAACTAGTGTTTATGTCCACTATGTTTGTTTTGTGGCGTCGCCGCTGTCCGGCCGAAGCCCGGCGTCAACCGGCGACGGCTATGTACCCCGCGTTGCAGAGCCTGCGTCTCCTTATCTGGCAATACCTGTCTGAAAGGCTTGCAGCGGATGGGGAGGCGCGGTTTCTGCGACGGTGGCACACACGCTTCTTTGTCGTGCACGAAGGTCGGCTGGTTATGCCGGCGCTGCGGTATTAGCCGGGCCGACCCCCCCCCCCCCCCCCCCCTCTCTTTACCGACTATGCTGGTTTGTTCGAGGATGGTGGTGTATAATTTTGAAAGGGCCAATCACCCTGAGAAAGATCCTTGCCCCCCCCCCCCCCCCCCGTGCTTCGTTGCTACGGGAGGCTGATTCTTCTTTGTCCAGTGTTCGTTCTATGCACTATAGGCTGTAATTTGTGATATGTGTTAAAATAAGGTCATGGTGTTTCTGGGTGGCCACCCACTTTGTATACACTTGTTTTGCCCTCAGTTGAGTGTGTTTCCAATGTTTTGTTTGTTTGCACTGTTGAATAAACTTCCCTTTTATTCAGTGCCCGGATGAGTGGATTTCAGTGCCCGGATGATGGCTCTCGGTCTCGGCGTGACGTCACCACACTGCCGACAACGGGGGCTAAAAGCATTTCATGTTTAAAATTTCAGCGTCCTGTATTGTACCGCCTCTTCTATTCAGTGCCAACGACCTCTTTTCACATCACGTTCTTGAATGTGCACGAATAAAACCATCTAAACCCCCTGTTCGGTAATAGCGCTGTGATTTTCACGTGTAGGCCTTCTAGTATGTGCCACAATTCCGCTCCTTCTAAGTTGTTCACATTCGAGTCACCAACATGCTTCGAGCTGGTTTTGGAAGGCGGCTACTGGTTGAGGACCGCCGCTTATTGAAAGGAACCCCTAAGCCGCGGTTGGTGATCCGGCTGGGCGGGCCGTCAACGCTGCGGCCTTCGGTTGTTGGAGCTTTCAGATGCTTATCTTAGAGCTCACGTTCCAGGCAGCAACCTCTTCGTCGGCGATGCAGGTGTCACTAGCAGTGCCACTACATAGTACTGTAATCAGCCTGACCACGAGAGAGAAATGAATGGCAAAATAACAATGAAGTGGGGTGGGTTTGGCAGGAAAACTCAGGTCATAAATGCCAGCTTATCAATATCCCTCAAACAGCATACATGGTATCGAGGGCAAAGCGAATAGACCAACAGTACAATTCAAACTACGTTTTTGAACATAAAAGTTTCCTTCTGCGTCTTTGACATGAGTGATGAACGTCAGAACAAAATTGGCAGGATGATCACGAAACATGAGTTCATAATGCTTCGTCAGCGGTTGCATTTGCCCTTCATGGTGACCCTTGATGTTTTTGCTGTAATGGATGCTTTTACTTTGAGCTGCGGCTTCGCACGAGCAGCACAGTGTTCCTGTAGGGTGGAGGTATTGCGAAGGTGAGTGGATGATGCTTCTGGAGTATATAGGTGGAGCGGCAGCCGTCTAACTTGGGAGGTGGGCTAGTGAGGCGGCTGGTGGGTTATGCTTCTAGGGGAAGCTGGCTGTGCCTTCGCGTTTTCGAATTCTATATCGCCGTCGATACTGGCCTTGAGGAAGGTGTAGGTAGGATGGCTGATGGTGAATGGCGCTTCTGATGGGCGACGATGGATTGTGAGGCCGGTGCGCGGGTGGGCAGCCCCTTAATTAGGGGGGAGATGGGTAGAATGGGAAAGGTGGCTTGTGGGCGGTGCTTTTCGAGAGCTGAGGCTTCACGCAGACAACACGGCCGCTTTTGCCGAATGCCACTGGTACTACTATCGTACTAAAACAATTGGCAGTGGCTTGGCTCTGGTTAAGCCTGGATATACAAGCGAAAAGCTGCAGTTATGCTTTGTTCGACGTCATGGCTGTCGCAGTTCGCGCACAATGCACTGGCAGCACCACGGTAGCGGTGTAGATTTTGAGCCAACTCCCTCGCTACCACTTCTGGGTCTTCTTTTCTTCCTTCCATGGCGAATATCTGCGCCTCCTCTACGGCCACCGCCGCCGCCGCTCACGCATGCGTTCTCGCAACGCCTTGCGAAAGAACCTTCTCTTGGGACGGAGACCGCCGTCCCAACCGTCCCAAGCGGTTAACCGATGGCGAGGAGAAGTAAAGACGGAGCGCGCGCCGCGGCGCGCGGCCTCTTTTATGTCCGCCGCCGCCGCTCGGGCGTTATCGCAACGCCTTGCGATAACGCGATAAGAACGCGATAAGAACCGCTAGCAGCGGCGAAGGGTAAACAGGTGGCGAGGATGAGAACGGAGGGGGTGTCGAAGAGGACGAAGGGCGCGCCGCGGCGGCGCCCAGGGGTGGCCCACGCGAAGCGCCGTGTTGACGAGCCTAGTGAAGCTTTTCGCTTCAAAAGGTCAATCAGTTTAGGTAGTAACGGTTTAACTCTATTAGTGAATTTTATAGCTATATTTGATAAGCGCCCAGGTTTGGTCAGAGATCTTTAAGTTTGCGTTAAGAATAAGAATACCAGTTTTGAGAATTTCACACGCGGTGGCACGTATACCTCCTGACGTCCTTCAACCCACACGTACTGGATAGCCAGAGCCCAGCGGAGCCATGGTGGCAAAGAGTAGGTGGTGCGATAGGCGCAAGTATCATAGCCTTGTTCGACGTCTTTGGGAAATGCCCAGCTTTGTGAGTATTTCTGCGAACCAGTTAGGTGAATTGTTCATTCTTATGAGTGTGAAATGCTTCACTTATTAGGAGAGCAACCTTGTTTTTCGCTCACAACGACAACACCGACGCCGGATTTTCCTCAGAACAGGAGCTTTAACACTATTAAGTTAAGATTTTATTACATTATATTGATGTTTGATGCAACCTGGGAACAACCGTTGCCGGTTTGGCCGGACAACGGAGTGCCTAGGAACTTTGGAAATGACAGGGGCCTTTAATTCCAGTGCACCCAGATGGCTAGTTTTGTGGCCTTACTTAAGCAGCCTACAGGTCTTCACCACAGCCTATTCATTGGGCAACTAGACTGCTGACTCACCTTCACTGCCTACTGAAGAGAGTTCTGATTGCATATGCGCCAGAGGGGCGTCCGGCAGCCATGTTCTTGTCGTTAATACGGCTTTTCGCTCTTCTTTACAGGCATGCCTCAGCGTATCGTGAGCGGAGGTATTGTAGAGCTCTTACCAGTGTCTTGAGTTTTCTCACGGCCTCTGATGGGTTCGCCCCTGAAGCCGGGTGACTACATCGCCGAACTGTGCTACACACCTGCGATTTATAAGAACCGCATATAGATGGAATATTAATAAAGACCTATAAAAGATATCGCTCCCGCTGAATTCTCGAATTGTTTAGAAGATACATTTATAACTAATAAAGGCTGATTTCAAGAAGACCATTGGTAAAAAAAAAGGATATTCCGCGTGTACATCGTACAAAACAGAAGACTAGAAAGTTTCAAGGCGCACAATGCAGCAGAAATTTGGAGCTTCTCAAAACAAAATAGAAGACAAAAAATATTCCTTTCCCGTTATTTCCAGCCACAGAATAACATTTTCCCTCAGCCTTCTTACGCGCTTCCTTTTCCGTTTCGTTAATCTTTCTCTTAAACCTACTTAACAACTATATAGCAAAGTATCAGCGTTTGAAGCGCTTTTTTTTTCTCGTATAGTTTGACAAAGCGCACGCAGTGGCTGTGGAATTCTTTTTTTGCATTTACTTTGCTTTAACTGCAAAACATTCCGCGATCCTTGAACTTGCGTTTGACTGACAGTCACTATCTGACATTTTGTGTGCAACTGCAGTCCTGCGATAGCACACATATAAACACTGTAGGGGTCGTGTTCAGTAGACAGCAATAGGGCTCTGTGCTTAGCAAGGCAGTCATACAAGAGCTCTTTCTTCCTAACTGGTGCGTATTGATAACCTTTCAGAATTCTGAGGAAGCTTGTAGAATACTGCATACGTAATACATTACGTTCAAGCTGTAGGAACCACAGAATTTCGCGTGCCGAAAGCAATGCAATGATATTATTCTTTTTTGACTAATGCTTGCAATTGTAAACAATACATTTGTTGCATGGCTCAAAATATTACGCAGAGGGCGAGGGACGAGTCTTTTGAGGCGAAAGCTTAACTTGCCCCTTAGAGAGAAAACCTGCATGTGTGTGAGGGAGCACTCGATGGTCCCCATAAAAGGTGGCGTCCACGTGCAGAAGGTCTGCGCATCCGAATGCAACCTGATGCGGCAGCTGGGGGAGGAGGGGGGCATGGGTCGCGGTAGGGAGGCGACTGCGTTCACGAAGTTCGCGGGGCGCCGCGCGAGGCATCTGGTTGCATCTTGCCGCAGCGCGCGGAGCAGAATGAGTGCAGCGGTGCTGCAGCGGCGGCTTCGAACAGTCAAGTAGAGTTAGAAACTTTCCGGCGGCGTGGCAACGCTTATCCCTCTTCGCATTATTCCCCAGCGGGCGGTGACTGCGTTCACGAAGTGTGCGGGCGGGCTTTCGCTTTCTACCGACTAGTATTTGAAGGCAAACATGTAGAGTTCTTCTGGCTTTTTTGTTCTACGAGTCTTGCGCAAAGATTAGGCGATGTGACTGACTGCATAGTGATAGATTATGCGTAAACGATAAACTATAGTAAGCATAACATAATGGAATGTAGGTAGACAGGTTTCTTAACAACACGAAGTGAACAAGGGCGGGGGAAAGCCTCAAGGTGCTAGCCAGCATTTCGACACGGGGACTTGCCTTCGAAGACAAGTGCTTTTTTTTCGAAACGGTGGCTAGTACCCTGAGGATCGCCCATTCCTTGTTTACTTCGTATTGTAACGGAACATAACAATAATGGGAACACTTCTCGTGGCGGTTCTCTTCGTCAGGAAATCTGGAATTCACCGACGTGTGCCCTCCTCTAACGGAGCTACTGGTGTTAAAGATCGTGATGTACTACTCGTGCAGGAAACAGAGAGGCTGAGGCGATCACGAAATTAAGCAAGGCTCATTTCTTCATCGTCAATCTTTTTACCAAACTTGCGCGTCTCACAGGCTTGCGTCACACGATCGCGACATAGCCCGTCTCACATCAGGGTGTTGGTCCTTACACTAACTCACACACACGCACACACATACACACACGCATACATACATACATACATACATACATACATACATACATATATACATACATACATACATACATACATACATACATACATACATACATACATACATACATACATACATACATACATACATACATACATACATACATACATACATACGTACGTACGTACTATCGCGCTCAATATGAGTTGCAACGCGCGGTCATCGACCGGGGCTCGTTCCGTGGTCTGCCTCCTCCAAACAGTCGCTCGGAATTCTGGGAGAAACTTTTTCCTGAGCGGGGGTGCTGTTGTTTCCTCGAACAGCAGTTTCTCCCAGAATTCCGAGCGACTGTTTCGAGGAGGCACACCACGGAACGAGCCCCGGTCGATGACCGCGCGTTGCAACTCATATTGAGCGCGATAGTACGTACATACTGCCTGTTCCGTATTTATCTGTCCGTATTAGAAAAAATTCTCCTGCACAATCTACTGGACTATATCGGCTCAAATGCCGACTACAAGGTAGCTTATGATGGCCTTCGTCTTTCGGTAAGTAATTTAATATTTAAACTCTCCTGCATTTTCAGGAATCGGCGAAAAACTGCATTCGCTGCGGCAGAACTTTTTGTCCAGGCGAGCAAAGAAGCCAGTTTGACAGGCTGCGCCACCTGGCGAGCGGTGAGGCAACCGATGTCACGACTTGGGGCCCCCGCCGTGACATCGGTTGCCGCACCGCTCGCCAGATGGCGCAGCCTGTCAAACTGGCTTCTTTGCTCGCATGGACGAAAAGTTCTGCTGCAGCCGAATGCAGTTTTTCGCCGATTCCTGAAAATGCAGGCAAGTTTAGATGTTAAATTACTTATCGAAAGACAAAGACCATCATAAGCTACCTTGCAGTCGGTATTTGAGCCCATATAGTCCAGTAGATTGTGCAGGAGAATTTTCCGTAACAGGGACAGATAAATACGAAACACGCGGTACATACATACATACATACATACATACATGCATGCATACATACATACATACATACATACATACATACATACATACATACATACATACATACATACATACATACATACATACATACATACATACATACATGCATACATACATACATACATACATACATACATACATACATACATACATACATACATACATACATACATACATACATACATACATACATACATACATACTATCGGGGACAAAAGTGGTATACTCCACGCGGAGGGAGCCGCAGCAACGGAGAACTGCGGCAATTTTGGCGAGATAAAGCACGAAACATTGAAACGAGCCAAGTGACTTGCCTGCTGATAATAAAGCTCACTCATTGGCTGTCTCGATCCCAGATGCCGCCTGTAGATGGTGTTGCAGCGCAGTTTTCTGTTGCCCTGGCTCCCTCCGCGTGGAGTATACCACTTTTGTCCCCGGTAGTACATATCCTCCAGGCTGCCGCTGTGGCTCGGTGTTTGTGGTGCTCAGCTACTTATTCGACGCGATTTCGATCCCAGCTGTGGCGGTCACAGTTCCATGGGACAAAATACTAGAGACCCGTGTACTGTGCGATGTCCGTGCATGTTAAATAACCGCAGGTGGTTGGAATTATCCGGCGACATCCACTACGGAGTACCTCATAGCCTTAGTCGCTCTCAGCCGTGAAATCCCGTAAAAAAACAATACAAAAACATACCCCCTACATACCCCCATTCATGCATATATAAATGCAAACTTTCTTCTCGAAGTTTACGCACTGAATGGATGTTGGTTCTAAAAAGATCGTTTTCAAGCAGGAATTCGTGTGTTTGCATGATCATACGCACCATTGTAAGTTTTCGCTTCTTCCCTGCGTCATTGGATGACTTCTTTGTGTTTTTGGAATATGTGTAAGTGCCACACGACTTTTCCAATCCAGTGGGCCTTCTTTCAGTCGTTTATACCCTTACGTTGTTCGCAGTAACAAGCGATTGAAGAGCACCAAATTATAAGTGAAATGAGGAGAATCTAGCGTGGAGTCACACTAGATGATTCACACTAGGCGATTGCATACCTAGTGGAAGCCCAGCGATGTGAGAGCCTAAAAGGGTGTGCTTTCTCCATTATTCCGGAGGAAAATTTGCGTATTTTGCGCATCGGAGATTAATGCTTCGAAATATCTGCCAAGCCCAGTGAAAGACGGAAATGGCTGCACTCGCTGACTTTCCAACCTAACGTGAATGCAGGTCCATAAAAATTTACTTCTTGTAGCTGTATATCGCTGCTTAGCAAGTGTGTGTGCGTGCGTGCGTGCGTGTGTGTGTGTGTGTGTGTGTGTGTGTGTGTGTGTGTGTGTGTGTGTGTGTGTGTGTGTGTGTGTGTGTGTGTCCGCGTGTGTGTGCGTGTGCGTGCATTCGTGTAATAACACTCGATGGTACCCACAAAAGATGGCACCCTCATGCAGCCTGGCTGTTGGCGGTGAAATTAATGATTGGTAGCGCGAGGTTTCTCGGGAAAAGCAACCTGGATCGCACAAACGCCACTGATGGTATAGCACAAGACATCGCAGGTCAGTGGTGCACAGCTTAATCACTGCACCGCTGCGCCAGGAGTAGTATAAGGACTCCCACGTATCTATGAATGTAAAGTTGATAATGATCTTATGCAGATGGTCGCCGCATCTCAATCCAATCAGATGTGGCGGCTGGTGGGGGATGAGGGCGCGTGCCGCGGTAGCGCAGCAACTCTTCACGATGTTAGCGCGCAGATCAGAAGGGTGCGGATGCGTCGCGGCGGCGGCAACGTGGAGCCATACAGAGGTAGATTTGCCATTTGCGTGACATCGGGTTACAACACGGCGCAGTCCGTGGCGACTGCGTTCACAAAGTGAGCGGGCGGGCTTTCGCCTTATTAAGTGTCTCGGCAGACTGTTTTTAATTGGAGAGGGAGCGTGTAGCATTCACAACTGTAAAAGGTGGAAAGGTGGGAAAATACTTCTGTTCTTTCGTGACAATAGCTTGTGAACATTTATTCCATAGCTCCTTCCTGTGGACCGGAAACAGCTTCCTGTCTCATTTTGTATGTCATCACAGTGGGGCTGGAAAAAAAAATCGTATCTTAATCTCCTGCTTTTTAGCAGACAACAATCGGAACAAAGGTGGAATATTAAATCTGTTTTGAAAGCACTGGTTACTGGCAAGTTGAAGTTCACGCTGATGGTTCATTAGCTCCCTCTTGCGTATAACACAGTAAGTTACCGTCGGAATGGTCATGTGTCATGAAGAAGCGATAGCTCTATATGGCAGTTGAAACTTCATCTGGGGCCGATCTCCGCTGAGAACGCGCTGTTCTGACGGTTCGTTTAGCTGCCTCTAGGCCGCGACGGCGTCATTATGGGCGCAGCTATTCGCTAGCAGTTGTCTTATCGCTATAGGCCAGTATGGGCGAGCGAAGGTTTTATAGGTAGCGCGGCAGTCGATTTCGGTGAAGCGGTCCCATCACGACCGCGTACGGTTCGTGGCGGATGGCCACCTACGGGAGCGCAGTCAAGACGACCGCGGCACCCGCTGCCGTCAGCCGTCGCAAACAAACCGAAAGGCACGTTCTCGGAAACAACTAACACTATGCGGCCCTGGCGTCTGACCTAGCCCCGCGATTGATCAGTCATGTTAGGTTTGCGGGCGGTGGCACGTCGCGAACGTGACTAAATGCCATAGAAGAGAGCCCTGAGCTGTTGTGCGCTGGCGTGATTTCGTCATTGCACAAATTTTTCGTCTGGAGCGCTTCATGTTCACTGGATAGAATTTCCACCCGGTCTTTATCAAAAGAGCGTCCGAGCCTGTCTTTCTTTCATTTGGAGCTACAAGTTAACTTCCGTAAATCCGGACTTGTACGAGGTGTCCAGAGCTAATGTGACCTCAGATTGACAGCAAGTGGTTCACAAGGCTTAAAAAAGTCCCTGAGTATAGTCTATTGGCTTTTGTTTATTTCCAGTTAGAGTCCCTGCAGAATTTAATAGTATCAGCATTATCAGCCAGCTTAATCTCTATGCAGAACGTAGCCTTTTTTTTCTTTTCTGAAGCACCTTCCAGGCATTTCCGCCAGTAAACCAAGTGAACTTGTCTTCATCACTCAAGATGAACTTCTGCCACCCATGACTGCGTTTTCCCTTCCCTTGGTAACCAATGTGTCACCCTACAACACCTACAGATATTTTCTGGGCTTTGCATATTGTATAAAAGTATATTTTCTGTGCTAAATTTCATTCAGAATTCTCTTAGCAACTCCCCTCTCATCACCATCATCAGCCTGACTACGCCAACTGCAGGCCAAAGGCCTCTCCCATGTCTCTCCAATTAATCGCGCCCTTTGCCAGCTGCGGCCACCATAGGGCCCGCAAACTTACGCCCACCTAACTTTCTGCCGCCCCCTGCTATGCTTGCCTTCTCTTGGAATTCACTCTGTTACCCTTAAGGGCCGGCGGTTAGCTTGCCTTCGCATTACATGCCCTGCCCAACCCCACTTCTTCCTCTCGATTTCAACTAGGGTATCATTAACTTCACTGTGGCGAGGTCCTAATTTTTGCCCTTTTTCTTCCATCACTAAAAGCTTGGGAAAATACCTACCTCGAGAGATTTCGGCAGAGCGCCTACGCAAAATTACACAGAACAATATCTCAAATATCACCGCATTGTTCCCATCTGCGACGAGAATTGGGAAATCCTGAGCCAACTCCTTCCTTTTGCTGAAAGGGAAGTGTTATCAGGGCAATCTTTGTAACCTATGAGCAGAGTTTTTTTTTCTTGCTATTTCTTAGCTTTGTCTACTTTAAAGAAACCCTGATGTTAGTGCGTTTTCTTTTTGTCGACTGCTGAGTTCAAGAAATGTTCACTTGTTGAAACTGGGACTCTATCTACGATGAGGAAAGCCCCAATTTTCAGCGTGGAAAGCTTTAAATTCGGAGAATTAAAAACAAAAAAATCCCCTATATCTGTGCGAAATCACTGATACGCTCATCAACATCGATCAAGAATCTTGTCACCGTACGTACATACGTATATTCTTTTGATCTTGTGCTTTTGCATAGCAACCGAGTTATTACTCGAGCTTACCCGAATTAAGCTCGTGCAGTAGCTCGGGTAATCCCGGTTAAGTTCCGAGGAGTGCCGCGCTAGCTGCCCGAGAGGTTGCTCGAGAAGCAAAACATAAATCGAACAATCCCTACCAGTGTCTGTGATAGAAACATCTACTGGCAGTGCAGACGCGCATCGCTTAACCGCTTGGCCACTGCCCTAGTATTGCATGAGGACTCGCAGCCATCTATGAATGTTAACTAGAGAATGATCAATTCTGCATATATTGGCACTAACCCACTAAAAATATTGAGTCATACCCATAAGGCAGAGATTACGTGTCTCCTCCATTTGAAGAATGAACACCTGTTTTCGCACGTCTACTCGGTTTAACTACTTTAAATCCTACCAATTTTTGCAGAAATTTAACACCTATGATAAGTGCAATTTTACTGTACAAAAATTTCCCGCATTCTCCAAAAATACCTCAAATGAAATAAGATGTGGCGGTTAGAATTTAGTGCCAGATAATGCTTGCTATTCTCATTACTTGTTTTGACATACTGGCCCCGCACTGCAAATGATGCCCCCCGTGCGCATTCCCGAGCGTCCTGTGGTGACCGCGCCTGAAAACAGGATGCCGCTCTGCTTAATTAAGTCTTACACTCGCCTGGTCTTCATGTTTTCGTTCCTGGACGATACGATACCGCAGCCAGAAGCTACGAAAAAAGGTGCTGGGCTTTACTCGGAAAGGGAGACTTTTTTTACCCTTACCATCAGCATTGATTTTAAAAGGCTTCAGTATTGTATCACTTCCTATAGAAGCGTGTGAACACGATGCCATTAAGGCCGTCCCGCTTTATTCTAGAAGTTTAAAAAATATATAATTGTGCCCTTCTTTTCCAGGTCTTCTTCAAAATGAAACCAGAAAAACTGACAGTGATTACAGGCACACTGCTTGCCCTAGGTGCCTCTGCTTTGTGCACTTCTGAATACCTGAAGGTACGTGAGTAAATAAATGTAAAAAATCGTTTATCGTTTCCTAAACAAAAGGAAATATCCCGTTTTCTACAGCAATTCCCAAACTTACCATCTTGCTAGAGTTCGTTTTTTATTAATAATTCGTATTAATTAGGCTGAGAGGAGGTTTCGTACAATGCGTATCGTTGTTATTCTCTGTTGTGTTGTGTTGTGTTGGGTTTAGTGGCGCATAAGCATCTGAGGCTATCATGCGCCAATCTCAAGGTGTACGTTGTTAATATCTTTACTGGACATTGTAACACATAAATAACAAGTGCTTACGAGGATATAAAGTTATCATTTCCAATGCAGCTTAGTTTCGAGAAGTTGCTGTTTCTTGAAAAACTAATCCGACTCGTAACCACTGTCATCTTTTTGTTCCGACATCTGAGGTCTAAGACTGAGCGGATGATTTCGGGCTTCGATGCCACAGATGACACGTTGGATCCAACTTTGACGCAATGAATGAACCATTTGTCTAGGAGAAGGCCTGCTTCCAAACCGGTTCCGAACTCGTCAGACTAACACGCCGGAAGCTGAGTTTGGTGCCCTTCGGTTTAAATGCGCGGAGTTTCTGAAATCTGAAGGCACCTCAGTGAGGAGCCATCAATGAGCAATTCCAAAGTTTTATGGCATCAGAACCAAGGAAAGACATGCTTTGAACGCAGCATAGAAGAGAGCAGTAGTTGTGTAGCCCTTGTATGTGAGTTTCGAGTAAAAGCGAAGCCGCGTATTGGAATACGCCCTCACGAATAATTGAGCAACTTCATCTTACGAGAGGAAAGTGGCAACGCAAATGTGAAATGCTTCTCTAAAATGTTTTCTGATGAGGTAGAACGAGATGGACCGCAGTGAACAAGCAGCTTCAAAGATGTTTGGACAACAAAAACATCAACGAGAATGCCGTCTCTACTCCGGCTACCCACGGAGGTAATGTGAATATCTCAGCTTCTTCATCGGAAGAATTATTGCATGAGATGAATAGATAGAGAGGTGAGCTCTCGGGGATTTCAAGCAGAGAGGAAGTACCAAAAGAAGCCTCGATATAAACAACGGTGGTGTTGCACCACGCAGTGGAGGTATGAATCTGGATGCGGCGAAGAACCATAACGAAGGCAGCACGACAGTGAGCCATATGAAACTTCAGAGCGCTCACGGTAGCGCTCAGAGCGGTCAATAGCAGGACAAAGTCCTGCGAGCTGTGGTAACTCGGCAACAAATTCCTCAATATACTGGTCACACTGTTAGACACGGCTACGAAAACGACTGTATTGGACAATGACACACTTGGTAAAAGCGAAATGTTGCGGTAAGGGTGCTATGGCTTGGTCGGATAGGGAGTCAAAGCTCAAGTTGTTGTCGCTGCAGCAGCGCCGCCTCGCTCCCCTGGCGGCGAGAGCTGAAATTCTAGGGAGCGTGCAGAGACGTGTACGGGCGGATTGAACGCGCTTCGCGCGTGATGTTCTTCCACGCTTCGCAATGGCATCGAATTATGCATCTTCGCAGAAAACTGTAAGTCGTTACTGCTGTGTTGTGGAGTGCCAAAAAAATCTGCGCGGTTCCAGAAGAGTGAGAAACCGCCTGTGAAATTTCAACTCTTCCGAGGCAAGTGGTACGAAAAGCAGAAGCACAAAGCGTGGATCGCCGCAGGGCCCAGAGTGTACTATTTGTCGTGCAGAGATGTCGGCCTAATTGGCATCGCGTATCAATATTACTAAACGTATGTATACCTGGGAGACTAACGCAAATGCAGGCATTGCCCACGACACGCTCACTGCAGGCGTGGTTGAACTGTAATGTTTTTTGTGCGAGCGAAGGCAATGCACTTCATTAGTAGATAGGTTTAAATGAATATGATAGTATCGCAGATATTAACAGGATGGAGAGTTTGGCTTTTTTCGTTCGATACATTTCGAATTAGCAGCGCAAAAATGCGAAACTCGGTGGAATAAACGACACACTTTCAGCGCTCGATTAGTGTTGCTTCTCCATGTCTTTATGCTCTGTGTTTTTCGCGGTGCTTTCGAATTGAAAATGGCATATAAGGCACTTGACGGCAGCTTTAGTTTAGGCTGCAATTAGTGCGAGATCATGATAGCGCTACTAGCGATTGCCATAGCGCACTGGTTTTAAGCTTCATTGCTCTCGTCTATTACTTTACTGTGCTATTATTCTGGTGTTGTGCGTGACAGATAGCACCTGCGGGCCACTTTAATCAATAGCATTTCAAGTGGGCGCTGAATGACTTTGGCAGTTGGCAAGGCGCGTTTGCGTTTGCACTGAAAAAAATGCTTCTTGTGCACTACGATTTATTCTTCGGCCTATCGTTGTTAAACATTTATTTTAAGACAATTCAGTAAGACAGTGTAGCTCTTGAACACGCTCAACAAACGTTCCATCGAAGCAGGACCGTCAAAATTGTGAAACATACCGTTGTTGTCGTGCGAGCACCGCCTTGCAACGAAGAGACCCACGCAGCCCCACTCCCACTTTATGGCATTCTCGCCAAAGAGGGCGCGATTGCTCGATTCTAAACCATCGCCTGACCGAGCTGGGGATCCTTATAGACCTCTAAACCAGACGAAGAAGTTATAACGTCTCCTCTCAGGACTGCTGCAAAGCGGTTCCGCTGCCGCTTTGCTAGCGCCAAGCGCGCACAACAGTTCAGTGAGCAACCAAGCTATGTCCAGGGAGCCCTCACTGGAAAGGAACGTGTATAAGACAGCTTGCAGTGCTCAGGTGGCGCTGAAATAATTCCACTTGGCCCACCCAAAAACTGCTCAACCAAATCCCAAAACCTGATGCCGTAAGCCGCTTCTGTCACTGCAAATGAGAGACCGCACTGCGAGCCATTAGAGTTGCGTGTTTGGCTGACGACATTCCCTGCATAGCTTTCCTTCACGCAACCCAGTTAGCTGTCGCACGCCGCGTGCGGCTTTGACAGAGCTCGGTTGCTCATGTCGATAAGCGCAGGTAGGTGGACGTGGTGACAGGTGCGCCTAAAAATATTTGATCGTCTTGTTAGACTCTGGGTTACGCTGATGCGATGCGCATGGAAAAATTCAGCACACGTTGCCCGGACGATGCGGCTGGAATGAGGCTTGCGTCAGCAGCATCCGCGGACAAAACCGTTTTGTGTCCGTTCCAAAAAAGGGACTAAGTGTCAAGAATGTGCTGACTTTCCGCACAGATGCTGCGCAGATGTAGGGCTTTTGCGACGCTCAAGTGCGAAGTATGATGATCTGGAAGCTAGGATGAGCGTTTGAACATGTGGGGTCCATTGTGGCCAGGGAGCACATGCCAATTTGGTGCCATTTTCAAGGGTTTCCAAATGAAGTGGTCAGCAAGTGCTTCGTCATTTGTGCGTTAAGAAATGCGCTGTTTGTGTTGGTATAGCCAAGAAACTCCCATTCTTGCATTGGAAACCATTTATTTCACCTTTTTGACTGTGAGGACAGGCCCAATGATAGCTTCACTTGTGGCTTTTCATAATTTGTGTTTTCGAAGTTTGCAAACATACAAAGATTGTTCCGTACATAACATGTTTGGTAACTTATCAAAGCCTCACAGAGAGCACTTAAATACGCCTTGCGATTCCTTGAGCAATAAAGTTGAGTTTGCGTTAAGTGTCGTGTGTGTTCCTTCATGTTGTCCTAACCCGTAAGCGCAGTTACGCCCTTCATAAAAGGTAGCCCATTAATACATTTCCACCGTCGCTCCCTCCTTCCACATTATTCTCTCTCCGCCTTTGCCGCTATAAAGAGATATTAATTTTGTCCCTAATAATGAACCACTAGTAAAATAAAATCCTAAGAAGGTGCTCGATAAGCCGTGTACGGCTAGGGTTATAATTAGGCCGTGAAGCCGCTGTACGCACCGCGTTTCTCAGGAAGGTAGCGCACCACCTCTGAGTTACCAAACAATCAAACGATATTTTTTTCTGAAAGCAGTAACAGATGTAAAATACACTGTAGCGTATTTCGTTTTGCAGCGCAAAAAGTGGTTTCTTTTGCTCCCAGCAAAATGCAGGCGAACTTTCGTCGCCTAATTCAACCTCCTTGAACTTTTCAGAAAAAGCCTACTGACAGCTGCATATGTCTACAACAAACCGGAGAAATATCGACGTTTCCAAATGGCATGGAATGCATCGTGCGTATAACCGACATTTAGGTTCGGTTTATGGGGTTTAACGTCCCAAAGCGACTAAGGCTATTAGAGACGCCGTAGTGGAGGGCTCCGGAAATTTCGACCACCTGGGGTTCTTTTACGTGCACTGACATCGCACAGTACACGGGCCTCTAGAATTTCTCCTCCAAATAAATTCAACCGCCGCGGCCGGGATCGAACCCGCGTCTTTAGGGTCCGCAGCGGAGCACCATAACCACTGAGCCACCGCGGCGGCTATAACCGACATTTAAGGTCCTTGATGGCGCGGATATGTGTCCCACTTGACGTCTTCCTGAATATTAACATCCACCTGCTCAGAGTGTCCTACTGCCATCTTCGATGTGCTTCAGCGCAAAATGCTCCAGCAACTTACAAGCGTACGCTTTTAGGCAAGAAATGATAACCTTCAGAAAAGGGGCCCCTTTCACGCCTGTTCCTTCCCCTCATCTCTCTGCTCTCTTATATGATGAGACGAGAGTGAGCTGTGGAATAGCATCGGAAAACTAGCTAGAGTGGATAGGACAGCTATCAAAACAGGCGTGAGGTGCAATATCTTCGACAATTCCGCAACGCTCACCTGTATAATGGGTTTCCCGGAAGATTGCAGTATACTCCAGCATCTTCATGTGCAACGAGGCCAAAAAAGATCATTAAGTCGCATGCCCAGCGTTCATAGTGTTCTGCAGGTCTCCACACTTGCTTCTAGTCAACTCATTGTTTAACCTTCTCCTCACTCTCTTCTACCTCAGGGGTGCCGCGTCTGAGCACAGGTCTACTACATTCAGTCGTCAGTGTTGCCGCCACTTAAAGAGAAACTGAGGACAAATCGATGTTGGCCTGTGCCGATAGGGCACTGCGCTGTAATGAAAAGGAGGTCACTCACACGGAAAACAGATCTAAAGGAAAAAGAATACGGTTAAGCCGAAAATCGCTGTCGACGCACGCTGTTTACTCGCGAAATGGTATGGGGATGGCGACATTTGGTTTTTGCTTTTATGGCCTCTGGTAACCAAAGAGAGCTCCCCGAAATACCCCCGAAAGCAGAAGATTTGACAGCCGTCGCCGTAGCTCAGAGGTAGAGCACCGGACGCGTACTTCGGA
The DNA here is from genome assembly GCF_055824585.1 of Amblyomma mixtum. Classification (NCBI taxonomy): domain Eukaryota; kingdom Metazoa; phylum Arthropoda; class Arachnida; order Ixodida; family Ixodidae; genus Amblyomma; species Amblyomma mixtum. Next base: position 109,367,211 of record NC_143013.1, read on the forward strand.
GGTCGTGGGTTCGGATCCCACCGGTGGCATGTGGTTGTTTTTTCATCTGCTTTTCTAATCAATTAGCTTTAAGCGATAACATATTCAGTAATAATCAAAAATCGAACAGCACAAAATAAATAAAAAAGAAAATAAAAATCACCTGTCTCCCCTGGTTTCTGTGGCTGTTGGCTTCTCGCATATTTATAACGAGCCCCTCATTCCCCTTCCCTAGTTTGCTTAATTGCTTAGCGAGGGTCTCGTTTCTGGCAGCCTTGACGCCATAGGAAGCATAAGAGGGTTCTCACAGCTTCGCCCCTCGCCGTTCGATGACGTTCTACGTCACATCTGCGGTATCTCAGGACGTGCTACGTCCGCCGCTATATATATATATATATATATATATATATATATATATATATATATATATATATATATATATATATATATATATATATATATATATATATTCCAAACTACTTCAGATGAGACTGAAGATGGTATCTTGAGGAAAGCTTAAGGCAACTACGGTTGTATAGCCCAAGACTACAGCAGTGTGGGGTGGCCCTACATTTTAATACTCGACGAATGGTATGCATGAGGGGAAAATGTTAACATAACTTCATTCTTGCTGTTCAACTTGATAATAGACCTGGCAGCGAGGATATGACGGAGAGTGGAACTGGAAGCGAGGAACATGCCAGGATGGCCTTTGCGTATTGACTGAAATACCATTTGGTTGCAAGGATCAACCCAAACCGGATGTGGTGAGTCAGCTATTGTGTAAGCTCTTAAACCAAATGCTGAAATGCCTGTCAGTAAGGTTTGAGACTGCAGGAATGAATTCATAGGAATGATTCTATGTCCTAAAAAAGCAACAAAGTAGGAAGAAACTTATGAAGTGTTTATTGTTAAACTGTTAACTTCTCCTGCACGAGAAGCCAAAAACTATCAACCATACTGACCATAAGTCAAGGGCTTGCGCGGGAACTCAAGTTAACAGAGCTAAAGAAATTCTGGCTGGATTTGAAATACGTGTCACTCTCGGTAGTCTCCTTTGTCAGCTTCCGGGAGTGGCTGGTCATAACTTCATTCCACAAAAAGTTCCGCCACATCTTTTCTGAGGATGCGCAGTGTTCAACAGAGGTAGCTGTAATTTTCATATTGAGCCGATTTATGTTTGCACCATCGAATTTGCGCCGGCGCTGACGTGACAACCGACGTCTTTAACGCTGCGCGCCAACGACAACGAAGATGTAAAAGAGTAGGTGGGCGACGAAATCGAATATGGGTCGCTCTTTGGCGCCCCAATTTCCCAACAACGCGAGCACTACCCAGAAGAAGGACTTCGAAAAAATGGCCACGAACCTGCCCATAAGCCCATGTATTTACGGCAGGAAGACACTGAGATACGTGCCCGCAATAGAGCTCGAGCGTTGGCGAGATAATGGTCCTTTACGATCCCCCGAAACCGCCGAGCAGACAGTCCAGGTACAAAACCATGAGGTAGGTGCGGGCCCATGAGAACAAAGCTCCTAGGCTCAAATTTCAAGCAAGCCACCGCAGTGCTACTCGCTTATTCTGGCGCTGATTCAGTGGTAACCTGATTAATTTATTGTGTTCCGTTCGTCACAAAACTGGGCCTTTGTAAAAAAAATTGGCGGGGCCTTAGCTTTGGTTAAGCCTGGTAGGTTGCGAAAGCGCGCAGCGCCTCCAACTGAAGGAACGCAGTGCGCCGCGTCTACAGGTCACGCGTGGCTACCGGCTTTTTGAGAAAAGGAAATGGCGCAGTAATTCTCTGTCATCTCGGTGGACACCCTAACCGCACCGTAAAGGAAGGGAGGAACGCCACCACCCGTTCGGCGCGATGCCTTGTTGTTGCGACTGAAAGAAAGAACTTTTGGTTTGGTTTTGTGGGGTTTAACGTCCCAAAGCGACTAAGGCTATGAGAGACGCCGTAGTGGAGGGCTCCGGAAATTTCGACCACCTGGGGTTCTTTAACGTGCACTGACATCGCACAGCACACGGGCCTCTAGAATTTTTCCTCCAAAGAAATTCTAGCCGCCGCGGCCGGGATCGAACCCGCGTCTTTTGGGCCAGCAGCCGAGCACCATAGCCACTGAGCCACCGACTTTTAGAACGCCGCCGGGCTTTCTGCGGCATAGGCGCGTTGCTTAGCCAACCGCTCTTGCCTTTCTCTTTCTTCATCTGTGTCCTCGGCACGGCGCCGGCGTTTGCGCGCAGCACGTCGCTCTAGCGACGCCTTGCACAACTCCTCAGACATGACTAAGCGGAGCGCGCCTGCGGCGCCCCGTATCCTCTCCTAGCGAGCGCCCTCACGCGGCGGGCCGTGGAGGCCGTCACGTGGCAGCCGCCGCGCCGAGCGAAGGAATGACTACGGCCGAAGAGACGAATTTGGGCCTCTCTCTTTCCTCCATGGGGCCTCTGCTCTCCTCTGGTCGTGACGCCACGCTGTCACGTGGTCGTGCCGGCCAAAGGCCACTACTGGGCATGCGCCGTTACCGAGGCAACCATTACCGTGGCAACTATGGCTCCACAGCCGCTGCGCCGCACTGCGCATGCGCAGAGTCACGCCGCACAGCTGGGATATAAGCCAGAAGCGATGCGCTCGCTCCTCAGACGCCCACCATAGGAGGAGAGCGGCCGTACCCGTCACGGCAGCAGTAAATTGTCTTCCTATCCAGAAGTCGTCGCATGGTACAAGGCAGGCCGACAGCGTGAAAACGAGGCGAGAAAGGCTAAGCGGGCGGCCGACACGCCCGAAGAACGAGAGGAACGTCTCGCGAAGTGGCGCCGCCAAGCTTCTGAACGACGACGACGGCTTGTCGCTACCGAAATGTCAGTAGACGAAGCTGCTTTAGCGGCGTATATCCTGGCCTAGCTGAGATAAGGCACTGCCAATTTTTAAGCATGTTCAGCATGAAATGGTGGAAAAAACAGCGCAGACTTAGACAGAAAACACAGAAAAGAGGGGAGACACTACAAGCGCTGTTTTCTGTCTAAGTTTGCGCTGTTTTTTCCACCATGAATTCACACCAACTAGCCCAAATGTCTGCTTTGCTTCAGCATGAAATGCTTTTAGCTCCCGTTGTCGGCAGTGTGGTGACGTCACGCCGAGACCGAGAGCCAACATCCGGGAACTGAATTCTACTCATCCGGGCACTGAATTACACACATCCGGGAGCTGAAACGAGAGCATCCGGGCAGCATACGAGATTTAACGAGACTCTCTAAGAGAGAGGGCCGCTTAGAGCAAGAGGGGAGGTCCAGGGTGAGAAGGGCTTTGGGCGGAAAAACTGCTTCCGCGTCGTCCCCAAGGATGGCGCAGCGGTCCCACACTCACGCATGTAAAAGACCGGCCGCTGGGCCTTCAGCTGATGATGTTTCCCTCTTTGGCAGGCAGATGTATAGACGCTCGCGGAGTATTCAAAACGCTCTGCATATACATTCTTGTCAGGCCTGCGTCTCGTCGTGTCCGCGTACGCTTCAGCATCGTCCTGCATTTCAATGCCGCCACCGTCACAGCTGCTTAATCCGAGCAATGGAGCCTGACAGAAACCGGATACAGCTGACGAGGCAGGGCGGAAAAGATTCCCCAGACACTCACAGGAAACGATTGCGTCCACATGGACCAGTGCACGGTATGTGTGGTGTGGTGTGTTGAACACTAGACCCATTTCAAGATTTTGACTAGTGCCATCTACAACCAATGTGTTATGCCCGCAAACATTTTATGCTTACTCTACTCTCGGTTACGGGAGAGGCAGAGATTTTATTCGCTGTGCTGTTTTGTCGCTGTACCAGTGTGTCCCGTGTGCTGTTTTGTCGCAGTGCTGTTTCTTTCCCTGTGCAGTTTTGTCGCTGTGCTGTTTTAAGCATGAAATGCTTTTAGCTCCCGTTGTCGGCAGTGTGGTGACGTCACGCCGAGATCGAGAGCCAACATCCGGGCACTGAATTCTACTCATCCGGGCTCTGAATAAAAGGGAAGTTTATTCAACAGTGCAAACAAACAAACATTGGAACACACTCATGACTGAGGGCAAAACAAATGTATACAAAGTGGGTGGCCACCCAGAAACACCATGACCTTATTTTAACACACCGTACATATCACAAATTACAGCCTATAGTGCATAGAACGTACACTGGACAAAGAAGAATCAGCCTCCCGTAGCAACGACGCACGGGGGGGGGGGCAAGGATCTTTCTCAGGGTGATTGGCCCTTTCAAAATTATACACCACCATCCTCGAACAAACCATCATAGTCAGTAAAGAGAGAGGGGGGGGGGGGGTCGGCCCGGCTAATACCGCAGCGCCGGCATAACCAGCCGACCTCCGTGCACGACAAAGAAGCGTGTGTGCCACCGTCGCAGAAACCGCGCCTCCCCATCCGCTGCAAGCCTTTCAGACAGGTATTGCCAGATGAGGAGACGCAGGCTCTGCAACGCGGGGTACATAGCCGTCGCCGGTTGACGCCGGGCTTCGGCCAGACAGCGGCGACGCCACAAAACAAACATAGCGGACATAAACACTAGTTTGCCAAAATAATCCCGTGGTTGCCGGATACCTGGCCCGGCACGAACTGAAAACATCCGATACACCTGCCACCACATTATCCGGGCAACACGGCACTCAAAGAAAGTGTGTCGCGCTGTCTCTCGCGCTCCACATTGCGCGCACTGGGCGTTGGGCACAAGGCCCCATGATAAGAGGCGTTCGCGCGTGGGGAGGACTCTCCATCTCCTCCTCCACTCAAAGTCGCGAACCTGCGGAGGGAGACGACTTGTGCACCACGTGCGCCACTTGCGTACCGCGGTGCGCCGCTGGTCGTCGGCGCCAAGGCGCACGCACGCGATCATCTCGCTCAGCCGAGACGTGGGCGTCTCAGTCAGGTCGACTCCTGGCAAGTCAGTACAAACAGACTGCTTAAAACCAGCAGCCGTTCTATAGAAGCGCAGAGGCCTCTCGGCCTGTGGACCTATATGGCGCTCAGTGGTGAAGAAGCGCCGCACTGTGCTCATCCAATAAAACATGAGCGAACGCCCAAGGTATGCGTCGCTCTCCACCAGCGTGGTTACGAGCTTGGCGCTGAGCGCACGCGCCATGGTGGCTTCACAGGGCAGCCCGAGTCCTCCTCTAGAAGGCGGCAGCTGGCAAAGGCGTCGAGCGACCTGCGCCGTGCCACCGTCCCAGACAAAGGCGCCCACAAGAAGCGCGAGCCGACCCGCCGTACGACGCGGCATCACTGCTACGCGGGCCACATAGTGGGCAAAGGCGCACGCGCGGCCCTTGATGACGCTCACCCTGGCCTCCATGGAGAGGCCGAACTGCGCTGCCATCCTTAGCGCGCTCGTCGTGCGCGCAACAACTTCATCCCATGTCCGGGACGACACACCGCTGTGCTCAAAAAGGACTCCTAGTACTCGGACCCCGTCCACGAAAGGAATGGGCACCGGGAGGGGATCGCTGAAGTTCCCAAAACGAAGCGCCCTGCACTTACTGGCGTTGAGCTCGGCACCAGACAGCGCCGCGTAAGTAGTAAATACGGCCAGGAAGGCCTCAAAACTCCGGGCGTCTCGGACGAAGATTGAAATATCGTCGGCATAGGCCGAGACGACGATTGTTTCCTGTCCTGTCAATGGAAAGCCGCGGATGCGTTCGTTGGAGGCGACGCTGCGCAGCAGGGGGTCCAAAGACAGGACGAAAAGAGCTGGAGAAAGAGGGCATCCCTGGCGCACGCCACGTGTTACGGGGAAAGGAGCGGTGACTGACCCGTTCACCAAGAGTTCGGCCGTGAGGCCCGAGTACAACGATTTGATGCGCTCAATGAAGCTGGCAGGCAGCCCAAAGCACCGCAAAACGAAGTATAAGTAGCGATGCTCTACTCTATCAAAGTCCTTAGCTTGGTCTAAGGAAACAAAAACCCCGCTAGTCCCTTTCGCTTGTCCGTATGCGAACACATCGCGCGTGAGCGTGAGCGACGCAAAGACCGAACGGCCAGGAACAGCGCAAGCCTGGAAGGGGCTAACGAGGTTTGGCAAAAGAAGACGCAAGCGAGCGACGAGAATCGAGGCGACCAGTTTGTAGTCAGTATTGAGCAGGGTTACCGGCCGCCACGCCGCCGGGCATGACGACGTCGTTCCCTGCTTTGGTATCAACACGATTCGGCCCGCACCGAAAGACGGTGGCTTAGCTCCTTCCTCGAGGAAAGCGTTCACCAAATGCGTGAGGAAGTCCCCGAGCACATCAAAGAAGGTGTAGTAAAACCCGGAGACTAGACCATCTGGTCCGGGTGCGGAGGCGCGATTCATGCCGCTTAAGACTGCGTAGACCTCCTCCCGCGTAGCGCGAGCGCAAAGAGCCGATTCCGCGTCGTCGGGCGCGTGGGGAAGGGCGGCGCAAAAGGCGTCTACAGCAGCGTCAAACCCATCCCACTCGCACAGGCCTTGCGACGCAAAGAGATGGGCAAAGTGATCACGGAAGACGTGCTCGATGTCTTGGACCTGCTCGCATCTGGCATAGTTACGCTTCCAATACGGGCCGGTCGGTCGCTCTTGTGGCGGCAGCTGTTCGCGTGAAAGAGGTCAGCGCGTTCCTGCGACGGCATGCGGAGATTCGCTGCGGTACAGGAGGCCTGGGACCCCTCTTCCAGGATGCGGTGGTACCGGACGCGAAGAGTGTCCAGGTACTCTCGCATCGCAAAGGTTAGCTCACCCCCTTGCTTCACGATACGCATGCGGCGTAGCACGTCGTTGAGCGCCGCAGTCTTCCGCGCGTGCTTTGCTCTGCCAGCCCGAATGAGAACTTCTCGCCATCGTGTTTTCAGGGCGTCCCAAATCAAGGGACTGAACTCAAAGAGGGCAACAGAGTCCACCAAATCTGCACGGATGTCGCGAATGCTCTGGTCGTCCACCAAGAGTGAGACGTCCATTCTCCAAGTAGAGAAGGTCACAATTCGGCCCGAAGCGCACCTCAAGGATACCGCGACAGGTAAGTGGTCGCTGAGTGCTCGGGCGCCTGGTGGAAATGGCACTACCTCGCAGGATATTAGTTGCGGCACGAGGGCTGGAGGTAGGTACACCCGGTCGATTCGACTGGCGCTACGGCCCCTAGCACGTGTGGCCACGAAAAGGTTCCCGTGCAGTTCGACCCACGCGTCCGTAAGGTGCATCTGGCGAACCAGTTTGCCTAGCTCTTTGGCGTAATAATTGGATGCACATTGACCGGGGCCCTGAATGTCACGCCACGAGTCTAGGACGCAATTAAAATCCCCCAGCAGGACATATGACACGGATTCAAGCAGGTGGGATGTAAGAGAGCGGAAAAACTCGCCTGTCAGAGATCGCGTGACGGGCGCGTATAGGTTTACAAAGCGAGTCCTCCGCCCGTCGAGGAAAATGTCCACCACCAGTACTCGACCATCGTAACCAAAGGTACAATGCGCACCTGCGCGGAAAGCCAGCGTTAGGAAAACAACTCCCACACCGCAAGACCGTGAGTCCGTCAAGGAAAAGAAAGCATCGACATGAAAGCGTGAACGGAAAGAAATAACGTCTGCAGGGGTGCGAAAATTACACTCCTGCAAAAACAAAACATCAATTTGGTACGAACGCGCAAGGTGAAGCACCTCCCGTTGCTTATCGGGAGAGCGAAAACCCTGCGCGTTAAAGGAGGCGAAACGAAAAACAGCCATCATGAAAATAAAGGAAGCAATGTAACAAAAATAAACAACGAAACAAGTAAACATAACAAAACGCTGACGGACTCACAGTACAGTTCTGCGGATAGAGTCTGCGAGTGCGTTGATACACCGGCGCTGGGGGGGGGGGCGTCGAGGCGCTTGGGAGGCGTCCCGGGTCCCTGCTGGCGTCCTGGCTGGCGGCCCCGCGGTGGCGGGACGACGATGCCAAGCGGTGCTAATGGTTGCGCGGTGGAAAGGTCCGGCCGATGCGCGCGGCTGCGGCAGCAACACACAGTCACACACGCACCAACACACCCCACCGCACAAACACCGTCCATCGTTCGCCAAACGCGCCGACGGAGCCAGCGCGCCGAAAAGATAACGGCGCCGTAGAGCGTCGAAAGAACGGCGCTCGGGCGGCCGCCGAGCAGGGAGGGGAGGAGGAAAAGGCCCGATAGGGCCTGAAGTCCGGCGAGGCGGCGCCATGGCGGAAGCTATTCGTTCCCCTCGACGTCCATGTGGACGCCGTCGCCATCGTCGTCTGCCGTCCTCGGTTTCTTCTTCAGCGCCTGGGTGGCCGAAGAGCAGGTCGCGCCGCCGTCCGACGACGAGGAGAGCTGGCGCTTGGGGTCGTCGAGCTCGAGAGCCTTGCGCGCCCCCCGCACCAACTTAGCTGCGCACGGGCCCTGCGGCGGCAGGGCGACCGGGATGTGCGGCGGCTTCGGTCGCGACTCGCTTGAGCCGTCACTGCTCGGGGCGTCCTTCACGGGTGTGTGCAGGGCGTCACTGGGGGAGGGCGAGCCAGGCGACGTGGTGTCCGTGCCCGTGCCCTCGTGCTGCGCCGCCGTGGGCGCGTCAAGCAGCGAAACCTCCAAACTCGGAGGTTCCACAAAAGAGGACTCGCTCTGCGAGTCGTCAGACTGGGACGAGGTCGATTCCGGGACGTCAGAGTTGCCCGTGGACAGCTCCGTCGCGGATTGGCCGGACGAGGTGCCCGCCGTCTCCGTGCCCGCCTGGTCGTCATCGGGCTTGGTCGCGGCGTCGTCCCGCACGTCAGCCCCCTCGAGAGGGCTCGCCGCCGCCTCCTGTGCCGCGCCGCTCGAACCGGCGCCAGCCCCCTCAGGTGCCGCCTTCGGCCCGGGTTGCACACCAGGCTCCTGGGAAGGTCTGGCTGCCGCAGCAGCCGCGGCCGCCGCGTAGGACCGCGGCACGACGCAGTCGAGGACGGGTGGTCGCCTCCGCACCTCTTGCATACCGGCTTGCAGTTGGCGCCGATGTGTCCGTACGCGCCGCACCGGCCGCAGCACGTAGCGCCGAAGTGGCCCTCGGCGCCGCACCGGGAACAGACGCGTTTCATGCCTCGGTATTCAATCATGGCTCGAACACCGGCCACCGTCAGGAAATTCGGCGGAGCCCGGGTCATCTCGAGCTTCACCAGGCGCGTCCCGATGCGGTTCCTGGACTGGAAGGCGACCTAGGTGATGGCGCGCACCTTCCCGTACGGTTGGAACGCCGCGGCGAGGTCCTCGTCGCTGACGCACGGGGGGAGACGGAAAACCGTCACGTGCACCACTGGAACCCCCATCTGCTCCAGTGGCACCTCCTTTCCGGCGATGAGCAGCGAGCCCAACGCCACCATTTTCGTTGCCTGCGCCATGGAAGCCACGGCCGCCAGGAAACGTAAACCACCAAGGTGCTGCAAATATGTCAGCCCCCCGACTCCGAGCACCTCCTCGAGCAGGTCGATGAGGCGATCGGCCGGAACAGGTTCCGGCACAGTAAACAAAAAGCATTGCGCCTTTGTGGGGTGCACTGTAGGGCAGGGTCTCTCCATCGCGACGGGGCCCGGGTCACCACAGCAGGAGCGCGGCGCCGGGCAGCAGGACGGCAGGCAGGACCTCCGGGACGCTGGATCCGGGGGCCCGCCTGGACAGGAAAAGCTCGATGATCCGCTGGCTCGACGGGCAGCTTAACGGCATCCGGGCACCGTACGAGATGCAGCGAGTTTAAACGAGACTCTCTAAGCCCTCCTACGGGACCGGCGTACAAGCGCCGGTTGCTCTCCAAACGAGTCACAAAAAATAACTGCTGCAAGTGTCTTCTCAATGTTCATCAAGATATCACTCAAGCTGTGCATTTGATTGCACGGAATTATAAGTTCCGGTTTCTAATAACGCGTGCGAAAAGCACATAAATGCCGCGATACACTTCGTTGTCATACGTGATCTCTTAGGGGCTTCGCGCATCGAAGCAAAGCCGCGCAGGCGCACAGGGGCCCGGGGGAGGAGCTTCTTGTCGTCTGCTACCGCGCTGGCGCGCACCTCGCTTGAGGTGCGCGCAGGCGCAGTGCTGTAGCAGACGACACGAAGCTCCTGCCCCGGGCCCCTGTGCGCCTGAGCGGCTTTGCTTCGATGCGCGAACGCGCCGGATTCGCTGGCGCTCCGCGGAGCGCGGCCACGCGGAGCTGTGTTCGCACTTAGAGTGGACCACCCTGTAGATTCTTGTCAGGCCTGCGTCTCGTCGTGCCCGCATACGCTTCTGCATCGTCCTGGATTTCAATGCCGCCACCGTCACAGCTGCTTAAGCCGAGCAATGGAGCCTGTGTTAGGCCCGTAAACATTTCATGCTTACTCTACTCTCGGTTACGGGAGAGGCGCAATTTTTTTGGGAGCTGTTTTGAAGCATGCTGTTTTGTCAATAGCTGATCTTTCGTCTCCCCGTTTCTGAACCGAGCTCTGCGGTATTCTATAAGGAAATCTGATCTTTTGACGTATCTGATTACCTAACGTCCGATCGCAAAGTTTACATGAAGAAAACTAAACCTGTTTTCGGTAATGTTGGAGGGAAACAACCATGTCCAACATTATTGGGAAAAAATTTTGAATTCTGGAAAACTGCAAGGTACCATAAAAATACTGAATATAATGATCCATTCTTCTGATATGTATCAAATGTTTCTTTTGTAGTGTTTGATTGCTTGAATCGAGCCTTAGAAAACCAAAGGGGAACGCTTTTGATGATAGCAAGCACGCAAAATAGCAAAATATGCAACCCTGTCGACGTAACATCTACGGATATATTGATTGTTATAGTGAAGTCTTGTACTATATGAAAAATATGGTAATGAACTATTTACCGTACAAAAATACCTTTGTCCAGAATTTTGGGTATGCGCTTACAATAAGCAGCGAGGCAATGGAAATTGCATGGGAATACACATACTTAAAGCAACTGCTTAGTTAGCGTAGATCCTTACCACGAGAATGAAATAACTAGCAGAATAAGAATGAGGAGGAGAAGTGATAGTTGTATCGGGTCGATGCTCACCTATGGGGCAGGAACTTGGAGACTAAAGACAATGGTTGGAATGAAGCTCACGGCAACAGAGCGAGGTATGGAATGGAAAATGATAGGTGTAACGAGACAGGAAGCGGGCAGAGTGGGTCAGGGTCTATAATATTGTCACGTGGCGGCCAGCAGAAGAATGAGGCGTGATGAACGATGGATAAGAGATGATTTAATGGCCGCTGGCCTAGCGCGAGCGCTCCGTCGCGCGCCACTGCCAGCTTCCTCTTCTTCACAGTATCATAGCTGAAATCAGGAAAACTAATGGGCGGGGGGAGGACATGTAATGCGAAGACAAGATAACCGATGGTCGTTAAGGGTAATGGAGTTCGTTCCAAAAAAAATCAAGCGCAGCAGCTTGCGTCAGAGAAATAGGTGGACGGATGAGATTAAGATGTTTGCGAGGATACGTGACCGCTGCTGGAACAGGACAGTTTAATTGGAGGCATATAAGAGAGGTATTTGCTCTGCTGTGGGCGTATTTAGGATGAACATGGTGCGGATGATTGTGATGTCGACAGGTGCGAAAGAGAGAAGAATAATTTCACCAGTAGAAAGAGCAGACATGTGGTAGGAATCTCTTAAGGCAGGCAGTGCCAAGCACGACAAAAGCTCTACATCCAACTTTTTATCCATGCCTGTGGCCGTGACTCTAATCTTAGTCTTATTTGCTTTGCATTGCTTTCAGGGAAGCAGCCTGCCGTTTGGCTGCACTTTTATATGCAGCAATGAACGCACTGGAAAATCAGAATTTGGGTACTTTCCTGCTACGACAGCTTGCAATGTAAGTTTGAACCTTCCTCGATACACAGAATTTGTCCACATGACATCCTGTTGGCGATCCCCCGATCACCCCTTCCTTATCGTGAGATATAACGGGATTCATAAGTAGGTCACATCTATTTCCCAAGCATGAAACTATGTCAGGAGCAACTAAGCCTTGAAAAAAAATTAGCGTACTGTTCTACACGCCCTGATTATCTGCCTTTTTTCATACACCTGCTCTAGTAACGATGATAAGAGCCCCCAGGGCGCGCTTTCGACGGCCACTCTAACCTGTTCCTGTGCTTTTAGGGTAGCGCCATTCTACCATTTTCTTTCTATCTTGCGCAACTGCGATTTTCTCAGCGTATCTACTCGAAGCATCAAGCGGCTAGCAGCGATATTTTCTCTGGGAAAGGATCAAAGCTTTCAAAAGTGCAGCGCACGAGCAAGACGCTGCTTCACCTAGTCGATTGCACACATGATTTCAATAATACTTCCTTACTAAGTAAATAACATTTTGCATCAGCAACATTTTAAAATCCCGGCATAAGGAACAGGCAAAGCTTCGCGGCTGCTCACAACCTATAATTGGCCAGGAAGTCCCAGGACAAATCCATTAGGACAGAGGGAATGTCTCTAGCTTAGCCCTAAGAGAACTAAAGGCGGTAGCATCAGCGCGCAGCCTGATGGTGTATAATGCTGACCGTAATTCTCCTTGCAACGTTAGATTGTTCTGGCGCAAGAAGTGGCCATCCCGATTAGTTAAAACATTAAGCGGTTATCAATTTGATGGATACAGAGGAAATGCTCGAGCATTCTTCTCTACCTTTTCTTCCCTTGTGATATCTTTCTACAGCCCTGGAACTAGAGCTGTGCCACTACTGTCACTGCCGCTACTTGTAACTAAGGCACTATCATCACTAGAACCTAATTACTATCAGAGGAGTATCCTTGCCTGTTGCTATCACTGGTGCTTCATCAGAGCCGGTGTTTCACAATAGCTGGTGTTAGAGCCGGTGGCAGGTGGAGGGTGGAGAATGGGAACTAACCTTGAACTCCATTTTCCACAGTTGGCAGACATACGTACACCGTCGCCGACGCCTGAAATATTTTCTCATCATGTCCCTCTCAATGCTCTCGCATTAAAAACTCGCATACCTCCTGGAATATGCAGCTGTTTCTAAATATAGGGTTGTTCTGATGAGGAGTCGCCAGAAAATCCTATCATAAAAGCAACACTGAATTTTAAGACCTGCGTCCCGCTGCAGGCTGGTCCATTTTTTCTTCGTGTATCACGCCGACCACTGAAAGCACTATCCTGAGGACATTGTGGGAAAATGAATACCTTTCAGCATACATGGACGCTCGATGTGCACTCTCGATAGCAGAGTGTATCGACGATGCCTCGATGTCAGCGTCGGCTTTCCAGGGTGGCGACTTCGTTTCAAACTTGTGTCACAAATTCGGTTTTTGCTCGACCACAATATCTTTTCGGAAAGCAGCATTTTCGTCTCTTTGAAGAACGAGATTGGTCGGTAGGGCTGTCGGCCACCGGAATCAAATTTCAAAGAAAATTTAGAACCTCTCTACGCGTTGCCGAGATCGGCACTATGTTTTTATTCAAAAGGCATCTCCAGATCGAGCAACGGGTGTCGCCACCCTGGTGCAGGGGCTCTGGTATCGAGACATCCTTTTTTTGGCTCCCGTCAGCGCTTCCTTCACACTTTCTTTACAACTGTGCAATAAAGGGACCAAGTATTGATGCTGAAGGACCCTTTTTCACGGAAACACTGCGCTGGCAAATACTGATAAGAAGAGAATGACGAGTTGCGCAGGCTCCGAAGTACTTTTTTATTGAGAAGCAGGGAATCCATTGAAACTCCTGAGACGTGCAACAAGTGACTCATCTCTAGTGCAATATCTTGCTTTGTTCTGCGTAAGAGAACCGAACTCTCGCTCTTATACTGAGTGCCTACTCTGCTGAAGAAAAATGCTGAGGCAACTTCACGTTCGACTGTTGAATACAGCAAATGAATGTCTTATTTAACGGTGGTAGCAGAACAAAGTAGAACAAGGGTGAGTATGACAGCGACAGTGAGAAGACCAAACTTTTACGTGTCGAAGCATTGTTAGAATCGGTGATTAGCCAGAACAAACTGCTCTCAACATAAGCGTAACTCTCTTCACATGCACCATAATTTCGTTATGCGTGTTATTGTGTTATCCATCCCCATAATGAATTTTTGTTTCAATTACACGGCTGACAACTTCATGTTGTTGCTTTGAGGCCGTTTTGACATATACGAAATTATGCCTCAATAATGCTTCCGATGGCATGTAGCGTTGAAAAGTAAATATTATTAATGCACCATCGTCTGATTTTGTAACGTGGTGTAAGAAAACTTAGTAGTAGTAGTAGTAGTTGTAGTTGCAGTAGTACTAGTAGTAGTACTAGTAGTTGTAGCAGCAGTAGTAGTAGTAGTGGTGGTGGTATAAAACCTGATCAGTGATATCAGAACTTAGTGCGCAGTTGCTACATCTCCACGTCAAGTCAGGAAGCGGGTACATAGTCTCAACATCCTATAATGTATAAAATAATACAATCTTATGCCGCAATGCATCATGTGAAAACAAAAAACCTTCACTGAAAGACCACAAAGTAAAGCAAAATACTAGCATGTGAAATCTTGAAAAGTGACTTACCCACAGAATGAGACAGACACCGGCTCCTTACAATAATTTATTTAGGTAATCCGCTATATAATCACTTGGATAACCTGATGCAGACCGCGGTCCGCGTTTGGGAATACAAAATTGAGATAACTTTGAAGGCCTTGCGGCAGTCATTTCTTCAACAGATCCAAATGCTCTTACCGCCACATTGCGTAATCCACATCGCGAACTATATACTTGTTAACTTATGTATATTGACTAAATATATTTTTGCTGTTTTTCAGCACTATGTGAACGAGACCTACGTACAAGGAAAATGCCTGCAGGTTGGAAATGAAACACTCTGCAGGTTATCAGCACAGCAGCATCCCAATAAAAACAAAAACTAGTTATCACTCGCTCCCAATTTCTGGCGTTCAGTGCTGCGCACTAAAATTTTCTTTGCAATAAACTACATTCCATTCGAGGCCCGTGTACTGTGCGATGTCAGTGCACGTTAAAGAACCCCAGGTGGTCGAAATTTCCGGAGCCCGCCACTACGGCGTCTCTCATAGCCTTAGTCGCTTTGGGACGTTAAACCCCATAAACCAACCAACCACGCACATTCTTGTGACAATCCTTCTGAACCATCAAGCTTCCTTCCTGACTAAGACCCACCCCGGTGATTCAGTGGTGCTCGGCAGCTGAACCGAAAGACGCGGGTTCGATCCCGGCCGCGGCGGCCGCAATTCGATGAAGGCGAAATTCCAGAGGCCCACGTACTGTGCGTTGTCAGGGCACGTTAAAGGGAAGCTGAAGAGATTTTCGAATTCATTAAGATGCTCACGTATGGATGTGGAAACCTTAAAAATCATGCGGGTGAAATTTTTTTGCAGATTAATCACTTAGGAGCGACGTAATCGCCGTTTAAAATTGCGCGGTAGCTCCGCCCCCCGCTGTCCGCCGAGCACTGCTGATGACCCTGACGATGCGAGCCGAAACCGGAAACCGTGGGGTGGTGACGTAAACATTGGTGTTCCGTCGCCTCGCAGCCTCCGCGACCGTGCTTGTTTCTGCGTGCGTGCCATCGTACGCTGCTTCGATCTGCCGTATGTTCCTGTATTTGTGCGTTTTTATGTTTGTGGTGACGTACAGAAACGTGTGCAGCATCGAGTGAAGCTGGGGACCATCATGACGGCGTTTTGCGCAGCCTTCGGCTGCACTAACACCAGCGGCCGCGACGATGTGGTCTTTCATTATTTCCCGCAAAATAAGAAGATTTCCGCGAGGTGGATCGCTGCTGTGAAGCGAAGGGATTTCAAGCCCTCAAAGACTACAATGCTATGCTTTGACCACTTTCGTGATGAAGACTATAACCAGAGCCTGTCGATAATGCGTTCATTGGGACTGTCAACAAAGTCGGCTCGATTGAAACCCGGCGCAATACAGTCTGTCTTCGCGCACAGGAGCTCGTCATCGCCACCGAGGCCAGCAGCTTTCGCGAAAAGGAGGAAGCTCGAGGTAAGAATTTGTGTGTTAACGCTATGAGAATTTGACTGCGCGAACCGGTGTTCTATGTAGTGTAGGCGCGTAATTTCGTGGATGCAAGACTTTCGGTAGTAGTGAGATGAACGGCGCTGGAATGAGAACGTCAGGACGGCAGCAAACTGCAGCTTACAAAATAAGTGCTTAGCTGTTATGCTTGCAGGCATGCATCCTGCATCTCGTACAGCATTGCTCATATCAGAGCTCGGCGCTAAAGTTTTTGGCTGAATAAAAATCTTAAACTGCTACTATAATACTACAAGAGCTGGAGCGACGCGAAGTGCGCCTCACAACCGGAGATTGCGCACCGCGCGTGAGCAGAGAACTTCGTTCGGTAAGCGAGCACGTGAAAAGACGTTATATGCAGCCTCTTTACTCAATTATGCTCGAGCTCACATATTCTAGGATTAATGCGTAGCCCTCAGTGGCGAGAACATAGGGAGTAATACGCGGCACATTTTTCTTCGTGCTCGGAGCGCCCAGAAAACTCTTTGCAGATGTTTCTGGTATACGGGCGCGCGGCGGTTCGTTTTCAATTTGGTTTCGCCTGGGGCTTGGCTGATAGCCGCCTCGTCAGCGCCCAATGTGCGCAGTCATGGCGCTTGCAGTCCGGCCCCAAAGCGTACACTTTTTTTTTTTTGAGCGATCTACGTCGGACGCGCCCTCTGGCGCTGTGTTAGCGTGTGAAGTTGCCTGTCAGGGTGTAAGTTTTTAAAGAGATCTTTTTTGCTTGGCTATAGTATTTGCAGGAGGTGCTCCAAATCTGCAAATACAACATGATATGAAAATAAAAATTTAATTAAGATATGCAATTTAGTGAGCGAATGGAAGCCTTCTGCCTATTACTGGTGTCTGCCATATCCCCCATTATAGCCCCAGGGATAAAATTAATACAAGGTTAGTTACCCATTTTTTAAAATAAATTTTGGACCTTCTAAAGAAACACCTGGTATATAATAAATGACCTCACTTTGCACGGAGCTCGCCAATCAACAAAACAGTTTATGAAATAAACCAGAAGATTTTACTCATACTGAAGCACACTTTTGTGCTGTTTGCAACAATAACATCATATTGCTTATGCCTTTCAGGTTCTTGCCGAACTGCTGCAAGATCAAGACTGCACACCAGACGATAGTGCAAATCAAGACTGCATGGAAAACGACATCATACCTGGAGGCTCCACACCAGACAGTCAAGAATACACACCAAACAGCAATACAAATCAGGACTGTGCAACAAGTCGAATTCCACTGGCAGATGCTGCTGAGGACCCTGCATCGAACTTTTCTAAAAGTGATGACAAGGCTTACAAGTCTGTTCACGTTCTAATCAGCCAATACCAGTAAAGTGTTCTGCCAGGAATACATTTATAATAACACATGTAGTCGTAAAAAATTGCTGAGTGCAGCATGGCTTCATACATTTATAATAATATATAATTGTGCGCTACGTGTTCTACAGCCAGCCTCGCGATTCGGCCTGATCGGTTGCAGCACGAGGCCATCGAGTTAGTGAAAAAAATCACTTGTCGCTTGATCTGAGAGAAAGGCGACCGCAAACGGATGGAGATATTCCTACAAGGGCTTGCAGTATGAAGCAACTCGCCTAAACAAGGATTTTAATTTACTTCCAGATCCCATCTTGGCACGCAGAACGAAAGGCGCACGTTTGTCACCTCGACGAGTTCTGCCGCAAAGCGCCGCAAATTTCTGTTTTACGCGTGTGTTATGAACCGAGCCGGCACGCAGCGACCGTGAAGCGATGCCAGCATAAAATTTGCGTGCAAAAAGAGCCTTATAACTTCTTGCGCATGTCAATGGTCTGTGTGGATTACAAGCAGATTTGCGGCAGCACCGACAAGCGGCAAGACAACAATGCCGACGATCGCATTCCGCTTACATTGCATTAGGAAAATTTCGTGCAGCAGTGCTATACAACATTGCTCGCTTCAAAATTAATTTATTGTATCTCTGAATGAAGTTTGGCTAGAAAAGTATGCTTACGAAAGGACATTTCCAACACGTGGAGATGCTGACACTTCGCTATCGTTCAAGCCAAAAGCACCGCTTGCGCCAGCATCGTTGCTTCCTTGGAGCGGTTTGCTCTTAGCGATTGGTTCGTACATGTAGGGGATGACGCCAAGATCCTCCTGGTAATCTTCGATGTGTTCCATCGTGATATAAGCATCAAACCAACAGCCCGAACCACCGCGCGCCGCGCATCGGCGGCGACCGAGCCGGGCTCACCGAGCCAACGCCAGTGTTTACGTCACGAGGCGCCCAACCAATCACAGGCGGCAACGAGGCGCGCGCGCTGGCCCGAGGCGCTGCTGCACTTTTCGCCAAAATAAAATAGGTTTGCGCTTTCTTCTGCCTAATTTCGATGAGAAATTCGAATTCCAAGGGTGGAAAACTGTAAAGTGCATCTCTTCACTCAATTTTTTCGGGAAACCTTTCAGCTTCCCTTTAAAGAACCCCAGGTGTTCGAAATGTCCGGAGCCCTTCACTACGGCGTCTCTCATAGCCTGAATTGCTTTGGAACGTTGAGCCCCAGTAAACCAAGCCAATCCTTCCTGACTAAAAAATTTAAGCGTCGGAGAGTTGTAGGTGTATGCATTATTACATTTTCAACACTTTTAAACAGTCGCCGCGGTGGCTCAGTGGTTATGGTTGTTGGCTGCTGACCCGAAAGACGCAGGTTCGATCCCGACCGCGGCGGCCGAGTTTCTGTGAAGGCTAAATTCTAGAGGCGCGTGTGCTGTGCGATGTGAGTGCACGTTAAAGAACCCAGGTGGTCGAAATTTCCGGAGCCCTCCACTACAGCGTCCCTCATATCCTGAGTTGCTTTAGGACGTTGAGCCCCAGTAAACCAAGCCAATCCTTCCTGACTAAAAATTTAAGCGTCGGTGAATTGTAGGTGTATGCATTATTACATTTTCAACAATTTTAAACAGCCGCCGCGGTGGCTCAGTGGTTATGGTTGTTGGATGCTGACCCGAAAGACGCAGGTTCGATCCCGACCGCGGCGGCCGAGTTTCTGTGAAGGCTAAATTCTAGAGGCGCGTGTGCTGTGCGATGTGAGTGCACGTTAAAGAACCCAGGTGGTCGAAATTTCCGGAGCCCTCCACTACAGCGTCCCTCATATCCTGAGTTGCTTTAGGACGTTGAGCCCCAGTAAACCAAGCCAATCCTTCCTGACTAAAAATTTAAGCGTCGGTGAATTGTAGGTGTATGCATTATTACATTTTCAACAATTTTAAACAGCCGCCGCGGTGGCTCAGGGGTTATGGTTGTCGGCTGCTGACCCGAGAGACGCAGGTTCGATCCCGACCGCGGCGGCCGAGTTTCTGTGAAGGCTAAATTCTAGAGGCGCGTGTACTGTGCAATGTCAGTGCACGTTAAAGAACCCAGGTGGTCGAAATTTCCGGAGCCCTCCACTACAGCGTCCCTCATATCCTGAATTGCTTTGGGACGTTGAGCCCCAGTAAACCAAGCCAATCCTTCCTGACTAAAAATTTAAGCGTCGGTGAGTTGTAGGTGTATGCATTATTACATTTTCAACGCTTTTAAACAGCCGCCGCGGTGGCTCAGTGGTTATGGTTGTCGGCTGCTGACCCGAAAGACGCGGGTTCGATCCCGACTGCGGCGGCCGAGTTTCTGTGAAGGCTAAATTCTAGAGGCCCGTGTACTGTGCGATGTCAGTGCACGTTAAAGAACCCACGTGGTCGAAATTTCCGGGGCCCTTCACTACGGCGTCCCTCATATACTGAATTGCTTTGGGACGTTGAGCCCCAGTAAACCAAGCCAATCCTTCCTGACTAAAAATTTAAGCGTCGGTGAGTTGTAGGTGTACGCATTATTACATTTTCAACACTTTTAAACAGCCGCCGCGGTAGCTCAGTGGTTATGGTTGTCGGCTGCTGACCCGAAAGACGCAGGTTCGATCCCGAACGCGGCGGCCGAGTTTCTGTGAAGGCTAAATTCTAGAGGCCCGTGTACTGTGCGATGTCAGTGCACGTTAAAGAACCCACGTGGTCGTAATTTCCGGAGCCCTTCACTACGGCGTCCCTCATATCCTGAATTGCTTTGGGACGTTGAGCCCCAGTAAACCAAGCCAATCCTTCCTGACTAAAAATTTAAGCGTCGGTGAGTTGTAGGTGTACGCATTATTACATTTTCAACACTTTTAAACAGCCGCCGCGGTAGCTCAGTGGTTATGGTTGTCGGCTGCTGACCCGAAAGACGCAGGTTCGATCCCAACGGCGGCGGCCGAGTTTCTGTGAAGGCTAAATTCTAGAGGCGCGTGTACTGTGCCATGTCAGTGCACGTTAAAGAACCGAGGTGGTCGAAATTTCCGGAGCCCTCCACTACAGCGTCCCTCATAACCTGAATTGCTTTGGGTCGTTGAGCCCCAGTAAACCAAGCCAATCCTTCCTGACTAAAAATTTAAGCGTCGGTGAGTTGTAGGTGTGTGCATTATTACATTTTCAACACTTTTAAACAGCCGCCGCGGTGGCTCAGTGGTTATGGTTGTCGGCTGCTGACCCGAAAGACGCGGGTTCGATCCCGACTGCGGCGGCCGAGTTTCTGTGAAGGCTAAATTCTAGAGGCCCATGTACTGTGCGATGTCAGTGCACGTTAAAGAACCCACGTGGTCGAAATTTCCGGGGCCCTTCAATACGGCGTCCCTCATATCCTGAATTGCTTTGGGACTTTGAGCCCCAGTAAACCAAGCCAATCCTTCCTGACTAAAAATTTAAGCGTCGGTGAGTTGTAGGTGTATGCATTATTACATTTTCAACACTTAAACAGCCGCCGCGGTGGATCAGTGGTTATGGTTGTCGGCTGCTGACCCGAAAGACGCAGGCTCGATCCCGACCGCGGCGGCCGAGTTTCTGTGTAGGCTAAATTCTAGAGGCGCGTGTACTGTGCGATGTCAGTGCACGTTAAAGAACCCAGGTGGTCGAAATTTCCGGGGCCTCCACTACAGCGTCCCTCATATCCTGAATAGCTTTGGGACGTTGAGCCTCAGTAAACCAAGCCAATCCTTCCTGACTAAAAATTTAAGCGTCGGTGAGTTGTAGGTTTACGCATTATTACATTTTCAACACTTTTAAACAGCCGCCGCGGTGACTCAGTGGTTATGGTTGTCGGCTGCTGACCCGAAAGACGCAGGTTCGATCCCAACCGCGGCGGCCGAGTTTCTGCGAAGGCTAAATTCTAGAGGGGCGTGTACCGTGCGAGGTCAGTGCACGTTAAAGAACCCAGGTGGTCGAAATTTCCGGAGCCCCCCACTACAGCGTCCCTCATATCCTGAGTTGCTTTGGGACGTTGAGCCCCAGTAAACCAAGGCAATCCTTCCTGACTAAAAATTTAAGCGTCGGTGAGTTGTAGGTGTATGCATTATTACATTTTCAACACTTTTAAACAGCCGCCGCGGTGGCTCAGTGGTTATGGTTGTCGCCTGCTCACCAGAAAGACGCAGGTTCGATCCCGACCGCGGCGGCCGAGTTTCTGTGAAGGCTAAATTCTAGAGGCGCGTGTACTGTGCCATGTCAGTGCACGTTAAAGAACCCAGGTGGTCGAAATTTCCGGAGCCCTCCACTACAGCGTCCCTCATATCCTGAATAGCTTTGGGATGTTGAGCCCCAGTAAACCAAGCCAATCCTTCCTGACTAAAAATTTAAGCGTCGGTGAGTTGTAGGTGTATGCATTATTACATTTTCAACGCTTTTAAACAGCCGCCGCTGTGGCTCAGTGGTTATGGTTGTCGGCTGCTGACCCGAAAGACGCGGGTTCGATCCCGACTGCGGCGGCCGAGTTTCTGTGAAGGCTAAATTCTAGAGGCCCGTGTACTGTGCGATGTCAGTGCACGTTAAAGAACCCACGTGGTCGAAATTTCCGGGGCCCTTCACTACGGCGTCCCACATATACTGAATTTCTTTGGGACGTTGAGCCCCAGTAAACCAAGCCAATCCTTCCTGACTAAAAATTTAAGCGTCGGTGAGTTGTAGGTGTACGCATTATTACATTTTCAACACTTTTAAACAGCCGCCGCGGTAGCTCAGTGGTTATGGTTGTCGGCTGCTGACCCGAAAGACGCAAGTTCGATCCCAACCGCGGCGGCCGAGTTTCTGTGAAGGTTAAATTCTAGAGGCCTGTGTACTGCGCGATGTCAGTGCACGTTAAAGAACCCACGTAGTCGTAATTTCCGGAGCCCTTCACTACGGCGTCCCTCATATCCTGAATTGCTTTGGGACGTTGAGCCCCAGTAAACCAAGCCAATCCTTCCTGACTAAAAATTTAAGCGTCGGTGAGTTGTAGGTGTACGCATTATTACATTTTCAACACTTTTAAACAGCCGCCGCGGTAGCTCAGTGGTTATGGTTGTCGGCTGCTGACCCGAAAGACGCAGGTTCGATCCCAACGGCGGCGGCCGAGTTTCTGTGAAGGCTAAATTCTAGAGGCGCGTGTACTGTGCCATGTCAGTGCACGTTAAAGAACCGAGGTGGTCGAAATTTCCGGAGCCCTCCACTACAGCGTCCCTCATATCCTGAATTGCTTTGGGACGTTGAGCCCCAGTAAACCAAGCCAATCCTTCCTGACTAAAAATTTAAGCGTCGGTGAGTTGTAGGTGTGTGCATTATTACATTTTCAACACTTTT
The DNA here is from genome assembly GCF_055824585.1 of Amblyomma mixtum. Taxonomy (NCBI): domain Eukaryota; kingdom Metazoa; phylum Arthropoda; class Arachnida; order Ixodida; family Ixodidae; genus Amblyomma; species Amblyomma mixtum. The sequence goes on from NC_143013.1 coordinate 109,389,867, forward strand.
AAACAGCCGCCGCGGTGGCTCAGTGGTTATGGTTGTCGGCTGCTGACCCGAAAGACGCGGGTTCGATCCCGACTGCGGCGGCCGATTTTCTGTGAAGGCTAAATTCTAGAGGCGCGTGTACTGTGCGATGTCAGTGCACGTTAAAGAACCCAGGTGGTCGAAATTTCCGGGGCCTCCACTACAGCGTCCCTCATATCCTGAATTGCTTTGGGACGTTGAGCCTCAGTAAACCAAGCCAATCCTTCCTGACTAAAAATTTAAGCGTCGGTGAGTTGTAGGTTTACGCATTATTACATTTTCAACACTTTTAAACAGCCGCCGCGGTGACTCAGTGGTTATGGTTGTCGGCTGCTGACCCGAAAGACGCAGGTTCGATCCCGTCCGCGGCGGCCGAGTTTCTGTGAAGGCTAAATTCTAGAGGGGCGTGTACTGTGCGATGTCAGTGCACGTTAAAGAACCCAGGTGGTCGAAATTTCCGGGGCCTCCACTACAGCGTCCCTCATATCCTGAATTGCTTTGGGATGTTGAGCCCCAGTAAACCAAGCCAATCCTTCCTGACTAAAAATTTAAGCGTCGGTGAGTTGTAGTTGTATGCATTATTACATTTTCAACACTTTTAAACAGCCGCCGCGGTGGCTCAGTGGTTATGGCTGTCGGCTGCTGACCCGAAAGACGCCGGTTCGATCCCGACTGCGGCGGCCGAGTTTCTGTGAAGGCTAAATTCTAGAGGCCCGTGTACTGTGTGATGTCAGTGCACGTTAAAGAACCCACGTGGTGGAAATTTCCGGGGCCCTTCACTACGGCGTCCCTCATATCCTGAGTTGCTTTGGGACGTTGAGCCCCAGTAAACCAAGCCAATCCTTCCTGACTAAAAATTTGAGCGTCGGTGAGTTGTAGGTGTATGCATTATTACATTTTCAACACTTTTAAACAGCCGCCGCGGTGGCTCAGTGGTTATGGTTGTCGGCTGCTGACCCGAAAGACGCAGGCTCTATCCCGACCGCGGCGGCTGAGTTTCTATGAAGGCTAAATTCTAGAGGCGCGTGTACTGTGCCATGTCAGTGCACGTTAAAAACCCACGTGGTCGTAATTTCCGGAGCCCTTCACTACGGCGTCCCTCATATCCTGAATTGCTTTGGGACGTTGAGCCCCAGTAAACCAAGCCAATCCTTCCTGACTAAAAATTTAAGCGTCGGTGAGTTGTAGGTGTACGCATTATTACATTTTCAACACTTTGTCGTGTCCGGCCGCTGTGTTGAATGCAGCGAAAGACGCACACGGTACTTTAAGACTTCGTTTATTTAAAGCCGATGAGGGTGCGACCAGCGTCGACCGAGGCAGGAGCCGAACTGGCCGCCCGAAGAAAGGAGGGAGTGGAGAAGCGTCCACGGCAGGGAGTGGCTTCCCAGAACAGGAGGAGGGTGCGGGGGCGCACCGTGGGGGGGGGCATCCGGCGACAGCGTGCGACGAGGGGCAAGCGGTCGTTAGGAGGAGGATGCGAGTGGTCGTTAGGAGGAGGATTGAGTGGTCGTTAGGAGGAGGATGCGAACTGTCGTTAGGAGGAGGACGCGGGGGCGCACACGCACAAAAGCAATAAGGGGACACAACACTTCCTTCCCCCTTAGAAAGTTGCCTGGTATCGTGCAGGGGGTCGGCGCTCACGCGTGGAGGCGCGCTGGCTTTGTGCGCTCGGGGGAGAAACACTTGTAGGCTGGCTGTTGTTCGCTGTGTCTCCTGGGTCTGTCCTAGGCGAAGTCTCTTCTTCCGGGAAGAGGTGCCAGGCTATGTGGGAAAATGGTGCACGTGTTCTCTCCGCTGGCGGACAGCTCTCAGGCGGCGTCGTAAATCTACGCAGCTGGTTGAGATGTCGGCGTGCTACTGTGCCATGTATGTTGACGAGCCAAGAGCGCAGGCCTATGCGTCTGACAATTGTAGCTTCCTCCCAGCGTGGCTTTTTCAGAAACTGTCGGGCGAGGACGCGCTGCCCCTCATTAAGCGTGCCGCAGCGCGGAATTGCTTTTTCTTCCCGGAACGTCTCTGCCTTTGGCTCGGGGAGGATGGCTGTGAGCTGGGTTCGCATTTCACGCTCGAACATCATTTTCGAGGGGGTCTCGCCTGTTGTGCTCTGAACCGTCGTGTGCTGCTTGAAGAGAAAGCGCGCAAGGCGGCGCTGCAGCGAGCCTGTCTGATCTCTTTCAAGGGCGCGTTTTAGCTCGGCTACGTAGCGCTCGGCTTGTCCGTTTGTCGCTGGGTGGTAGGGGGCCGATGTAACTGATGAGATCCCGTTGTCGCGATAAAACTTGAGGATCTCCGCAGACACAAACGGTGTTCCGTTGTCCGACACTACCTTGCGCGGCAGGCCGAACGTTGCAAATAGTGATCGGAGGTTGTCAATGACTGCTGCCGAAGTCGTCTGTCCCATTTGCCTTATCTCAAGCCACTTTGTGTAGGCATCTACGACCACAAGGAAAGTGCAGCCCTCAATTGGTCCTGCAAAATCAATGTGCAGTGTGTGCCATGGTGTGTCTGGCCTTTCCCATTCTGGGACAGGAGCTTTCGGCGGGGCGCTCCGGCTGCTCTGGCAAGGCTTGCATTCTCGCACCACTGTTTCGATGTCGTTGTCAATGCCAGGCCACCACATGTAGCTTCTGGCACACTTTTTCATTGCAACGATGCCCCGATGTCCGGCGTGGATGAGAGACATAGCTTGTGCGCGTAGTTCTCTCGGCATCACAACTCGGGACCCAAATATGATGCAGCCGCGATGGGTGCTCAACTCTGTAGCTCGCCTGCGGTAAGCGTCGAAGTTGTCCCCTTTGAGTTTATGCACGTTGCCTTGTTGAACAGCTGTGTAAACTAGCCGGAGAGCTGCGCACTTCTGCGTAGATGCTGCAACTGTGCCTGCTGTAAGCGGAGGTTCTGGCAGTGCTTCGAACATCAGAACGTCTCCTGGTGGAAATGGTTCGTCAACAGTTGCGTCTAGTGGCAGACGGCTTAGCGCATCGGCGTTTTGATGTTTGCCGCATATCATCACGCCTAGTGGAGAAAACCAATTTCTCCCTAGAAGGCTTGATCCTGTGCCCTTCACAACAAGCAGAGGTAGCGTATGGGTCTGGCCGTTGTAGTTAACCTGCACGTTGGCAGAGCCCAATAGTGGCAGATTCTGTCCTGACCACGTTCGCAGGTGCGTGTCGTCTTGTTGCAGGGCGGGTGCGTCAGATGGCCATGAAGTTCGGAACGTGTCCTCACTGATCAGAGTACAGGCTGCGCCGGAGTCCACCTCGAACTTAATCAGCTGGTGATGTACGCTTACTTCTGTAAAAATCTTCGGTCGCGTGCCGAGATTCATGGTGTTCAGGTCGTACAACACAGATGGTGTTGCTGATGTTGTTCCATGGAGATCAGATAGCGGCGTATTCTCTGAGGCGTTGACGCTGTGATTAGGCTGGGAAGGTGACTTTATCTTGGCAAGTCTCCGTTTCGTAATGCATGCTCTTTCGATATGCCCTCGCTTGTGGCAAAAATTACACGTGGCTGACTGGAATCGACATCCCTGGGGGTTGTGTTGGTCGTCACACCGCCAGCAGCGTTGTGCCTTTTTGACCGATTTTACAACAACAGAAGGCTTGCGCACCTGGTTGCTTGTCTGGTGTACCGGCTCGGTGTTCCGGCGAATCCCTCTCTGCTGGTGACCGGCGCTCTCCGCTCGAACGGCGATGTCGTAAGCTTTGCTGAATGTGAGGTCCTTCTCAGCGAACAGGCGCTGCTGCAGTGACTCGTCACTCAGTCCGCACACAAATCTGTCGCGTAACATCACGTCCAAGGGAAGCATGGTGGTGTTAGCAGAAGAAGCTGCGTCTCCCTCCTGCCCGGTAGCTGTTGTCGACAGCGTTCCAAAATTGCAGTCGGCAGCGAGCTTCTTGAGCGCGGCTACGTAGGCGCTCACAGTTTCTCCTCCCAGTTGATCTCGTCGTTGGAAGCGAGCCCGGCTGTAGACCTCGGATGGCCTTGGGTCGTAGTGCTTTTGCAGCGCTTTTACGATGTCGTCGTAAGACACTGCCGCTGGTGTGCTTGGCTGAATAAGGGCGCAGACAGTATCGTAGGTCTGCTCCCCGCACAGCGTCAGCAGGTTGGCCCTCTTCAAGGCTGGGTCTGTGATGTTGTTAGCTTCAAAGTAGAACTGAAGGCGTCCAACCCACGATGACCACGATGAGCCGTTGAACTCTGGTATCTGATTGGGAAACCCTCGCGTAGCCATGGCTTGTCAATAGCGTTGCGTAGCGCGGGTCGAATCCACTTTCTCGTCGCCACTGTCGTGTCCGGCCGCTGTGTTGAATGCAGCGAAAGACGCACACGGTACTTTAAGACTTCGTTTATTTAAAGCCGATGAGGGTGCGACCAGCGTCGACCGAGGCAGGAGCCGAACTGGCCGCCCGAAGAAAGGAGGGAGTGGAGAAGAGTCCACGGCAGGGAGTGGCTTCCCAGAACAGGAGGAGGGTGCGGGGGCGCACCGTGGGGGGGCATCCGGCGACAGCGTGCGACGAGGGGCAAGCGGTCGTTAGGAGGAGGATGCGAGTGGTCGTTAGGAGGAGGATTGAGTGGTCGTTAGGAGGAGGATGCGAACTGTCGTTAGGAGGAGGACGCGGGGGCGCACACACACAAAAGCAATAAGGGGACACAACACACTTTTAAACAGCCGCCGCGGTAGCTCAGTGGTTATGGTTGTCGGCTGCTGACCCGAAAGACGCAGGTTCGATCCCAACGGCGGCGGCCGAGTTTCTGTGAAGGCTAAATTCTAGAGGCGCGTGTACTGTGCCATGTCAGTGCACGTTAAAGAACCGAGGTGGTCGAAATTTCCGGAGCCCTCCACTACAGCGTCCCTCATATCCTGAATTGCTTTGGGACGTTGAGCCCCAGTAAACCAAGCCAATCCTTCCTGACTAAAAATTTAAGCGTCGGTGAGTTGTAGGTGTGTGCATTATTACATTTTCAACACTTTTAAACAGCCGCCGCGGTGGCTCAGTGGTTATGGTTGTCGGCTGCTGACCCGAAAGACGCGGGTTCGATCCCGACTGCGGCGGCCGAGTTTCTGTGAAGGCTAAATTCTAGAGGCCCATGTACTGTGCGATGTCAGTGCACGTTAAAGAACCCACGTGGTCGAAATTTCCGGGGCCCTTCAATACGGCGTCCCTCATATCCTGAATTGCTTTGGGACGTTGAGCCCCAGTAAACCAAGCCAATCCTTCCTGACTAAAAATTTAAGCGTCGGCGAGTTGTAGGTGTATGCATTATTACATTTTCAACACTTTTAAACAGCCGCCGCGGTGACTCAGTGGTTATGGTTGTCGGCTGCTGACCCGAAAGACGCAGGTTCGATCCCAACCGCGGCGGCCGAGTTTCTGTGAAGGCTAAATTCTAGAGGGGCGTGTACCGTGCGAGGTCAGTGCACGTTAAAGAACCCAGGTGGTCGAAATTTCCGGAGCCCCCCACTACAGCGTCCCTCATATCCTGAGTTGCTTTGGGACGTTGAGCCCCAGTAAACCAAGGCAATCCTTCCTGACTAAAAATTTAAGCGTCGGTGAGTTGTAGGTGTATGCATTATTACATTTTCAACACTTTTAAACAGCCGCCGCGGTGGCTCAGTGGTTATGGTTGTCGCTTGCTGACCCGAAAGACGCAGGTTCGATCCCGACCGCGGCGGCCGAGTTTCTGTGAAGGCTAAATTCTAGAGGCGCGTGTACTGTGCCATGTCAGTGCACGTTAAAGAACCCAGGTGGTCGAAATTTCCGGAGCCCTCCACTACAGCGTCCCTCATATCCTGAATAGCTTTGGGATGTTGAGCCCCAGTAAACCAAGCCAATCCTTCCTGACTAAAAATGTAAGCGTCGGTGAGTTGTAGGTGTATGCATTATTACATTTTCAACACTTTTAAACAGCCGCCGCGGTGGCTCAGTGGTTATGGTTGTCGGCTGCTGACCCGAAAGACGCGGGTTCGATCCCGACTGCGGCGGCCGAGTTTCTGTGAAGGCTAAATTCTAGAGGCCCATGTACTGTGCGATGTCAGTGCACGTTAAAGAACCCACGTGGTCGAAATTTCCGGAGCCCCCCACTACAGCGTCCCTCATATCCTGAGTTGCTTTGGGACGTTGAGCCCCAGTAAACCAAGCCAATCCTTCCTGACTAAAAATTTAAGCGTCGGCGAGTTGTAGGTGTATGCATTATTACATTTTCAACACTTTTAAACAGCCGCCGCGGTGACTCAGTGGTTATGGTTGTCGGCTGCTTACCCGAAAGACGCAGGTTCGATCCCAACCGCGGCGGCCGAGTTTCTGTGAAGGCTAAATTCTAGAGGGGCGTGTACCGTGCGAGGTCAGTGCACGTTAAAGAACCCAGGTGGTCGAAATTTCCGGAGCCCCCCACTACAGCGTCCCTCATATCCTGAGTTGCTTTGGGACGTTGAGCCCCAGTAAACCAAGGCAATCCTTCCTGACTAAAAATTTAAGCGTCGGTGAGTTGTAGGTGTATGCATTATTACATTTTCAACACTTTTAAACAGCCGCCGCGGTGGCTCAGTGGTTATGGTTGTCGCCTGCTGACCCGAAAGACGCAGGTTCGATCCCGACCGCGGCGGCCGAGTTTCTGTGAAGGCTAAATTCTAGAGGCGCGTGTACTGTGCCATGTCAGTGCACGTTAAAGAACCCAGGTGGTCGAAATTTCCGGAGCCCTCCACTACAGCGTCCCTCATATCCTGATTAGCTTTGGGATGTTGAGCCCCAGTAAACCAAGCCAATCCTTCCTGACTAAAAATTTAAGCGTCGGTGAGTTGTAGGTGTATGCATTATTACATTTTCAACACTTTTAAACAGCCGCCGCGGTGGCTCAGTGGTTATGGTTGTCAGCTGCTGACCCGAAAGACGCGGGTTCGATCCCGACTGCGGCGGCCGAGTTTCTGTGAAGGCTAAATTCTAGAGGCCCGTGTACTGTGCGATGTCAGTGCACGTTAAAGAACCCAGGTGGTCGAAATTTCCGGAGCCCTCCACTACAGCGTCCCTCATATCCTGAGTTGCTTTGGGACGTTGAGCCGCAGTAAACCAAGCCAATCCTTCCTGACTAAAAATTTGAGCGTCGGTGAGTTGTAGGTGTATGCATTATTACATTTTCAACACTTTTAAACAGCCGCCGCGGTGGCTCAGTGGTTATGGTTGTCGGCTGCTGACCCGAAAGACGCAGGCTCTATCCCGACCGCGGCGGCTGAGTTTCTATGAAGGCTAAATTCTAGAGGCGCGTGTACTGTGCCATGTCAGTGCACGTTAAAGAACCGAGGTGGTCGAAATTTCCGGAGCCCTCCACTACAGCGTCCCTCATATCCTGAATTGCTTTGGGACGTTGAGCCCCAGTAAACCAAGCCAATCCTTCCTGACTAAAAATTTAAGCGTCGGTGAGTTGTAGGTGTATGCATTATTACATTTTCAACACTTTTAAACAGCCGCCGCGGTGGCTCAGTGGTTATGGTTGTCGGCTGCTGACCCGAAAGACGCGGGTTCGATCCCGACCGCGGCGGCCGAGTTTCTGTGAAGGCTAAATTCTAGAGGTGCGTGTACTGTGCGATGTCAGTGCACGTTGAAGAACCCAGGTGGTCGAAATTTCCGGGGCCTCCACTACAGCGTCCCTCATATCCTGAATTGCTTTGGGATGTTGAGCCCCAGTAAACCAAGCCAATCCTTCCTGACTAAAAATTTAAGCGTCGGTGAGTTGTAGGTGTATGCATTATTACATTTTCAACACTTTTAAACAGCCGCCGCGGTGGCTCAGTGGTTATGGTTGTCGGCTGCTGACCCGAAAGACGCGGGTTCGATCCCGACTGCGGCGGCCGAGTTTCTGTGAAGGCTAAATTCTAGAGGCGCGTGTACTGTGCCATGTCAGTGCACGTTAAAGAACCCAGGTGGTCGAAATTTCCGGAGCCCTCCACTACAGCGTCCCTCTTATCCTGAATAGCTTTGGGATGTTGAGCCCCAGTAAACCAAGCCAATCCTTCCTGACTAAAAATTTAAGCGTCGGTGAGTTGTAGGTGTATGCATTATTACATTTTCAACACTTTTAAACAGCCGCCGCGGTGGCTCAGTGGTTATGGTTGTCGGCTGCTGACCCGAAAGACGCGGGTTCGATCCCGACTGCGGCGGCCGAGTTTCTGTGAAGGCTAAATTCTAGAGGCCCGTGTACTGTGCGATGTCAGTGCACGTTAAAGAACCCAGGTGGTCGAAATTTCCGGAGCCCTCCACTACAGCGTCCCTCATATCCTGAATTGCTTTGGGACGTTGAGCCCCAGTAAACCAAGCCAATCCTTCCTGACTAAAAATTTAAGCGTCGTTGAGTTGTAGGTGTATGCATTATTACAATTTCAACACTTTTAAACAGCCGCCGCCGTGGCTGAGTGGTTATGGTTGTCGGCTGCTGACCCGAAAGACGCAGGTTCGATCCCGACCGCGGCGGCCGAGTTTCTGTGAAGGCTAAATTCTAGAGGCGCGTGTACTGTGCGATGTCAGTACACGTTAAAGAACCCAGGTGGTCGAAATATCCGGAGCCCTTCACTACGGCGTCCCTCATCCTGAGTTGCTTTGGGACGTTGAGCCCCAATAAACCAAACCAAGACTTTTAAAGCTGTTAAACAAGGCAGTAAATACGCAGGGAATACAAGTCATTGTTTTTTCATTAATGCGTGGATAAAATACTGCAAAGTTCCAGAAATTATAGAAATATGTTATACGAGGTCTGTTAGAAAAGTATCCGACCTTATTTTTTTTTTCGAACACCAGATGGATATGAAACAAGCGCGCTTGCACCAGCAGACTTTGAACCGTCCTGCTCATGTACGAATTTTTTCCCGCCTGCCGATAGCGTCAGTCGCTGGGAGGCAGCGTTTGAGTGAGGTAGTGCGCAGTGCTCTCGTCGGTTTTTTGTGCTAGAAAAATGGCGGTGCTACAGGAGCAGCGCTAATGCATCAAATTTTGCCAGAAACGGGGCGACAGCCAAGTGGAAACCATTCGGAATATTCAGACGGTTTTCGGTGATGATGCTTAGAGCAGCACACAAATTAAGCAATAGTAGAACTGGTTTAAAGATGGCCGCATATCGGTGGAGAGCGAGCCACGCTCCGGTCGGCCATCAACATGCCGAAATGGCCAGGTCATTGCCGAAGAGAACGCTCTGGTAATGCGGGACCGTCGTGTGACTATCCGAGAAATTGCGGAAGAGGTGAACATCAGTAGTTTTTCTGCACATTCCATTATCACCGAAGATTTGGCCATGAAGAGAGTTGCGGCGAAATTCGCGCCGAAGCTGCTCACGGTGGAGCAAAACCAGCTTCGTGTTGAAGTCTCACAGGACACGCTGGATTCCACAAACAGTGACCCCGACTTCATCAACACCATAATCACTGGTGATGAGTCTTGGGTGTACGGGTACGACCCGGAAACCAAATCCCAGTCGTCACAGTAGAAGCATTCCACGTCCCCAAGACCAAAGAAGGCCTGCCAAATGCTCAGCAACGTGAAAGTGATGCTGACTACTTTCTTGGACTCTCGCTGTGTGGCACACCACGAGTACGCGCGCCCCAGGGTCAAACAATGACCAAAGTGTACTACAGGGGTGTCCTCCGTCGCCTATGCGATGCTGTGCGGCGCAGGAGACCGGAGATGAGGTCAACAGGAAATTGGCGCATCTATCATGACAATGCTCCTGCACATTCCTCGCATTTGATTCAGATTTTTTGGCGAAAAATCAGACTCCTGTAGTTCGGCAGACTCCTTACTCTCTTGATATGGCCTCTGCGACTTCTGGTTGTTTCCGAAAATCAAGAGGCCATTGAAAGGAGCGCGATTTCAGACAAGAGAGGACATTATGGCTGCAACGACAGCTGAGCTGAACTCCATTCCGAAAAAGGCCTTTTCGGAATACTTCCAACAGTGGCAGCACATCTGGGAGAAGTGTGTGGAGTCCCAAGGAGACTACTTTGAAGGTAATTAGGTTTCCAACGCTCCAGTTATGCTATTTTTTTTTCTTCGGCCAAAGGTCGGATACTTTTCTAACAGACCTCGTATATAACAATTCTAAACGAAATGTCACTCTGTAAATACAAATTTCATAATGATATAAGCCAAATTACCAACACAAAAATTACATAAGCAGACATCAAAACCTTAATTAAAACCGCTATTCTCAATTCCACTTGTCACTTGTCGCTTGGAAACAACTTACAGAAACCTAGTCTTCAATAGCAGCTGCAAACATGAAAACTTTTCTTATACCGGTGTACTCCGTTATAGGGCGGATGATGCTAGCCGAAGCCTTTAAGTCTGGGCGACTATGCGCGTTTGATCACACTAGCATATTGGGGCGCCACACTATGTAGTGGGCGATATTGATGTCAGCGCACTGTTTAGTACTCATTCCGTATACGTACAATAGGCAGAAGCAGGTCACTTCTCAGTAATTATTCTCTTGATGACAAGACGCTGCCTTTACTTCTCACGGACCTACTTCTCTCGCTTGAACAACTCAAGGTATTCAGCCTGAAACAGGGCTTATGCAAACCGCCGCGGTGGCTCATTGGTTATGGCAGTCGGCTACTGACCCGGAAAACGTGGGTTTGATCCCGGCCGTGGCGGTTGATTCCTGCCGCGGCGGTCGCATATCGACAGAGGCGAAATTCTAGAGGTCCGTGTACTGTGCGACGTCAGTGCACGTTAAAGAACCCCAAGAGTTCTGGAGCCCTTCACTACGGCGTCCCTCATAGCCCGAGTCGCTTTGGGACGTTGAATCCTCACAAACCAATCAGGGTTTATGCAAAGAGAAGAGATACATTAGTTATGGGCAACCTTAAAAGAATGAAAAATAATAAGCCCCTGCCTGCACCACATACGTACAGCAGGCTTAATCCAGTTCGAAGATAAGAGGAAAGGCCCGAGGGAAATTATAATTTTACCACCCGTAGGTGGGGAAAAAGGGAAAAAATAGGGTGAAAGCTACTTTAGCGACAAACAGCCGGTGGAGCGGGCCCGGGGAGACTCCCCTGATCCCCCCGGGAAATAGCAGAAAGGATGGGCAAAATGGTTACAGGATTTAGTGCAGGAATGGGGACAGCAAATTTTTGATCTGATCCTTCGTTTATCTCGACTTCATTTCTGGCCTGCCTGGCCAGGGCAGTGAGAGCATCGAGATTGCCCAATGGTGCGAGCCCGCTCACGGGATGCCTGACCACCCACCAAACGCAACGGGCTCCGACCGCCGGAGACAGGAGAACCTAACACGCGGTCAGCTACCTGAGGCCCCTACACGACGGGGTTTGTTTCCAACCTACCAGCTACTAGCCATTCAGTGCTTTTCGCGGTTTTTCAGACACCAGAAGTATGTGTGATGTGATCCGGCCAGTAGAGGCTTAGTCCGTCAGCCTATCGGCCCACCGGACCTCGGCATCGCGACCTAACACCTCCAGGGGGACCCAGCTGTGCTTCGAACGAACCAACACCATGCACTTATTTCCTCCCTAGCTTGCTCCTCTCCTACTGAGGAGGGAGAACGTGGCTTAAGGTGAGATGGCCCGGGCCTACTCCGCCGGTACTCCGCAGCATCGACAGTTTTCACTGGACGTTTCAAGGTAGTAGTCCCCCCCCCCCCCCCCTCCCCCAGTACCTCGGCATCCCGCAATGGCCATTACAGCCCTGCGGCCGGCCGTGCGGCCGCTTCTAAAATTAGGCTTGTGAGAGCTATTCCTGCTCGCATTGCTTTAGAAAAGCAACCTGGGTCTCACAAGCTGTGTTGCTAAGGCGCATTGCTAACCGCATTGCTAACCGCAGAGCCACTGCGCCAATCAAGGCAAAAGAACTGGCAGCGATCTAACACTATGACGCATTTCTCATAGTTGGGTAGTCGGAATTGGAAAAAAATCACTACTCTAGTAGATCGCCAGACAAGGGGCTAGTAGTAGTAGTATAAAACTTTATTCCTCAAAATGGGACTGGGTTTAGGGGTTAAGAATTAGAATAGAATCAGAACTGGAGAAGACTGGCGAGTGAAAGAATAATTCTATCGTCTTTCCACCTCATCAATGCAACTGATTGCGCCTAAATTGTTTTGTTTTACTGCTGCTTTTCTTTTTGTTTAAGCATCGGACACGAAGAAAAATAGAATAGGCAGCGCGTGCAGCATTTTTAACCAAGGATAAGAAATTAAGTACTGTTTTCATTCAGTCCGAAGAAAGGCCATCATATCTTCTCTTACAAGCAGCACAACCGTGGCGGTTCTAAAGGAGTACAACCGATACGGCGGCACTGCAAGACAAGGGATGCAAAGTACTCGAAGCTAGTTGGAGCAGAAAGTGCAAACTAGTACGCCGCCCTGGAACGATCTCTGCAGTTTCAACGAGGCATGTTATCGCGGAACACTGTACAAAATCAAAATCAACTATTATTGCTTGCAAGCTATGACGTACCGCATGAGTTAGGCAAAAAAGGGCCCTTTACCGCCAGTAACTCAAAAGTAACTAAGGCTTTGAGGGACGCCGTAATGAAGTGCTCCAGAAATTTCGACCACCTGGGGTTCTTTAACGTGCACTGACATCGCACAGCACACGGGCCTCCAGAATTTCGCCTAAATCGAAATTCGACCGCTGCGGACGCTTTAATATTAAATACTCCTTCGAATAAATACTTGTTGTGCTCGACTGTGCTACTTTTTTTCCTTGGGATTTCTTCAAGAATGATCAAAACATAAACAAAGAAAGGATGTGAAAAAAAAGTACATTTTATTTAAAAGAGGCATTGGGACATATTTCGTCACAAAATGAGGATTGCACTAACAAGACGGTGCAGTGTCCACTTCATCCCGGCAAAGAATCTTGTCTCCACTCTTTTGGCAAGTCTTCTTCTCGAATTTTCCATTGGGCAAAGCGCGCTGGAAAGCAAGCACGGAAGAAAAAATCATCGGTGCATGGCCGTCTCGAAATATTTAAATATTTAAATATTGCCGTTTGCCTCGCTATCTCTACTTAACAACCGTTTAGATAGGGCTACTAACATTGCTAGGTGGTGCAGGAAGGGCGAATTGAAACAAACCTAAAAAAAAAACACATCCATGATCATAACTCGAAAACGGATGCCCCAAAAGTTTGCTTATCATGTAATGGGAGTAGACGTTGCGGAAACCGGCGCAGTTAAATTTTCATAGGTTATCATCACAAGCACATTGTAATGGAATGTTCACATCAATGAAAGATGCGCAGAAGCGTATAGGCAGCTTGGATTTCTTCGGAGCAAGCCGCCGAGGTGGCCTAGTTGTTATGGCGCTCGGCTACTGACCCGAAAGACGCGGGTTCGACCTCGACCGCGGCGGCCGAATTTCGATGGAGGCGGAATTCTAGAGGCCCGTGTACTGTGCGATGTCAGAGCACGTAAAAGAACACCAGGTGGTCGAAATTTCCGGAGCCCTTCGCTACGGCATCCCTCATAGCTTGAGTAGCTTTGGACCTTTAACCCCCCCCCCCCCCCCCCCTAAACCAAACCAAACGATTTCATCCTAGGAAACTTTTACGGGCACCAGCTGAAGTAACGCTAGCAAGTTATAAGTCCCTTCTTTTGGTCGCCACGGTAGCTCAGTCGCGAAGAAACATAAAGCGGGACACGATTTGTCGTACAAATAAATGAACAAGACCGAGACCTCCTCTCTTCACGGACAAGAATAAGTTTGTTCGACTAGTTCTTTCCAATGTCGACGCCCAAATAAATACAGCAAAAACCCGATGGATCCTTTGAATATTGATTCGCGAGGCGCTCAACACATTCATGACATACCATATCTTGGAGATGAGGAACAGGTTACACACAGTGGCACGCGAGAACATTGATAGTGGTCGCCCCTGCCACCCACTGGCCTTTTCCTTTGCCATTGCCACCTGTTCATTCCAGTATGGTTCGGGGTTGCTATAAGAGTTCAGCGGTACTCCAAGATACGTCGTCGGAGTTGTGGCCCACCGAAGTCGGGAGTAATAGTCTGGCGTTTCCTCCCAGTCACCATGCCAGAATCCATAACTCTTCTCCCAATTTATTTGCGCCCCGGTGCATTTGCAAAACTTCTCAACAACAGCCGTGGCTTGACAGATACTCTGTTTACTTGAGCAGAACACGGCGATGTCGTCAGAATAAGCTAAGATTTTTACATGCGCTGACAGTAACGTGAAGCCAGTTATACACTCAGAGTTTAGTATAGCCAGACAAAGGGACTCCGATAGATTGCGAACAAGAAGGGTGACAAAGAACATCCCTGCCTCACTGAAGAGCGTACGTGTAGGGTAGGAAAACAGGACATCCGTTCTGACACTATTATGCTCCTTGGCCTCCATAGTTTATGGAAAGCAAGGATACAATTCAACAACGCAGAAGTGGTTGTGAGATCTCCTCGCGAGCATTTCACTGAAGGTGTCATACGTCTGAGGGAAGTGTATCAGGCACTGCCTGATCAGCCAACTTGGTTAAATGTGTTGGATGACTTCTTTGGACAGAAAAAATTTTAACCTGCCGTGTCAGTGCAAGTGTCGCTGACATGTTTTACGTCTTTGTACCCGTTGAGAAAATGCAATAAAGAAAAAAAAGCCACGGTAGCTCAGTGGTTAGGACACTCGGCTGCGGACCCAAAAGACGCGGGTTCGATCCCGGCCGCGGAGATCCAAACTTCGATGCAGGCGAAATTCCAGATGCCGGGGTACTGTGCGATGTCAGGGGACGTTAAAGAGCCCCACGTGGTCGAAATTGCCGTAGCCCTTCACTAGGGCGTCCCGCATAGCCGGAGTCGCTTTGGGACATTCAACCCCCACAAACGAAGTTACTTTTACGACCAGTCCTTGAATAAGGCAGTATTATCAAGAATCCACAACAAGCGTATCTTACCAATCAATCAGAAGCTGTCCCAAAAAAAACCCTTAGGTTTTTTTTTTTGTAGCGAGAGCTACATTGGCCGTATTCTCGCCGTTCCGCTGTGGCCGACCCCTTCCCAAAATTCGACCCCCGTATAACGGGACTCAAATCAATGTCTATAGCAGGATACAACTTAATAAACGGCAGTTGCTAGCACTGGGCCACGGTCCGCGGGGTCTTGCATTACTTCATTAGCCAATCGCAACAGTAAACTGAATCAGCTTTTTAATGCTTGAGTTTATTAAACGAGCCTGTTATGAATACTATAGAGCTTACAATTTTTTTCTTGTGACTGGCTTCTTGTTTAGAAACAAAAAAAATTAAGAACGGACTACTTTTGTCCTGGAGGAATTCTGTGCGGTGGCCCTGAATGTGGGCGAAGCTTCTGCAGACTCAAGTTGTGTCCATCTAGTGCCTAATTACAGCATGAGCAATAAAATGGCAATAATCAAAATTTAGCCACGCTATCCCCAAATTTGGCCCACCCCTTCCCAAATTTCGACCTCAGTATAACGGGACCAAAATCGATATCTAGCCTAACACATCTAGCTCATGCCGAGCTGTACTGATTACGCGTCGTAATAATTTACAGTTAATTAGTTAATCGTGACTAACAACTGAACTTCACGCTACAGTTCCCAGCCATATATAGTTGTAAAGATTATGACGAGCAGAATTGTACCGTACTAATTACACGTTTTAATTACTGTTGATTTGTTAACTGTGACTTGCAGCTTAACTTTTTGCTAAATGGCCGAGTCATATTCCGTAGAAAAGATCTCGTCGAGTAGAATCGCAAAATATATATTATCGTACAGCTATCGCTATACTTAGGGTGTTACCGAGGTGAAGCCCCTGGGATTGTTAATCTCGGACCGTCTAATTTTTTGGCATCGACCTGCCAATGACATTGATCTATATTCATGACCCTCTGACTGTGCCGCGTGTCTTCCTCCTGTACGGTTTCCAGGGCGATTTCTCTCGCACGCCGAGACGAATTACCTTCCCAATTGAAATTCCGCTTTCTCTTCCCATCTAGGAGCGCTTGGCGTGAAGCCGCAACGGGCATCCACTTCAAGCAACCCACCTGCACAACATGCGCAATTTTACAGGGTTGCACCGATACCAGTCGCCTGGACACGGTAGACTACAATAAAGCACTGCACGTCACAATGTGCTAAAATACGATTATTGCAAAGAGCTTCACGGCCTGATAGCTCGACAGCACAAGGTATGCGAGGGCGACTGCGGTAACTCCCCTACGGACGGCGCAGGGAAGGAGCCAGGCTGCAAAACGTAGGCGACCATACGGCCCAAGTGACGTCACGCATCACGCAGACGCCCTTTTGCAAGAGCCAGAACTGGATCTTGCTTGAATTTTTATCGTCTCTCACAACGCGCATGGCTATAACATTTTCCGTAAACAGCCGCAACTGCGCCATCTACTCATAGCCCATGTTTAAAGTGCAACTTTTCGCGGGCACATTATTAATGCAAATGAATGGCAGGTTCGGAAATGTGTATTGTCATCTAGTATTGCCAGCTGGCGCATAGCTGAGGACGACGAAGTAGGGCTCCCGCTGTCGGTGATGCGTCGCCATTGCTGCCACAGCTTGCCTGGCCTTGTCTGCCTTCCTTCCTGCCTGGCATTAAAGCACCCATCGTCAACAAGTACGTTACAATCTGGTGAAGGTGCGGGGTACCCATTAGCTCCTCCAAGAGAACCCTCCAGGCGGCCGTCGCGCCAGCACTGTACCGCTAGACACCCCGGTACATCGCTTCAGTCGGAGGATCCAGGGACTGCCTTCAGAGCTTGGGTCATTAGAGAGGCGCCATGGCGACTGCCGCTGCTCCTCCTCTGCACATCGCCACTGCCACGCCATCACACTACACCTTCCAGACTCCGCGGGTTCCCGAGACGTTCCACGGGGAGGAGGAGGAGGAGGAAACATTTATTGTAGGTAGGTAGGAAAGACTTTAATTGCTCTAGAAAGGTAGCAGACGAGAAAGAAGAGGTCCATCTTCCTTCTTCTCACAGGGTCGGTGCCCCTATTCCAGGGCTCCGCTGAGCTTCGCTGCTCGTTGGGCGTGCTGGATAAGACCTTGTTGGCAACCCAGATCGCCGCTGGAGAGCCGGCTCTCCCACTGTTCTGCACTCGGGTCTTTGCGAAAGTTGTCGTTTTTACTGCATTCCCACGTGATGTGGTACAACGATGGTTTGCTACCACACCACGGGCAAGTGTCCCGATATTGCGTCGGGTAAATCTTGCTAAGGATATGCAGGTTTGGGAATGTTCCTGTCTGCAATCTTCGCCAATACACTGCCTCTAGTTGATTTAGATCAGGATGAGGCGGCGGATAGCGGATCCGTACCCCCTTATAGTAGTTCAGAATGTCTGAGTACGTAGGGCTGACTCGGTCGGGTAGATCGTCCGATTGGGAGGAAGCTCGGCTCGTATACCCTCGAGCTACCTCGTCGGCGCGTTCGTTCCCGGCTATGTCGGTGTGTCCTGGCACCCAGTAAATGCTGTGTGTGACTTTTGGTGGGGTCGCGCTCTGGAGGAGCCGGAGCGCGGCGCGACCTATGCGGCCGTTCATGTAGTTACGGCACGCTTCTCTCGAATCTGTAAGGATGGTAAGGGACATGTTGCTTCGATAACCGGCTACCGCCGCTAGAGCTACGGCCAGCTCCTCCCCTTCGGTTACCGTGCAATCCCTCACTGAGGCGCTAGCTAATTCCTTTAAGTTCGAATCAATAACTACCGCCACTGTGCTGTTATGTGAGCTTCCTGTATACGGAGCCGCGTCCGTGTATACCGTTGTGGATTTTGTAGCTAGATTTTGTTGTACATACCTCGCATTGGTAGATGCAAGGCAGTCTTGTAAGCTTTGCGGAGTATGGTATCTGCATTATTCACTTCTCCTTTGTTGAGGCTGAAGTACGGGAGGGCGTAACCCACGCGACTGACCACCAGGCTCTGAACCAGGCGCAGGGTATCCCCCTCTCGCATGCCGCTCCGCTTCTGCGACACGCGCGTGATCATTCTGGCGACCTGAGTGGTCGATTGCTTGAGAAGGGCGAGCGTATGGCCGCATCGCTGGTTGCTCTGCAGCCACATTCCCAAGACTCGTATCTTGTCTCGTTCGGGAATTAGCTGTCCTTCGAGGGAGACATTGAGGGACCCTTCCTTGTGTTTCCCTTTGTGGACTCGCAGGAGTTCTGATTTTTCGGTGGAGCAGGCGAGGCCCCGTGCACTGACATATTCTTCCACGCAGGTAGCCGCTGCTTGCAGTCGTTCTTCTTTCTGGCCGAGCGACCCAGTGGTAACCCAGACCGTGACGTCGTCAGCGTATATTGCGTGCTGTATGCCTTCGATCTTCTCGAGTTGTCTCGCGAGGCCGATCATGGCCACGTTGAAAAGTAGTGGCGAGATGACGGACCCTTGAGGTGTGCCTTTGTTGGGGGTCGAAAATTTAGCGCTGCGAAGGTCTCCGAGCCCAACCGTTGCAGTACGGTTGGAGAGAAAGGCCTTCACGTAGCTGTGAATCTTCTCGCCGCAGTGGAGGTTGTCAAGTCCTTCCATTACAGCCGTGTGGCTAACGTTGTCAAAGGCTCCTTTGATGTCCAGGGCCATAACCACGTTCTCGCCTACGCTCGGGACGTTGGTGAGGACTTCCTCTTTGAGTTGTAAGAGGACGTCCTGGGTGGAGAGGTGGGCTCGGAAGCCGAACATACTGTGGGGGTACAGGTCTTCGTCTTCCATGTAGCTTTGGAGCCTCCGAGTAACGACTCGCTCGTAGAGCTTGCCTAGGCAGGAGGTGAGTGAGATAGGTCGGAGATTTTCGATCTGGAGTTTCTTACCCGGTTTGGGGATCATTACGACCTCTGCATGCTTCCACTCTTCAGGAACCGTTCCTGCGGCCCAGTGCCCGTTGAGGAAGGTGGTCAGTTGGTCGACCGCCTCGTCGCTGAGGTTGCGTATGAGTGCGTTCTGGATCTTGTCTGCTCCCGCCGCAGTGTTGCGCGTGCATGCCTTTATGGCAGCGAACACTTCTTCCCTGGTGATCGGCCTGTCTAAGTGGGTGTTCGGTTTCCCCAGGTATGGTTTCGCGTATGCCGCAGGCAAGGTCGTGCCGTAGCATTTCTCTTTGGCCTTATCTAGCAGTTCCTCTTCCGTACCCTCGAAGGTGTGGACGAGTCTGCGGATAGCTTTCCCGCTTTCGGCCCTGGTTTGGGTAGGGTCGAGGAGGGTCTTGAGTATACGCCACGTTCTCGCCGTGCTGAGGGTGCCGTCCAGCGAGCTACTGAACTGCTGCCAGCTCTGCCTGGCCAGTTGGGTCGCGTACTCCTCCGCTATCTTGGTGACTTCTGCGATCTTGAGCTTGAGCTTCCTGTTAAAGCGCTGCTTCTTCCAGCGCTTGGTGAGTCCTCGACGTGCCTCCCATAGCCTGATGAGCCGAGGGTCCACCTCTGGTGTTTGCTCGGTGCGATCCACTTCCTGAGTGTACCGCTTCTGGATGTCTTTAAGTTGTTGGCACCAATCATCTATGGAAGTAATCCCCCCTTCCAGGTCCGCGCAAGCCTTGCGGAAAGCCGGCCAGTTGGTGATCTTGGCTGTGCCGAGCTTGCGCTTGATGTTGGTGGCTGCTATCGTGGTCTTCAGGATAAAGTGGTCACTGCCTAGATTCTCCAGCAGATTCTCCCACGTTGCGTGCTTCACTCCCCTGACAAACGTTAAGTCCGGACACGTATCCGGGCAGATCGAAGTGCCAAGGCGCGTGGGTTGAAGTTCGTCTGTTAAGAGGGTACATTGGATCGCTTCCGCCGCGTCCTCGACCTGTATACCTTTGTGATTATTAGTGGGGTATCCCCATTGCTGTCCGCGAGCGTTGAAGTCGCCTACAATGAGCAACGAGTTGCTTTTCGCAAGTTTGCTGGCCCCTAGAAAGAGTGTATCAAAATTCGCGTCCCGCTGGCGAGGCGGGCTGTAGAGGTTTACGATAAAGACACTCTTTTCCTTACGCTTCTTTTTGGGAATAATTTCCGTCACTAAGTGTTCAATTTTGGTGTTGGGAATTGGGTCATGGGCTATGGCTACCAACTTTTTGCTGACCAAGGTTGCCGTGCGTCCGCTATCGTAGCACGTATATCCCCTGAGTGACGGTGTCGTGTTAGTTTCCTGTAAAGCTATTATATCGGGTGTGGAGCCTTGCGTATGTAAAAACTGCATTAGGAGTCCCTGCTTTTGGCGGTACCCCCTGCAGTTCCATTGCCAGATTTCAAGTGTAGTTTGTTTAGCCATGGTTTTGGGCATTGTTCTGATTGGAGCCTTCAGTTCCGAAACGGCGCTCGTGTATGAGCCTGTCCCGGGCCTCGTTTGTTATTCGTTGCGTATTTTGACTTTTGACGTGGTTGCGGAAACTTTGGTCCTGCAACGAAACTTTTTGCTGTAGTAATGTGACGTTCTGTTCTGACAGGTTGAGTTGGACCTGCATGGCATCTAATCTTGCATGAGTTTGGCGGAACTGTCCTTCGGTCCGAATCATGAAATCATCCATGCGCTGCATGAAAGCTCTTAATTCTTCGGGGTTCACCGCTAAGGGGGTTGGAGATCGTTGCACTTCGGCCGCCGGGGTCGGGGGCCGCGGTACGTGCCCTGTTCTCTGAGCCTGCATCTCTTTAATGAGGTCATCGATTTTTTTCGGAGATGTGCATTCTCCTCTCTTAGTGCTTTAATTTCTTTCGAGTTACGCGTAATATTATCTTGATCCGAGTGCGGAATCAATGGGTTTGGAGAGCCCGCTCCCCAGCTCACCTTGACGCCGCCCTTCTTCTGTTGTTTCTGCGGCGGCTGCTGCTGCTGCTGCTTCGGCTTGGCCGTTGACCGGTTGAGCGGCGGGAAAGAGTCATCTCTGGATCGGCTCTGGCTGCGATCTCGCACGGTGCTAGGGCCTCGGCTCGAGGAGCGGCCATGATCCCGCTCCGAGCTAAGCCACCTGGGTCGGCGCTCTCGACTCAGGTGCGGGTTCCGCTGCTGCTGCTGCGGTTGTTGCTGCTGCGTCAGTTGTTGTTGCTGCTGCTGCTGCTGCGGCTGCTGCTGCTGCTGCTGCCATTGTTGTTTCCGGGACTGCCGGCCGCCGGTCGTGCTGCCCCGGAGCTCGTCAGTAGTCTTGAGGCGTCGACGGCACTCCCTGGTGACGTGGTCGCCTTCGCACACCATGCATTTGGCCTTGCACGGGTGGCCTTCTGGTGGGTCGTGTGTGCCGCACGTCCTGCAGAGCTTGGTGTTCGGCGTTGGACAGACGTCCGAACGATGACCTTGCTCTCCGCACACGTAGCAGATCTGCCTCGTAGGACGATATGGGTAGGTCTTGAATTCTCCGGAGCGGTAGATGACCCACTGCGGGATATACGGGCCGTCGAACGTGATGAGCGCCGTTTCCGACTTGCCCAGCATTCTCGCTTCCAGGATCTTCACTCCTTGGGATCGAAGCCGCAGCCTCGATTTCAGTAGGGCCGGTGATTGCCCCGGCATGACGCCGTGGATTACCGCACGCTTCAGGTCGTCCGGTAGGGCTGGATAGGTGTTGGTCGCATACGTCTGGTCATTGATCGTGAGCTTTTCGATCTTCCTGAGCACGTCGCCGATGTCCAGGTCGGGCGTGCTCGCAATCATGATGTTCGATCCGGGCCGGAGTCTCATGATGAAGTCTTCTTCCTTGATCTTTCCTCCGCTGGCCGCGACGAGGGCTTGCGTTGCCTGGTCGACACGGATTTCGCTGATTTTTAGGCCTCCCTTGGGGCGATAAATGATCTTGATATCATCCTTCGGTAGCGGCGGCGGACGTGGCCTTATCTGCCGCTGCGCTCCCGCCAGATGTGGTTTTAATGTAAAGCGCGGCACGCCACTCGCTTGCGTCTCTGCTCCACCAGCTACGGCTGTCGGCGCTATCTTGTTTGCTTCTTCCCGGGGATCGCCTGGCCCCTTCGAGCCTTTCTTCGAGCCTTTCCTTTTTAGGCGCCGTTTGTAAGAAACAAGCTCCCAACGATCCATGTCTTCGTCTTGCAGTGGGTCGATGTCGGCCCCGTCGTCCCGCTGCGGTGGCGAGGTCTCCATGGCCTCGGTCACAGCGTCCCCGAGTACGGGGCTCGCATTGACCGGCGACGCGGCAGGAGATTCCCCCGTAGCTTCAATATTCGCCGAACCTTGGGCCGAGGTCCGGGTAGGTTCATTCATGATAGGGTCGTCAGCGTCCCGGGGTTCCATGCTGGCCGATGTCTAGACACGCAAGCACCGCACGGGCCCGCCCCGGGAGCGCGCTAGGCCTACGCTAGGCTCAGCGCTCCCGGCCGCAGGTGGCCACTCAAAAGTCCGATAAAAGTCCAAAAAATGGGCCTACCGGCTCAAGAGTGGTGTCGCCGTGGTCCAGGTGACGTTATCCGTCGATGTAGCCGAAAAGTTTCGGTGGCGCACGTGAAAATTCGGTCGGAATCTTCGAAAAGACACGGAGCCGATGTGGAGTGCGTCCGTCCACATGCGAACGCCTTCCACGGGGAACTTTCTGAGGATGTGGAGGACTGGCTCCTTCACTTTGAACACGTAGCTGCTTTAAACCAGTGGGACGACGCAGCCAAAGTCCGCTATGTTTACTTTAGCCTCCTGGATGGTGCTCGCACCTGGTTTGAAAACCGAGACGACGTTTTAACCTCGTGGCGAAAGTTCCGTGGGCTGAGCGCGCGCTGCACTCCCGCATCCAGCGGCCGTAAAGAAACTTCGGCATTTGATGCGTGGCGTCAAGGAACAGCTGTTCGCAGGCCTCGTGCGCAGCCCACGATCGACCATCTCTGCAATCCTTGCCGATGCCACGACGATGGAAAAGATCCTTCAACAATGTTCCGCGAGTTACCACCGCCCCGTGCATGCTGTCGCAGTCGCCTAATTGTTTGCCGCCGCCGGGAGCCACCCTGACGATTTGCGCGAATTAATTCACACTATCGTGCGTGAAGAGGTCCTCAAAATTTGTAGCCCTTCGCAGTGTGTGCTTGGTTCGATTTCCGTTCTTGTTCGCGAAGTGGTACAACAGGCGTTCAGGGGTCATACCGTCGAAACACCACCTCTACCGGGAGACTACAACAGCCCCACCTATGCCGAAGTTGCGAAGCGCCCGGCTGCCACTTCGCCACCAGCGTTTCCAGTAACGCCTCCTGTACTGCTGCCCTCAGTGCTACCAGTGCAGTATATTGACGATCACCGAGCGCCCTTGCGGAAGGCCGATGTCTGGCGCAAACCTGTCAACCGGCCACTCTGCTTTCACTGCGGAGAACCAGGCCATCTCAACCGCCATTGCTCTTATCGACGCCTCGGTCTGCGGGGCTTTCGCGCCGGTTCGCCCAGACCCCGGTTTGGCCACCGGCACCCTGCCATTGAAGACTTCCTTGTGGAACAGCGAATTTCATCCCGTGCGGCGCATCAGTCGCGCTCATCTTCTCCGAGCCGCTCTTTCCCGAACCCCCACAGCTCCTCGCGAGCGGCGCAGGGTCGCTCGCCGAGCCTTCGCCGGAAAAGCTGAGACCAGCGACCTTCGGGGGCGAGGTCGCTGGGAGTCGCTGCGCTGAAGACCTCCCGTGACCGCCAGTACGCTCCGACCATGAACAGATGGCACCGTCATCCGACCTAGACAGCCCCGTTTCTTTGGACATACCTGTTCTTCTCCACGGTCACAGAATCAGTGTGCTAGTGGACACCGCGGCCGACTATTCAATTATGAGTGATAAATTGGCGACTCTTCTTAAAAAAGTGCTTACGCCTTGTTCTGTGGTGCATATTCGCACTGCCGGTGGTCATCTCGCTACCCCAAAGGGTATTTGCACGGCTCGCGTTCAGATTCACAGATCTACGTTCGTCGTCAGTTGTGTCCTTCAGTGCAATTGTTCCCGCGATCTCATTATCGGCATTGGATTTCTGTTGGAGTATAGCGCTGTCATCGCCCTCCGCCAACGAATCGTCATCTTTTCTACCAGTAAAGTGACCCACCTCGCCAACTCTTGCCACCGCAGTGCCGTCCTTTGCGTTACTTCAGACGGTGTCACATTGCCGCCACGGAGCAGTGTGTTCGTTGAAGTCACCTGCGACGACTTGCATGACCGTTCACTCCTGTTTACTCAAGGCATCTGCGCTGCTAGCAGACTACTGACTCTTCGTAGTGACCGGTCTGTGATTCTGGTCACTAATTTTTCTAATGAATACCGGCACCTTTTTGCAGGAATTGCTATCGCTTCTGCCGAACCTGTTATTGATACTCCTGTTTGTTTTGTGTCCGCGACAGCGGGCACTGACGAACCCTCCATTCAAAATGTCGACATAAACTACCACCTGTCTCGAGAGCAACGACTGGGCTTGGAGCAACTGCTGCTGGAATACAAGCCATGCTTCGCTTCCTCCTCGAAGGTTCGTCAAACACCCGTTACGCAGCACCGCACCATCACCTATGACGACGCTCGCCCTATACGACAGCAGACGTATCGTGTTTCTGCTAAACAACGGGCAGTTATCCAAACTCAGGTTCAGGAAATGCTTGACGATGGCGTCGTTCAACCTTCCCAAAGCCCGTGGTCTTCGCCTGTAACACTTGTTAGGAAGAAGGACGGCACTCTCCGGTTTTGTGTCGACTATCGCAAACTGAACAGTGTGACCAAAAATGACGTCTACCCGTTGCCACGCATTGACGACTCGCTGGATAGATTACGGCACGCTAAGTACTTCTCATCCCTTGACTTGAAGAGCGGCTATTGGCAAAATGAAGTAGACGAACGGGACCGCCAAAAAAACCGCTTTTGTGACTCCAGATGGCCTCTATGAATTCAAAGTACTTCCTTTCGGTTTCTGCTCCGCCCCTGCTACGTTTCAAAGGATGATGGACACCGTCCTCACAGGCCTCAAGTGGCAAAGCTTCCTTGTTTACTTGGAGGACGTCGTCGTTTTTTCGGAAACGTTTGATCAACATCTCCAGCGCCTGCGGGCTGTCCTTGAAGCCCTCCGCTCGGCTGACCTTACCCTGAACCCCCAGAAGTGTCATTTCGGTTACGAAGAGCTCAAATTTCTGGGTCAAGTTGTGAGCGCTGAGGGAATGCCACCGGGCCCCTTTTACCCTATTATTGGTTCTCTCAGAAAAGGGGAAAAAAACATAAAGGAAAGAGAGAGGATGCCTGGACAAACAAAGCTTTGCCAGGCTTAACGCCAATTCAAAATAAATGAAAAATAACTAAATGTCCCAAAGAAGAAAAAAAAATTAAGAGAGAATCAGAGCAGTAAAAAAAAACTCAGAAGAAAAAACGAAAGGCTCATCACAGTAAAAGCTGGTCGCAGGCAGACAGCCGAAGCACAACGTGCAGTCCGCGGAATAAATAATTATAAAAAAGAGAGACAACCGAAGTCACTGCATAGTCATGGTCACAGTAACAGTCTAACAAAGCACTGAGTGCCGGCCAGAAAAGAAAAGTGAGAAAAATACGAACATAATTAAAACAAAACCAGACAAAACCGAAGTCGCAGTCACACAGTCAAGACACAGTCAGTCACCCCACGACGAAACCGACCGCCTATGCTCAATGAAGGAGCACGGACCTCTCCTCTGTGCAAACCTTGGGGAAGAAAAATTAAACGAAAAGGAGAAATCAGCGTGAATAATTTGGAATTGCACTACTTATGAGGTGAACCATTGGAAGGAAAAGAGCACAAGCAGCAGGGTCTCGGAGAAGGGAGGGGTAAACAGGTGGTGTGATGTCCGATGAGCAAAGAAATTTTAAACGAGAAACTAAAGAAGCAGTAACGGAACAGTCCCGGAAGTAATGAGTTTTCCATCTCCAACCGACAAAAAAGCTGTCCAGCTCTTCCTGGGTCTCTGTACGTAGCAGTAGTAAAAACATTTATTGTTGCAAAAGGAAGAGTTAGGGAATAGGGGGTGGGGTATAGATAGATGGGAGCATCAGTGGTCGGTCTTTCCTATTCCAGGATCCCGTTGGCCTCCGCCGCTGCCTTGGCACTCGTCACCAGCATAAGCTGTGTGCTCGGGTCGGAGTCAGTCAGGTGGGCCTCCCACTGCTCTCGGCTAGGGCTATTTATCTTTGGTAATAAAGGGCTTTTTTCACAGTCCCAGGTGGCGTGGTACGTTGTGGCGCAGCCCCCACACCACACGCACTCTTTCGCTTATCTGTTCGGCCACATTTTATGATACATGGCTCCGCTTGGGCAGGTGTCTGTTTGTAGTCGTCTGAGCGTGGTGGCTTGCTCTCTGCTGAGGATATCCGCCGGAGCCGAGTACTTCTTGCGCGCTCCCAACAACGCCTTCATTCCCCCCCCCACCCCCCCCGTAAGATTCTTGCGTGCTGAAGGGTTCGACCGGCAAACCCGCACTCCGGTTCGTGAACCCTCGGACAACGGTGTCTACCGCGAGATTTCCCTCAACCCCAGTGTCAGGGGCCCAAACCATGGTGCGTTGAATGTTTGTGTTGTTTGATCCATGCCTATGTTGTTTTTGTTCGAAGAGGATCCTTGCGGCTTTTCGGCCGATCCTTCCATCTCTGTATGCCCTCGCTGCAGCCTGAGAATCCGTCGCTATCCAGTAACTCAGTCCCTGCCGATTGGCTTCAGTCAGGGCTAAAGCTATGGCGATCTCTTCTGCTGCTTGTGTTGTACTTCTGCGCACTGATGCACCAGTAATTATCTTCCCTTTGGAGTTCACTACTGCTACCGCCCTAGCGCTTTCCTCCGTTCTGTACATGGACGCCTCAACATACAAAACCACCTGTTTCTTCTTTAGGAACCTGTCCAACTCCGATGATCTCGCCGCCCGTCTTCCTTCGTGGTTCTTGGGTCCATGTTTCTGGGCATTGGTTTAACCAAGAAAGTGCTCCTAATTTGGCTGTCAATGTCTGTCTTTTCTTCGCCCTCGTCTTCTGCCAGGTATCCTAGCTTTACCTGTAGTGCGCGGCCAGCGGCTGTTCTTTTAAGTCTTTCCAATTGAAATCTGAGCATCGTTTCGCTGTGCTCCTCATAGGTGCCGTACACCCCCATGCTCATCAGCTTCTCTGTCGAGGCGCAGGTCATGACACCTAAGGCTTGCTTATACGCCTTTGTGATGCATGTTTTCATTTTGTTCTTTTCCTCTCTGTTAGGTTGTAGGTACGGAAGCGCGTACGTCATCCTCGGATGAATTCGCCCGGCTAGCTCAGTCGGTAGAGCATGAGACTCTTCTCTATGCGTATTATCGGCGCTTTATTGCGGACTCTTCCACGATTGCCGAGCCGTTGACGTGTCTCACCAGGAATACCACCTCCTTCGTCTGGACCACTGAGCAATACACCGCTTTCTCTACGCTCCGCCAGCCCTTCAAGCACCTCCCTTTCTGGCGTACTTCGACGAAGGTGCCGATACTAAGGTCTACAACGACGCCAGTCACATCGGTCTTGGCGCTGTCATTGCTCAACACCAAGAGGGTCTTGAGAGGGTTATCGCCTATACTAGCCGCACTCTCTCCCGCTCCGAGAGCAATTGCTCCACGTCTGAAAAAGAATAGCTTGCGGTCGTGTGGGTCATCATGAAGTTTCGCCCTTATCTATACGGCCGCCCATTCAAAGTCGTAACCGATCACCACTGCCTATGCTGGCTGGCAAATTTGCGAGACCCATCTGGACGCCTGGCGCGCTGGAGCTTACGACTGCAGGAACTTAACATCACTATTGTCTACAAGAGTGGCCGCATACACGAAGACGCCGACACACTGTCGCGTGCACCAGTTGATCCTGGCGATGCAGCGCCCGATGACGACAGCAGCTTCCGTGTTAGCCTCACCGCCACCGACCTACTGACCCGGCAGACGGCGGACGCGTATTTTCGCCCTCTCATTGACGCCCTTGAAGGTAGCGATACGGCTATACCTCGCCACTTCTCTCGACGTCTTGGCTCCTTCTGTTTGCGAAAAGGTCTATTGTACAAGAAGAACTCCAGAGCCAACGACAGACCTTACCTTCACGTAATTCCAGCTGATCTCCGAGCTGACATTCTTTTCGCCTGCCATGATCAGCCCATGTCGGGCCACTCGGGCTTTTCACGTACGCTCGCCAGAGTGCGGAACATAAACTACTGGCCTGGTTTTTTTGCTGCTGTCGAACGCTACGTTAAAAGCTGCCGAGAAGGCCAGCGCCGGAAGACGCCACCACTTAAACCGGCGGAGCTTCTCAAGCTCGTCACAGCCCCTCGCGCTCCGTTCGTCCAAATCGGCGCGGACCTCTTCGGCCCTTTCCCTTTGTCGCAGGGTGACAATAAGTGGATCATAGTTGCTACCGACTATTTGACTCGCTACTCTGAGACCAAGGCGAGCCCTCGTGGCACAGCTTCCGAAATCGAGGAGTTTTTCATGCACATCTTCTTGCCACATGGCGCCCCTTCGCATGTGATTACTGAGAGAGTAACGGCGCTTGCAGGGCAGCTAATCACCCACACCTTTCGCCTTAGCTGCGCAACGCACCGCAAGACCACAGCCTACCATCCGTAGAGCAATGGCTTGGCCATTGGATTGAACAGGACCCTTGAGGACATGTCCATGTACGTAGATGTCCAACACAAAACTTGGGATGAGGTCCTGCTGTACGTCACCTTCGCCTACAACACCACCCTGCAGAAAACTACGCGCTTCACTCCGGTACGGACGTGAAGTCCAGCGGATGCATGATCCATGCTCCTGTGCCCAGAGGATGACCAACTCGCCCCAGACGCCCAACAATTTGCCCAACGTGCTGATGAAGCCCGTCAGCTGGCCCGCGTGTACATCAGTCAACAGCAGAGCACGGATGCGCGCCGTTAGAACCTTCGCCACTGAGAGGTTGACTACAAACCCGGTGACCAAGTCTGGGTGTGGGCTCCTGTCCGTCGCCAAGACTTGTGTGAGAAACTCCTCTGCCTCTATTTTTGGTCCTTAGAAGGTAGTACGGCGTGTAAGGCCTGATTCAAACAGCCGGTCTCCTCTACGGCGCGGCGGCGACGGAGGCGGGAACCGCGGCCGCAACGGAACGGATTTGTGTTCTAATCGAAAGAGGCGCCGGACAGCGGCAAACCAGTTTGCATGGGCGCTCGCTGCTCACTGCTTTTGCTCCCTCGCTGAGCAGCGAGCAGCACTTTCTTCGCGCCAGCGCCCCACGCACCCGCGCATCGCCGCCGAAGCCGCGACGCTCGCCAGCGCCATCTCTTGGTCGCAGCAAGCAAGCGGTGGGTCACGTGAAGCGCGCTCGCTCTGTGACTGGCTCGCTCTCCGTTGGACGTGCTCCGTCGCCGCCGCTCGACGGAAACGTAGAGCAGGACCCGGAGGCACCGGCCACCCGATTTTGGGGGCGAAACGGTCCAAAAACCAGTCCCTCCGTCAGCTGCGGGCGCGACGGAGGCGACGGAGCAAGGGAAAAACCGGCTGTGAGAATGTGGCCTAAGGTTAACTATAAAGTGGTTCCGGACGATGCTGCGCAACCATGACACCGACAGCCCAGCTCTGACATTGTGCACGTTGTGCGGCTTAAGCCATACAATACACGGTGAGGCAAATGTGTTGATGTCTTCGCTCGCTTCAGTTTGGACATTTTGCTCTTTTTTGTTTTGTAAAGAGGAAGATGAGCAGCGGCGGCCGCCGCGGAGTTCCTGCTACAGTTTCCTGCTACAGTTTATTTTTTGTTTTACCCTCACGTCGACAGCTACAGCGCTCTCCTTTTTCATAAGGTGGAATAATTTCACCCAGTATTGCCAGGTGGCGCATAGCTGACGACGACGAAGTAGGGCTCGCCATTGCTGCCTCAGCCTGCCTGGCCTTGTCTGCCTTCCTTCCTGCCCGGAATTAAAGCACCCATCTTCAACAAGTACGTTACAGTATGTTTAAAAGCAAATTTCAGGCAACGCTCTATGGCTACATCGCGTGTTGTCTGTAAGATATGCTTTTATGTAACCTAAATTCCAGCATCACGATTAACCTAATGAATTTTTCAGTCCCTCTTTGCCGCAGTTGGAGCCACTGTCTGTTAGCGAAAAAACGAGCACGGCGCCCCAATTTTCACGTAAAGGGGTTATGATAAAAAGTTTTGAACATTGGTTTCCCTCTACATGAAGACATGCTACCACCCACGTTGCATGCGGATTAACTACATGTTTTAGTGCAGCTGAGAAAATACAACCCAAAATACCATTATATCACAGCTTTCCACATTGTTTTTTTTTTCGACCGTCAGATCTTTTAATCCTTTTCGCAGGTATCATGGTGTTACAGTTCAAGTGCATTTAGCCTGCCAGTTAATAGTCAATCTAGGATGCCAAGAGCAGGCGTGTGCTGGCCCTGCAATTTCAGTGCAAGATTCTTGGACATCGATATTAATTGTGAGGCAGCTGTGGAACATTGTTGGGTACTGCTATGTAAATAGTGAAGGCAAAGGTCCATTTTTACGATGTGTAGTAAAATCTTTCTTTTAAAGTTTGCCCGCCGCTTCCATTGAGTAGGTAATACTGCTGTAGGAAACGAACGTGCAATAAAAAACTAATGGGGAACGTTTTTGACGATAGCAAAAACGTTAATAGCAAAATATTGTGAAACTTCC
Source organism: Amblyomma mixtum (assembly GCF_055824585.1). Classification (NCBI taxonomy): domain Eukaryota; kingdom Metazoa; phylum Arthropoda; class Arachnida; order Ixodida; family Ixodidae; genus Amblyomma; species Amblyomma mixtum. The sequence continues at coordinate 109,420,458 of NC_143013.1, forward strand.
GAAGGGACATCTCAGGATACATTGATTGCTAGATTCGAATCTTGTCATATACGAAAAAAAATTATTTCCTAATCAACTTCCGCTCAAAATGTGCTTGTTCAAAATTTCTACGTTTTAAGGAAACGCAAAAGTACTGGTTTACCTTACAAGGAGTGCCGACTGAGACATAGTTGAACTCTTGCTGTTGATTAGTTGTGTTTTTGCACGTATATGCGCAGCCTATTCGAGTACTGGCACCTTCACTCTGGAACAAAAAAGAAGCGAATGAAATTGTGATTAAATTGTTCAAGATGTTGGAGCCTGAACTCAAGTGATCCTAGTGTTCATCTCAATTCTGAAATGGCATTCACAGTCCGGCAAATCTTGCTGACTAATGCTAATATCACTTCTCCCGCAAAACGGACTCTCATCAAAGGTCACTACGCTCGTCTCAGCAGGGACGCGAGTTCTGCCCAGCACAGCGGACAACCAGCAGCTAGAGGAACAGATACATACGCACGCACACGCGTATACACAGACACGCGACACATGGGTGTGTTGGTTGGTTCGTTGATAGAAGTTTAACGTCTCAAAGCTCCTCAGGCTATGAGGAACACCGTAGTGAAGGGCTCCTGCAATTTCGACCACCTGGGGTTCTTTAACGTGCACTGACATCGCACAGTACACGGGTCTCGAGAATTTCGGCTCAGTCGAAATTCTAGTGTGTGTGTGTGTGTGTGTGTGTGTGCGTGTGTGTGTGCGTGTGTGTGTGCGTGTGCGTGTGTGTGTGTGTGCGCGTGCGTGCGTGCGTGCGTGTGTGTGTGTGTGTGTGCGTGCGTGTGAGTGAGAGAGAGAACCCAATAGTCACCGGAAGACAAAAAAATTGGCAGAGGCTCGGCTTGGTTAAGCCCGGAAATTGGGATAACTCCCACCGCAGCGCTCCTAGCGGGAGAAGCGAGAGGCTCACCGCGCGCCGTGTCTACCGCCGCTCTCCTCCGACGGCACGAGTTGCGTCCCTTCTCTTCCACAGATGGTGTGACGTCACTCCTACCGCAGCGCCTCTAGCGGGAGAAGCGAGAGGCTCACCGCCCGCCGTGTCTACCGCCGCTCTACACTGACGAGCCGAGCCGGGGTCCTTTTCTTCCACAGATGGTGCGACGTCACTCCTACTACAGCGCCTCTAGTGGGAGAAGCCCTCCCCCCCCCCCCCTTCTTGCAAATGAATTCACATCTGTGTGACATACGTCCTTCTTTGAAAGTAAGCATTTTTCAAATCAAGAAAGTGTGTTTTGAGCAAAGCACCACGTGCACCGGACAATGAAAGGTATCGGAAACATGACTCGAATGGCAAGTGTGCATGCAATCTCCAGTGCGTGGGCGCGTTCCAGGGTTTTGAGCTGGGCCCTGGAGTCTGGCCACAGGATACCGTTCCGGGGTGTGAATTTTTTGGCACTTTTTTTCTTTATTTTTCTGGGACAATCATGTACCACTGTAATAGAGACTCCCAGTCGAAACGTTACTAAAGCCTTGTTATGTTGTAAAACGTGTGTCAGCCTACTTCATAAGTACATACAGTCCCATTTATGTCTAATCTGGCCGTCGGGAAGATTACATTAGCTGTATCTTATGCTCGTAGTAAATGCATTTCCATACTGCAGCCAAAAAAAACAACAATCAGACAAAAACGGCGTTTGTTCCTAAAAAAATGTTGTCACGGTCCTTTCTAAGCTGTCCAAAGTAATCATGCTCTACTCGCCGAGGCTCTTGCTGCTCTCGATCTGCCTTAAGGACCCGATATCATACAGTTAACTGTAGGTGAAGCGTTCATGCCAGCTGGCGATAGGCGGCCTCATCGTCATCGTCTTCACGAGGATCCTGCACTCGGGGAATACTCGAATTTCGCTCACGATGGCATCGTCAGTTCATAGCTCTGCACTTTCGGCGTCATCTGCTCCAACGAAATCATTCAAGCCGACATCAGAACCTGCCAGCTGTTCACCACCGATGCGTTTCCACAAACGCACATGCGTCTCATCACGTATGCTTTGTCGTCTGCCCTTCCTGAGCCCATGGTGCAACGAAGCTACCTCCGAGCGCTGCCTGCAATGCGTGCGCTGCCTACACTAGGGTAGCAGCACAGAAGGTGGAAAGCTGAATGGGTAGACGGCACATGCCACGTGACCGGCAGCGCCATCAAGGCCTTCTTAATATATTCTGTTCGAACTTCTCAGATTGCTGTCATTGCTTGATCACTGACAGTTTATTGGTCGATGGCTGAGAGGTTGATCATAAACGGTTCTCTTTGAGCGCTGCCCATCTTGCGCCCTTCACTGTTTTGTTCTTTGTCCAAACCCTATAAAAGGGGAAACACCAGCGAAGACAAATCATTCTTGAAAATGATCGGTCCTCCGGTCGAAACGTCGAATCAAATAAATTTGTTTCTTTTAACGAAGCATATACTTCGCTCTCTCTCTCTCCCTCTATATATATATATATATATATATATATATATATGAAAGAAGCCAACAGCCACAGAAACCAAGGGGCACAGGGGATTTTTTTTAATTATTTATGTACTTTGTGGTGTTGATCAATTTAGAATATTACTGAATATGTTATCGCTTAAAGCTAATTGATTAGAAAAGCAGAAGAAAAAACAACCACATGCCACCGGTGGGATCCGAACCCACGACCTCCGAATTACGCGTCCGGTGCTCTACCACTGAGCTACGGCGACGGCTGTCAAATCTTCTGTTTTCGAGGGTATTTATGTTTGCAAGTAACCTAACCTTGAAAGTGTTCATCAGCGGCACCCACGTTCATAAGCGGCGGACGTAGAACGTCCTGAGTTACCGCAGGTGTGACGTAGAACGTCATCGAACGGAGAGGGTGGAAGCTGCGTGAGAACCCTCTGATGCTTCCTATGGCGTCAAGGCTGCCAGAACCGAGGCCCTCGCTAAGCAATTAAGCAAACAAGGGAAGGGGATTGAGGGACTCGTTATAAATATGAAAGAAGCCAACAGCCACAGAAACCAAGGGGCACAGGGGATTTTTTTTAATTATTTATTTACTTTGTGGTGTTGATCAATTTAGAATATTACTGAATATGTTATCGCTTAAAGCTAACTGATTACAAAAGCAGAAGAAAAAACAACCACATGCCGCCGGTGAGATCCGAACCCACGACCTCCGAATTACGCGTCCGGTGCTCTACCACTGAGCTACGGCGACGGCTGTCAAATCTTCTGTTTTCGAGGGTATTTATGTTTGCAAGTAACCTAACCTTGAGAGTGTTCATCAGCGGCACCCACGTTCATAAGCGGCGGACGTAGAACGTCCTGAGTTACCGCAGGTGTGACGTAGAACGTCATCGAACGGAGAGGGTGGAAGCTGCGTGAGAACCCTCTGATGCTTCCTATGGCGTCAAGGCTGCCAGAACCGAGGCCCTCGCTAAGCAATTAAGCAAACAAGGGAAGGGGATTGAGGGACTCGTTATAAATATGAAAGAAGCCAACAGCCACAGAAACCAAGGGGCACAGGGGATTTTTTTTAATTATTTATTTACTTTGTGGTGTTGATCAATTTAGAATATTACTGAATATGTTATCGCTTAAAGCTAACTGATTAGAAAAGCAGAAGAAAAAACAACCACATGCCGCCGGTGGGATCTGAACCCACGACCTCCGAATTACGCGTCCGGTGCTCTACCACTGAGCTACGGTGACGGCTGTCAAATCTTCTGTTTTCGAGGGTATTTATGTTTGCAAGTAACCTAACCTTGAGAGTGTTCATCAGCGCCACCCACGTTCATAAGCGGCGGACGTAGAACGTCCTGAGTTACCGCAGGTGTGACGTAGAACGTCATCGAACGGAGAGGGTGGAAGCTGCGTGAGAACCCTCTGATGCTTCCTATGGTGTCAAGGCTGCCAGAACCGAGGCCCTCGCTGAGCAATTAAGCAAACAAGGGAAGGGGATTGAGGGACTCGTTATAAATATGAAAGAAGCCAACAGCCACAGAAACCAAGGGGCACAGGGGATTTTTTTTTAATTATTTATTTACTTTGTGGTGTTGATCAATTTAGAATATTACTGAATATGTTATCGCTTAAAGCTAATTGATTAGAAAAGCAGAAGAAAAACAACCACATGCCGCCGGTGGGATCCCAACGGCGGCATGTGGTTGTTTTTTCTTCTGCTTTTCTAATCAACTAATCAATTAGCTTTAAGCGATAACATATTCAGTAATATTCTAAATTGATCAACACCACAAAGTAAATAAATAATTAAAAAAATCCCCTGTGCCCCTTGGTTTCTGTGGCTGTTGGCTTCTTTCATATTTATAACGAGTCCCTGAATCCCCCTTCCCTATATATATATATATATATATATATATATATATATATATATATACTCGCTACTTATACAACTTATAGTTGTATAAGTAGCGAGAACATGACGTGCTTGACGGCTTGAAAAGTATATAGCGAAGTATACGCTTCGCTAAAGGAATCATTTATTTGACTCGACGTTTCGATCGGAAGACCGATATTTTTCAAGAGTGATTCGTCTGCGCTGGTGTTTCCCGTTTTACAGGCGTTAGACGCAAAACAGGCGGGCGAGCAACGGTTAGAGCGTACAGAAATAACTAAATAGAGTTAAAAATATGCAAGTAAAAATAACGAAATAAGCATGGATAGGAAATACGGGGTGTGGGACAAGCACGAAAAAATAGAGAGTCCGCAGAAAATATAAGCAGCAGGAAAATGCAATATCCAGATGGGGCCTCTGCTTTGTTAAGCACCGCACACTTTCTTACTGACCGGCCTGTCGAGCTCAGCTGAGATGGTCGACAGCCTGCGTAGCCATGCAGCAAGTTTCGTGAAAGAATGCGGAAACTTCTCCTGGCCGCGAGGGCAGGAAGGAAAATAATCTTGACCCAACAACAGAGGGGGCAGGAAAGAAAAAAATATCCCTAAAGCAGTGTTTTTTCTCGGCATTCGGCATTAGTGCGCCCTCCACTGGTTTAGCCGCGGAGGCTGGACTATGAACGAAAAGAGGGGAGGAGGGGACGGAGGCGAGGTACCCGAAGGCATGCTACCGATGTAAAAAATGAAAGCTTATAGAGTAGTCAAATTAGAAATTAGGAAAAAAACGAAAAATTGCCGACGATTACGTTATTTCCTAATGCGAAATCTGAGCGCAGCTCATCAGCTGTTCCAACTTTTCGATAGAGTGAAGCAAAGAATTAGAGCAAGACATGTATGTACAGTTACAGACAGCTTGTTGTCTTTCACACATATTCCTTCTTCAAGGAACACTCCACTAACAGTTCTTGATTGTCATGAAGGAAGCTTTGTGGACGGAGAAATAGATGGATATATACTAGACTTGCTGCACCAATGCCTGGTTCTCAAAGACGAGGTCTGTGCAAGTATTTTGCGAGGTTGTCACAGGCGCGGGAGGCGTTGTGAGCGAGAGGGACGGAATGTTCTCCCGCATAAGTGGCAAGAAATTCCTGTTTGTCTTTATATGTACATTAAAGTCCCCACCCACCCTGGCAGGTGGCAGTTAATGGTTCACCGCGAGAGTTCGTTCACCGTTGTCAGCGCTAACACCTACAGCCCACATCTCCCTATCATCACCCCACGTACAGAGGGCAAAACACATGTCTAGAACGGCCGAACTGTGTGTTCCGCACGTACTACCAACGCACCGTTTGCACGCTGTGTACCGACAACAAAATGGCCCTTGCACACAAGGATTGATTTCGGCATATTCTTAATAGCTAGCGCTTTTCCATAAAAACATCTGGCATCACGGTGAGGAAGCTGTGTGTTGAAAAAAGGGGTGCGAATCTGCGACTTGCAGTACGCGTTAAACAATATCCTGGCAACTTTTGCAGGATAAACACGATAGCCATTTGTTCAATAGAACCTTTTTTACGGTCCCTGGCCGTTTGAAGTTGTTCAATGTTTTCACTTTGGTTCTTCAGACAACTTGGAGTAGCTGCAGAAAATGTTCAAAATGCCAATTATTGATAACTGCCGAGGTACCGATTCCTCAAATTTCAGCAGCGCTAAAAACTTTCGACATTGAGTTTTTTTTATGCGAGTGCATTAGCCAGCACAATTTTGGAGTAATGATTTATTACAGTTTTTCATGATTTCGGCATTAAAAAGTCCGGACACTCAAAAAAATTTTTTCGCCGTCTCCCGGTGAGACATTTCTCCCTCCTGGTCATGCTACATCCGCTACTTCTGCAAAAGGTGTGATGATACGCGAAAATATCACACAAAATATTGTAGATATTCATTGCTGTACAATACTCTTGTTGTTCAAAGCATTTATTTCTTAATTGCAATGAATATACAAAGAGCTTTCAGTGTAATGAGCTATGCCATCTTGAATACTCTCAAAAGTTTTTTTTTATCTCATTGCAAATAATCCTCCTGAGCAGTTGTCCAGTTCTACGGTGACGGTCTTTTTATGTACAACCGGCCAGATTTAATGCAGCTGCTGCAGAAATTTCCCTAGCATAACCGGCAGGTTTTAAGGCAACGGATAGAAAAATAAAACAAAGTCGTTGTCCTGTTTTACCTTTTCAGATTTGCCCATGACTGGGCTAAATCCGCATGTCATTTTCGCACCCACAGTCCTAAAAGCATTATGGACTAGTCGGTACCCAGCCCTGTCAGTGGACGCACATGTTGGCGTCACAACACTAACCTCTATGAGTGCGCTGCCTCATACGACAAAAGCTTTCTTTTAAAGCAAGACTTTTCGCTGCTTTCTGGGAGAGTAAAGTACAGCGCTAGTCGCCGCGCTGCCATCTTGAGGCAGCTTAATCTCAAGCCTACCTGGTCCTTATGGCCTCAGATGACTAATTCTCTAAAGCACCCGCTCTCAGGTTCTGTCATTACGACGCGATACCATATGGAAGCTTACTGGACGTCGAGAAGGTGAATTTTGGTGTTTTCAGCCGCAGTATACTGCGACAACGACAGATATGCAATCTGCGCGGGAGAAAGCTCCTTAAAAAACCTTCACTGTAAAACGCATAGTGAACGTTTCGTAGGCTTTTTACTTAACTGTTTCAGTCGCCACTTACCATTTCTACTAAAAAAAAAAGTCGACAAAGTAGGCTGTGAAGGCCACATACAGCGAGTTATAGTAGAATTCAGCTTGCCAGCACTGATGTTCCGCCCACAGTAACGACCACCAAACATTGTTTCTCCGATACAAGTTGTAAATATTCGTTTCTTTCCTAATCAAAAACCTAAACTCATGACGACATTACAAGGTCTGGAATTTTGTTGCCTTTATCTTCATTACGGGAGTGAAACTTTAATATGCTGATATCGTTTACTGCTGTCATTGTAAGCACAGTAATACAGCATCCTGCGTGTCATGGGCTGTGGTTTGAAACGTGATTTAGCCATTGTTTGTTTCCCATAGTTGTGTATACATGTTGTGTAAACAGCGTCGTAATAGTTACGAAATTGTAACAGCTAGGTTTTGGAGAGCGAAGCACAAGAAATCGACAGGGGCCATTCAAGCAATGATGACGTCGATAGCTGTGTAAGCAAAAACATTTTTGGCCATATAGTTTGCTTTTAAGCAATGTGGTCGGGTCTGTAAAGCAACCATAGGGTTCGTAAGAGCTGCCAAGCTACACGGCTCAAAAGTAAATGCTTAGGCCTAGAGACCTAACCACAACTGTGCGTGCTGGCCGTCTCACTGTTTTGAGAAATGTTTTTTTACAATAGAGCTCAATACGTCACAAACAAAAAAAATCCCTCCTATACGAATCAAATTCACGGATAGTGTGCCTAATTGACTGTGCTCACGAAATTTTGCACAGCGTCCTAAGGTGTTAATACCTCAACATGTTCCCGACAGCTTGTGCGCCTCTGCGCTATCAGCCGGTCGCAGTCTCTAATCTTGCACATATCACTCAAACTCGAGAACTATTTCTGATTGCACCGCATCGCCAACTCTGCGCCGCTTATAACTACAAAATACGTCCAGGAACTCGCCAGATTTCTGAGACCAATGTCCATGGCTTGTTTTGCAACTAATTGTTACGTACAGTAGGCTAGGAGAATTTCCACTGGAAATGCAAAAGCCATCATACAAATTTGACCTTAAATGCACAAAAGTGGCGAGGGGCGGCGAGCAACGCAGCAGGGGTGGGACACCGATTCTCACATGCATGGTGTGTGCGTCACGGAGTGACGCGATTTGAATGACGTCACTTTGCGCCCTCTCGCATGAGCGGTCTTTTCAAATGTCGCCAGAAACGTACCCATTTAGACGAACCGCAGTGACGAGGGTAATCGCGTTTTTGAATTCTGAACACTGATACGGCTATTGCTAACAGCCGGCTACAAATCTCTAATTGCGCTCGGGTGCCTATCGATGCAGTCAAAAGTGAATTATTAGAATTTAGGTCATTACTTTACTAGTTGACACGATTAAGCTGTTTTTTGAAGTCTGTTAACACTCCTATCACTATGCCTCTAAAAGCTTGTTCTTACGTCAAAAAACCTAGCTTAAGAATTAGTGGCGGACTTCCTTGAAACATCTGGTATAACAGAACAAAGCAGCGCAATCAGAGCATTTTGAAATTTCGCAGTAACCACGGTGGAATGAAAAAGGCTTACTGAATATGCATTGTTATTTTAGGCGAATGAAATAGCATTTCCTGATGGAATCACTTGAACAAATTGGGAGAAAAGTTTGGGAGAAGAGGAGGAAAGAAGACACTTCTTTGGTTTTTTTTCAGTTGCATTTACGTAAAATGCGGACATAGTAAAATAAGTTTGCGTGAGAGAGCGTACGTATTCTTTTTGCAGCCAACTTACTCTTGTGACGTTAATCACTCCATAGCAGCCCCGAGGAATATTTTTCACCTGGCATATCCCATTCTGGCACTCTCCTTGCTTTACAGTCCACTCTTCGTCATAACCAGGATGCACAAGCTATTACAAAAGATATCACAACATCCGTCAAATGCACCATTTATGAAAGGGAAAGCTTTCTTTGAGAAATACTATCTGCTGCGTTCACTAGTAGCTAACATACGAAAAAAACTGCTCTGATAAGAACAGTACCCATTTAGTCTGAAACCTAAAAATCACGCTGATACATAACATACTCATGGAGAGAGCTGAGAGTTCGCTGGGCACACTGTTACACAGCTTATGGCATCACTATCATCATCAGCCTGACTACCCCCACCGTAGGACAATGGTCTCTCCTAGATCTATTCAATAAACACACTCCTGTCAGCGCGAATTGCGGCCACCTAATTCCCGTAAACTTCCTTACCTCATCCGCCCACCTAACATGCTGCCGCCCGCTGCTACGCTTGCCTTCTCTTGGAATCCACTGTGCTACCCTTAACGAGCATCGGCTATCCTGCGTTCCTATTCCACGCCCTCCCCATGCCCATTTCTTCTTCTTGATTTAGGTCATCACATTATTAAATCGCGTTTGTTCCCTAATCAGCTCGGCTCTCTGCCAATCTCTGAACGTTACTGCAACGATTTCCCTTTTATAACTCTAACAGCCAAAGGGCTACGAATGAAAGCTATACAGCCTCCACAGAAACTTCGTAGTTGAGATTTGTCCTAATCTGAGGTTCGAAACCGAGGCCACGCCTCACCAAGGTAATCGCTCTACCAATTGAGATCGCCGGGATGGCTAGCACACTGTAGGACGAGAGCAAATTCATTGACAACTTGAAGTGGGAACAGCGTTTGTCAAATTTTTAGCGGAATCCCCCAAGGTGTACTAGATTTGTAATAACGGAGCAATTACTAATTAGCCTCCACCGAAGCACCGCCTTGTGGCCACAAAGAAAAGCAAGACAGCTTCCGCATCGTAGTTGAAGAAAAGTTCGTCCCGGTCCAGGCTTCGAGATAACCGTGACTAATAGAGTATGGCCCCGCGACCATGTGACGTTATCATAACCTGCCCTGAAGAGAACCCAGATTGATCGAAACAGGCCTCGTCATCTTGTGACGTCATAACAACCTGCCCCACGTGGCAGGTGCGACTTGATCAACGGTTCGTGAGCAACCTGGCCACCATGAAGGAGGCAAATAAATTACTAATTGGTCGAGAGAGGTGACTTCACCTTGTTACGTAATCACACGCCTGTCCACCGGCTTGTGAGCAGCCTACTTTCTAAATAGCAGCTTAGGCGGCATTCGATGACTCGTCGGGAGCGGCCCTGGGGCGTCAGATGTTACGAAATTCTCCGATTGCTCGAGAGCTATATAACGCAACAAGGTCACTGGCCCTAATCGGCATGACGTCACCACGTGACATGCCCCCCCACCAAAAAAAAAGAGTAAATCACAGGTCAACTCTTATTGGAGTCAAATTCGAAAATTGATCGAAATGAATAACTGATCCATAGTGTAATAATAGTGATTGGCAGATGCATTAGATTAATTAGTAGGTTTATTAGGAATGACTAATAGTAGGAATAAGGATGAAACCATCGATTCATCTTCATCATCACCAGCCTCACAACGGACAGTGCAAGGGAAAAGCCTCCAGATATCTCCAATCTACCTTATCCTTTGCGATATGTAGCCACATCATCCCCGCTAATTTCTTAATCTGATCCGCCCACTTAGTTTTCTGCTGCCCCCTGTTATGCTTGCCTTCTCTTGGAATCCAGTCTATTACCCTTAACGACAATCCGTTATTTTGCCTTCACGTTACAAGCTCTGCCCAAACCCATTTCTTCTTGATTTTGACTAGGATGTCATTAAAGCGTATTTTGTACCTCACCCACCCTGCTCTTCCTGTCCTTTAGTAACAGCTGATTAGTGGTCAGTGAAGAAGGGTCATCGCGCCACTATCGCCACCAGTGGCAGAGAAACAAGAACTGCATAAAGACATTAAAGCACTCTACAAGCCCATCCACAATGCTTTCGAAACCACCACCTACGACTCAATAGAGAAATCATGGGAAAGTCCTGACATCAAGGACAATGAAGAACCCTATTATTGAAAGAACACCGCTACGGTGGGAGCGCTGCTGAGGAAAACGTGATATATGCAAATGTCGGCCTCGTCATAGCATAGCGGATACCTGCAACAGCAGCTGGGGGTCCGAATATTGTGGTTAACGGAGCGACATTTGCAATGAAACTGACGAAACACAAAAGTTGCAATAGAAGCTGCCACAAAAATGTGAAATTTAATGGTATGACATTCTACAGCTAAGGTGATTTAAGCATCCCCATAATTTTTTTTATTAGAGGAGAAGAGAAAGGAGGAGCCTAAATTATAAATCCTCAGGACATTGCGGCCTGGTACCATGAAAGGGCCTCAAGCAAACGCCTTTTAGCTAAGTTTTCCCCAGCAGCGAAAAGACACCTATTCAAATACATAATTACGCATTCGAACTCACCCCGTGGTGCCTGGTAAGTTACGACATTGGGATAGAACATATGCATTCGTAGTCCATGCGGAGCAAACTCTTGGGTAGTACGTCCTGCTTTTACCCGAAAAGCTCTTTTTTCGTACATGTTACAGCTAGCATCAAATCTTTCTGCGGCCACTATATTATTCTAGAAGTGTGTGATGAGAGGCTAGTCGGTAAGACATTCTGAAGACATAAAGCTACGCAGGAGACAGGACACAGAATCCTGTCTGCATCTTTTCTGTGTCCTGTCTCCTGCGTAGTTTTTTGTCTTCAGAAAGAGCACTATATAATTACTAAATAAACAATTTTGGCCCTGATAATTTCTCCACCTACCAATGAACGAAAAAGAGCATCCCACAAATTTCCGCAGTGCTCAACGTGATTACGCCTCAGTAAAACATGTCTTTAAGGGGCGATAAATTCACCTTCCTAAAGCTATAATAATTTTCTGCTTCTTTTTAAAGTAACCTTATGAAACAACCGGTCATAAGCGAAATGAAATATGGCGCTAAATATCATATTTGATGCTTTGTGCGGATTTTCTTGGGCCTTCTAATAGAAACAACGAGTAGTTGGCAATAAACGGCAATCCATTCCCAAGACATTCATGATAGAACGGAACGTTCAGGCTCTTACTATTAGACAGGCAAAACTTGTGTCAACGACTTCATTTTTTTTGCAAAGCTACAAACGTTATTCACACCCTTGGTTACTTTTATAGAGGCGCAATTTTAAATATATTAGCCAAACATGCGCAAACCGAAGACAGTGGAACTTCCATAGAGCTCCACTTCCCAGTAGCGATCTGGGGCACCTCTACTGTGACAGCTTTGGTTTGCGTGTGGTTTTCTGCATTTGAAAATGTGGTATCAACAGCATGCCTGACAAATTAACGGCCACAATTCATGCGCATATAAATACCAATGACTTACCGCACACGGCTTGCCGTTTGCCGTTTGGTCGCCTCGATTGCAGGGACACTCTCTGTAGATATCCTGGAATCCCCAACAACAACACAAACTTGAAAGAAACTAGTCAGCAAATGTAGAGGCACATGAACACTATTGTAAATGAAAAGTAGGCTTTAATATACTGGTATTCTAGAAGTAGGAGCGCCAAATTTTGGTGGTGTTCTTTTTCTTATGATGAAAAAGAGACAAGTAAACATGAATCTCCCCATGAAAATTGTCTTAGCCCGGCAAACAATTCAAAATTCTGTTTTCTACCCCAGACTGTATCAGTTCAAGCTTCAGCAGCTTCAGCAGCGATATTCTAAGAACTGAGATGGATATCACTAACGGTGGGCTACTAGCCTCTCAGCAATTAAGGAGACTAGCATTAATAGTTAAGTATTAATAAAAAGTTAACTATTCAATTTTAGTTAACCAGCCTGCTCGTTAGCAAGCCTTAGTTTTATTCTAATGCGCTACAGTGCTGACAATAGTATGTCGAGAAAAATACTCTCTTTTAACTCAAAAAAATTATTTTTTAAAATTGCACAGCCTCTTAGTTGAAACACCCTATATGCATACCAATGTCTCGCGAATAATTTATGAGAAAATACACCCCACCAAAGATATGTATACCAACGCTTTTAAGGAAGTAAACAGGCCTTAAATTAATATTTAGTCGGCAACGTCCAACTGTTCTAGAAAAGACAGTGGCAATTACCACAGCATAGAAAGAGGCATATTTCTGGCTGCAAAGCCACATCTCTGAGGCAAACATAATCAACAGTAAGCCTGAACAGAAATTGCGTGGCGCAGATTGTGAAGTGGTGCTGCAGGTTGAAAATTAAAAAGACAACGTTTATGCCTCTGCCCGCATGAATTCGTTGGTCACATGTTACGCGGTGGCACACTAGACAAAAGAGAGAAGAAATCGTGTAATAACATAGATGTTTTTATAACGGGCATAGGAGAGATATACCTGACTGAAATTCTATTATTAACAGCGAAAATATTTTTGCTCCTTTATCACCTATTAAGACAATTCTGAAGCCATCATAAACGCTACCTTTTTCCCAAAAATATAGGATCGCCCAAAGCAGTGGCTAATTGTCCGAGTTTGTTGATGTCGAGTATTTGAAGTGGAAAATAATAAGGACACAACATCAAGGTGTGAGGCCACTTTTGGAGTAAGAAATTAAAATAGATTATAGAAACATCGCATTAATGGTCTATCTTAAAAGCCACATTTTTCACTCCATATAAAAATGTTAAAACGGTTTAGAAAAATGGTACTTTCGGTTTGATAAATTGCGCTAAATAGACATGTGTCTTCGCAAGTCATAACTTGAAGGAAGTGCATCAAAAGTCAAACCACTTTTACAAAACGACTTGAGTTGCGCAATAAAGTAAAATAATTATTGATATCATGGGTTAGTAGAATATCGCAAAGGCCAAAAATAATTGCGTTTATGTAGGTACCCTTTGAGATAAAATTCCGCTATGACAAAAATATTGCATGATTTTATTTACTGTAGTTTATTGCACAGCTAGATAAATACCAAATAAATGTACAAAGTTTCATTTTCTCAGCCACCGCGGTGGCTCAGTTGTTATGCCACTCTGCTGCTGACCCGAAAGACGCGAGTTCGAACCCGGCAGTGGCGGTCAAAATTCGATGGAGGCCAAATTCTAGTGGCCCGTGTATTATGCGATGTCCGTGCACGTTAAAGAACCCCAAGTTGTCGAAATTTCCGGAGCCCTTCACTATGGCGTCCCTCATAGCCTGAGTCGCTTTGGGATGTTAAACCTCCATAAACCATAAAGTTTCATTTTAAAATATTTTACAGGAATGAAATTGGGAATGTTTGCTTAATAAAGAATGGCAAAAAGTTACTTTCGAGAGAGGCAACAAAAAAGACTAGAAGTGCCTGCAAATGCCCTAAAGGTATGCCCTGGAGCTTGAAATCTGCCATATTTGTTGTTGATTTGGTTCCTAGTCCTAGCTTTTGCTTGCTTTTAGAAGTGTGGCAACTCGCTTTCTTTCTTGTGTTTTCACGCCTTCATTAGACTAACGCGAGGATGTCGGAATACGCGGAACGTCACCTTGCAGGCGATCTGTCATTCTGTGCAGAACAAGTTTTATCCCAATGTGTTTAAGGATATCTAGCGTAGGTTCTATTGCTATTTCATGGACACACGACGTCATACAAACCGCACATTCTTCAAATCATTCACGAGACCTGCGGAGTGTAAACACAAGTAGCTTTTTGAAGCGAAGTGCTCGTGAAGCGGCTTCCTCCCCCGTTTTTCGTTCTCCGAGGCAGTCAGTAATGTTTTCCTGTTGGCATGATTTAATTCGCGCATCTGTACAGCTCATGGCGCGGGCGCCTACAGCAACTATAGGTTGACATAATCAGTTTGCCGAGCTGCTCCGCGCATGCACGTGCGGAGCGGTGATGGATCACGCTATCAGGTCGTATTCTCACGGGGGGATCGACCTTCTTTTTACTTTCTATGACTTGGCTGCAAGGTTACCACCGGACGCTCCTCGAGCTTTAACGCGATAGCATTAAGGAGCTCGTCACGTGACCTTGTGGCGTCATCAAAACCTGTCCACTAGATTGTGAGCAAACTGCGTAATGGCAGGTGGCAGTTATATTAAGGAAGAGCAGCCTCAGTCTCAAAAGCCCCACCGGTGGCAGCACTTTTCATTGTAAGGCAATGACGTATCGCTTAAGCACTGCATCACTGCTCCAGGAGTGGTAGGAGGGCCCCAGGTAGCTATGAATTTAAAGTAGAAAATGACCAATTCTGCATATATGGGCAGTCTAGACATAGCTAGATAATACAGCACTATTTTTATTATCCTAAACTGATAAAATAATCACAAATCTAATTCCTCATTGCCATCCACTCAAGTGCAGCCATACGGCTACAAAGGAGGGCTTTACACCTTCCGTGAACCCGAGACCAACGCTTCACCAGAGCAGGCGCTGTACCAATTTAGATAACCGGAACGGCTAGCATACGGTAGGGCGAGAGCGAATTGTCAATAACTCGAAGCGGGAACAGTGTTATCAAAAGTTTAAGGAAATTCCCCAAAGTGCATTAGATTTGTAATAATGGACTAATTACTCATTAGCATCTGTCAAAGCATAGCCATACTCGGTCCTAAAATGAATAATTACTCCGTTATTATACATCCGCTTCATTTGGGAGATTCATTTAAACATTTGACCAACACTGTTCTCACATCCAGTTATTGATCAATTCGCTCTCGCCCTGCCCTATGCTAGCTTTCCCGGTTATCTAAATTGGTGGAGCGACTTCTCCTTTTGATATGATGTTCCCGGGTTCGAACACCAGAATAGGACAAATTTTTCAACTACGAAGTTTCTGGGAAGCTGTATAGCTTTTAACCCTTTCAGTCACGGTGTCTCCATATGGAGACGCGACTTTCTTCTCCCTCTTTCTCATTAAAATGGGTATGATTCGCTCTGCAGCTTGGTGCGACTAATATTCGAGACACATAGCTAAGCGATACGTAGCGCCATCTAATGTGAAATGGCGGAACGCTACTCCGAAACAACGCTTCAAGATGGACGCCGAAACGTTTTACGGGAGCTCTTGTGAGTTGCTGTTCGAAGTTCTTTTTTACAGTGACGTACATTATATATTAAGGGTTAAAAACACCTGTTTCATGTACAGAAAGCTCTATTCGAACGAAAAACAGTCAATGTTTCGTTTCAGACAATTTTACCTAATAGTTTTACCGCTGATTAGAACCGCGTGTACAAATAGACACACCGTGACCTAACCCATACTTGTTTTAGCATCACCAGGGAAGGTCAGTTTGCTTTGCCATTTGCTGTATAATGATTTTTTCTTGCATTCATCTCCTCTCAGCCATCGAGAATCATCTAAGGACTGGCCGCAAGGCCAATATCTCTGCAGCTGAGAAAATGTTTTTGGCTATTGCGCACGGCAACGAGTCTGGCGCTAACCTCTCGGACGACGAGACCGAAGTGCCCGACGATGTTGTGGATGTGGTATGTATACGAAGCAAAAGTATTTCATAGTTTATAGCAGAGCGGGGCCCTAAATGATTCCGTTCTATTTTTTTATCGTAGGACATTGACTTTGGAGGTGCAAGCAACCCTTCTAAACCAGCTACTCAGATGAAGATGAAGATGTTGTCTTAATTAGATGGCTTGACAATGCGGTGGTAAACATCGCCTCTACGCAAGTTGGGTATGGTTCCGTTGGTGTCGCCAGCAATTGGAGTGACGCATCGAAGGAGCGGGTTGAAATGCCCTGCCAAGAAGCTTTTCTGGAGTACAAAGTTACGAGGAACTTTAGCGTCTAAAGTGGTGAAAGGCGAAAGCCTGAGTGCTGCATTCTGCTACGCGACTGTTCACTTCACATTCTGTTGGTGCATTAATTAACTGCCAATTAATGACGCTTAATCTTTGCCTCCGAAAAGTTTATTTGGACCCAGGAGCCTTTAGGAGTGGAACGCGACAGCGTGTTGTAGCGCTGCCAAGGAGTCCACGGAACACCACCACCCGTTCGGCGCGATGGGTTGCCCTTTGAACGCAACGCTTTTTGAGGAAAGGTTTGGTTTGGTTTGGTTTATGGTGTTTAACGTCCCAAAGCGACTAAGGCTATGAGAGACGTCGTAGTGGAGGGCTCCGGAAATTTCGACCACCTGGGGTTCTTTAACGTGCACTGATATCGCACAGTACACGGGTCTCTAGAATTTCTCCTCCAAAGAAATTCTAGCCGCCGCGGCCGGGATCGAACCCGCGTCTTTTGGGTCAGCAGCCGAGCACCATAGCCGCTGAGCCATCGCGGCGGCGGATTTTTGAGAAAAGGAAATGGCGCTGTAATTCTCTGTCATCTCGGTGGACACCTGAACCGCACCGTGCAGGAAGGGAGGAAGTGGAGTGAAAGGAGAAAGAGAAAGTGGGGCCGTAATGAAGAAAATAAAAACTGTATTTGAGGAAAGGAAATTAGGCAGTAACTGTCTCACATGTTTCGGTGGACACCCTTCAAAATTCGCGCACAGTGAGGTCACGACCATTTCGGCCAATCTGAAACGCGAACAAATTTGCTAACACGTCTTGGTCACAACAGTATGAGCCATTCAAGGCTTTCGCCTTAATAGATTCTTGGGAGGAGTGAACAAGCGGGACTTTGTGATGGCCCTCTACCCCATGAAAGCGAAAACCAGAAAATGGCCTGTCAGGTTAATGTGCCACTTCACATCACTGGCTTTGGCCAACTCATAGCTGGAGTATGTGCGAGACGCCAGCAGCCAGGGACTTCCAAGAAGAAGGGCCCTCGACATGCTCGCCTTCCAGACTCATGTGGCTCTCACTCTAGTTCAGTGTAACAAAGGGGCACCAGGGAAGAGAGGGCGGCCGAGTGTTGACTCGGCTGAGCCACCACAACGTCGCTCACACAATGCTCGTCCGTCACCACCAAACGCTGTGAGGTACGATGCCAAGGAGCACTGGCCTCAGCAGGTCCAGTTGCCGTTTCCACAGTGGTGTAAGTACGAGAAAATTTCGGCAAAAACCAGGGTCCGCTGCAGCAAATGCGATTTTTTTCTGTGCACTGCAGCTGAGAAGGACTTTTTTCCTTTACCATAACCGGTGAACTTTTCCATGCACCATTCGCACACTCTACAATAAATATTTTGCCTCCTTGTTGCAAAGTTCTTCCGTATAATTATTATATATATATATATATATTTAAGAAACGCAGGATACAGTCACAATGTCTCCATATGAGGACGCGACCGCAATTGCATAATAATTATGCTAGAGAGATGAAAACTTCTTCTTTAGCCTCTGGACATCGAAAACATCGAAACCTGTAAATATGGAATTTTTCTCAAAACAATACCATAATTCGTGACTGTTAAACATCTATTTAGTAGCCGCAGCCTTGTACATGCTGACTGCCCAGCGCGGAACACACCAGGATGAAAGATAGAGACACTTGCGATCTGGCATTTTAGTCAGCATCAGTGTCAGTTTTATGCTTAGTTGCTTGTTAGTTTTGTGGCCTTGTTAGTAACGTGTTCCGCATCTATCCCAATAAAATATTTAGATCCGGTGCACCTCACGCAACCATACCGAGAGCTAGCAATTCAATGATATCCGAAATGTTTTGGGATATCACCGGTGATATCACAGGATTTTAATTCACGCCATGCTACAAACGATGAATGTCAGCCCTCCGCATGTCAGATTCTCATGTCATGTCAGATGTCAGATGGCCGCATGTCAGATTCTCCTCTTACGCAGACACATGGAGACGCCGCATCACCTTCGAATACCTCCGCGCACACGAAGATAATACCAATGGCAACGCAGCGCCAGCAAGAAAAGCCCTGACAACACGCCCTACCCACACCCGATGAAGCCATGACCCGATGCCTAGGATGGCGTGCAACGCAAGAACCAGGACATCCGACATAGAAAGGCTATCGATGGCCGGAAAGTTACCGCTCTTGTTGACACAGGAGCCGATTATTCGGTGATGAATAGAACATTCGCCGCGCCGCTGAGGAAAGTCCCCAAGCAGCACACGACAGTGGTCCAATGTAGGAATTGAGTTGGCAAACAACGGTCCTATGAAGGCCCCGCGTTGCCAATGTTCTCTCCGCCTTGGCTCAGCCATTTTCAAAAGTTGGCAGTATTGGACCAGTTTCTCGGGCGTTTTCCCCGCCTTGGCTCAGTCATTTTTAGAAGTTGGCAGTATTGGACTAGTTTCTCGGGCGTTTTCCCTCTCTTGGCTCAGCCATTTTTATAAGTTGGCAGTATTGGACCAGTTTCTCGGGCGTTTTCCCCGCCTTGGCTAAGCCATTTCTAGAAGTTGGCAGTATTGGACCAGTTTCTCGGACGTTTTCCCTGCGTTGGCTCAGCCATATTTCGAAGCTGGCAGTATCTCACCAGTTCTACAATCGCTTCCTGCAATAGCCAGCTCGACCTCGTGTCGTAGGCAGCGCGACGCTGCCTATGACATTGAGAGCAGTCTAGGAGCGGAAAAAAGGGTGGGTTAGATAAACAAAAATGAAAAGTCTTGATCCCCGTTCCCAAGTCGCGAAGCTATGTTGGAAAGCTTTTTCAGAAATATGGAGATTAATCGGGCATTATCCCTCCTGTAGCTTGAAGAAGAATTAGTTGGGCGAGAACGAAAGGCTCTCTAAGAAGAGCTCCGCGTTTACATAAATACCGCAGTAGCGCATCGTAATTCCCAGTGGCGGGGCTAGTTGGTGATTTTCTTTTCCCGAAATTTCCTCGCGGAGGGGAGACGCCATGCTCGCATGTACGAATACGCCACGCGGAAGTAGGGGGGGGGGCAGCCGGTCACAACTTGAGCGTGGTCTGCTTTGTTTTCCTTCCATGAGGGTATTGTGTAGGCGCCCAGGGCGGAAGAGGGGGCCCCGAAACGAGGGTGTCTCGATGTGTGGGAGGGGAGAGCGGAGAGAAGCGCACGCACATCTAGGCGCCGTACGAGCACCTGTTTCTATTCACCCCAGCACAGGACTTGCACTTGCCGATCTGCGCCCTGCCTGTGGGATTAATGCATTTTCCTGGCGCATTTTCTCTGTTTACATGAGTGGGATGCACGAGAAAGTTGACATGATGCGCTGCTCTCGCGTTTATGTAAACGGAGCTTATCACCCGTCCTAGTGTTATGCGCTTTTCTTACAGTTGCACTGTAAAAACTAGCCGTCACTTTGACGGTCACCCTTTGGTCAATTTCGACGGGTCCTCGGCGTATTCCGAAAAGACTGCTCCTTCGGCGTGAATCAGGGGGAGAGGGCAGTGCAACGAGGAGCACAAAAAATAAACAAAATGTTCGGCCTTCTGATTAGCTCTTCTTCGTAAACGTCATACGACCGATGACCTATCGCGATGCGGTCGCGTTTGGCGCCGCACGGACTGCGCGTGCGATTTTGCAGTCTCCCCGGAGCCTTCGAACGGAGTGGACCTGCGTCGCTCGCTTCTCTGTTCCTTGCTGCCTCGTTTTCGCTGCCAGTCTCACCCTAGCAGTCAACGCGGTCGGTCGCGCGCGGCGCTCGCTCCGTCGAGTTCGTGCGCGCCTCGAGGCCGCGGCGTGTGCCACTGGCCCTTGCGGCCCTCCGCCATCCTGTGCCTACCGTGATCGTGTGTGCCCTGTGCGCTGGAGCCCTGTGTTTTGGATTACCGCTCCTAACCAAGTGTTCCTCGGCCCTTCCACCATACCAACTACCTGGTGTGGTTATCCTCGTGCCTGTTCAGGAGCCTGGACCGACGGCCGCAAAAGTAAGTTTGTGCCACTTTTCTTAGGCCTTTCGCCGCTCGCCCACGTGGTTCGCGTCTCCTGATTTCGCCTTTTTCTGATCTCACTCACTTTAAATCTAGTCTTCCCTCACTATTTTCTCTTTTCCTTCCAAATCTTCCTACTCTTCGCGTGCTCACTGTGTTTTCTAGCGCTCGCATTTCTTCTCATCGTTCTTCTCTTTTCCACTATCCCTTTGTCCGACCAGTAGCCCTATTCCTTCCACCCTCGTGTCCTAAGCCTTTTTTTCCTTGCCGTTCCGAGTGGGACTCACCACGTCACTTAAATTTTCTTAAGTCATTTACTTCAACACCAGTCTTTTCTATTTATTTCCACTCTTCCTTCCAAGTCTTTCTACTCTTCTTCTCGTGTTCACTTGTTTTTTACTCGTGTTCCCTGACCACCTCCCTCGTGTCCTGATGGCCATGATTTTTGTGTGCTTGGAAATAATGTCTATTTTCTTTGTTCACTTTTCCTGTGCAGATGCCATTTGCGACAAACTGCATTTGACGCATCAGAGGCACAAGGTTTTATTTGCAGCTGGCTGCCCGGTTCATGTGATGGAAGGAAGAGACGCCTTGCCGAACTCTTCTCCCCCCTCCAACCAAGTACGCCACCTGCGATTGCGGGGACAGCCCCCTGCACTGTGCTCGCATGTGTGCCTCCCAATCCCCTGGCCTCTTCCACTTCCTGAGGGCCCTCCCTCCCTACAGCCCCTGCCACCACCCATCCCACAGCCCCTGGCACCACCCTTCCCGGCCCCTAACGATTAATTCTATTTGGACTTTTTCATAAAATAAATGTTTTCATGAATACTTTGGTTGTCTCATTTTATGAATATTTGCATGGTTGCTTACGAGTGAACATTTGCATTAATGTTGGCCACTGAAGATAAAAATTAACATAGGCTTTACTGGCGAGTCATAAATAGAAAAGGGCAGTGGCGTGCCAATCTTTAAGCCACTGATGTGACAGGTTGTATGCACTGTCATGAATGGAAAAGCCTGTGCTTAGTCTGCATTGACAGTGCCAAATGGCTGAACATAACAATCTTGGCATCAACAGTGGGTTATTTCAGTACATATTGGTAGGGCCAGAATGGCTATCCATGGGACTAATATTGGCTTCAACAATGGGACATCACTGGAATAGCTGATGTTCAGTACATAGTGGTAGTACCAGCATGGTTGAACATTGGACTGATATTTGCAGGACCAATGAAGTTTGAGTGGAAAGGCCAGTGATATGCCCATGCTGGCAGTGCCACAATGGCTGAACAATGGGACAATCTTGGTATGAAGTATGGGCCAAGGTTGGAAAATGTAGTAATGTGCTCCTATGCCAATGCCAGCCCAATATTGATGCCACTGTATTCCAACAATGAGCCATTGTTGGTACAATCTTGGCGTGCTGCCTGGGTCACGAGCGCTTGGGGCGCCCCACAAATCCGCACCGCAGGACGGCACCTTATTGCGCAATCGGGACGACGCAAAGCGCGAGTGACTGCCAACGGACACACCTATACTGCAAATTTCTTAGAGTTACAACAAGGTTCCCCCGACTTGGTACAGGGTATGGATTTCCTTAATCAGCATCATATGGTCATCGACGCTCGATCCAAGCTCATCACGCTTTAGACGGACGACGCCATTTCTTTTATGACACCCCTGGAGCCTGACGTTGTCCTGACGATTCTGGGCGAATAAAATGAGCGCCCCGCCCGCTCAACCGTCACGGTCGCCGTAGGCAGCCAAGAACATCGAAGCCATCATCGAGGAGAACACAGAGTTGCTTCTAGAGCGAGGAATCTGCGCCGCAAGAGGCACTGCCCATTTCCACAATGGCCAAGCTGAAGTGCTGCTGACGAACGTTGGCGAAGAATATCGACACCTCAACAAAGGCACAACATAATTTCTCGATTGAATCATCGATATACGAGATGCCTTCGCCAGTGGCGAGGCACGGCAGGACGCTCTCCCAAACTATGGTAGTGCCGCTGTAAAACGCTTTCTAAAATTGGCTTGCTGTGCAGTTATTTTCTGGCTATTTGCATGAAGCCAGTCTGAATGAAACTACAAGGTTTAATTATATAAGCTGTTCCGGGCAACTTTCTCACCCTGCATCATTATCCGGAGGGAGTTCGCGACATGGTCCATAAAGTAGACACACAGATTTAGTCCGTTTTAACTTCTAACATAGCAGCAATGAACAGAAATAAGTGATATGGACACGAACAGCGATCTATAAAACCTATTGCTCAGTATCCAGAAGACTTCCAGCCTCCCTCCTTCAGCACATGAAATCATCATTCATAACTCATGATGGAAGCATGGCTGAGCACCCGAGACGGACTACGAGCAAGAAAAACAACACAAGCGCTGACACACGCAACTCATTTATAAGGGAAGAAAGACGGACGTTTCTGCTCTGCGATGAAAATATAAACACAAGAAAACCGGCTACAGCTTACACTAGCCGGTATAGTAATGTGGTAAATGGCATTCACTCCTTCGATAAATCCACTCCTATGCCACATACCTACAGGAATTGTTAAGAAGGTTTTCATATGTAGGTGACTCTTCGGTGTATGTTGACGCTTCCAGTAGTAGATTCTAATTGGTTAGTGTGAAATTATTTCTAGAATATTGGTCATGGTCTTTTCTTCAAACTCGAATTACCGATATACAAGCACCAACAATTTGCAGACATCGGCATGTAATTCTAGACATTGCATGCGTGTTGGCAATACCAACACTGCTCAAGTAATTACATCTGGAATTATTCATTCGGCCATTCCAGTTCATTGAAATAAGGATTGGTCTTTTTTCCTCAGTATTTTGAGTCAATTACTTCCGCGCTTGTCACTTCATAGTGTTAACTGAAAGGAAGCTCCTCTTATAAATTCTTCCAGTCTCTGTACTGTCATAAATACTGAGAGTTTTTTTTTCAAGCCCTAATATGCTATAGTCAAAGGCATGGACATGATATCGCGCACTCGAGCTGAGAATAACTCTACATAAGAAAGTGCAAACCGCTGAGATAAAGCGACTTTTTGAGCTTAATGATAAAAAGACTTGCACTTCCCTCAACCTTTCAAATTATAAAAGGCATGATTTATTTTCAAATATTCGTGAAGAACATCGGGCATAATTATCTTAGTTTAAAAGTCCTCTGAGCACAAGTTGTATTACTCACATCTGTTTTAACATAATTTTTGGGACTATAAACGAACAAATAGGGGGTAACAGCCAATTCACTTCATTAATCCGGCATAAAATGAAGCGTATCAATTAAAGCAGGAGAGAGATGGCCGTTCTGTTAAGGTAAAAAGATAGCCCGAGTGTTTATGTTCCTAGTGCTTACACACGCTGTCCTTGTGCAGAAAAATACCCTAGCTTTTTGTATTTAATCTCATCTATTTCAGATTTTAGTTCAATTTTATCAGGATTGAGGACTGTATTAACTGCGTGAAACTGCGAAAACTATTTCTATGTTTCATGGTTTATTTATCACAGAGCATCAAAATGCCGAAAGACAAGTGAGGGGCCCAACAAAATTATTTAAGGGTCCCAAGTAACGTAAGATCAAAACCTATGGACGACAGCAGAAAAATAGCACGGCTATCTTAAGCAAAAAAAAATACTTTAAAGTGGTAGCACACCTGTTATTTTTAGAGTGCAAGCAACAGACTGAACACTAATGAATAATAAAAACTCGGTCGATATCAGGAAATAGCTTTTTGAATGTTTTTTAAAGGTAGTTGACTTCATATGTGCGCCATTTATGTAGCGCAGGCCTGAAGCTGCAGCAGTATGAGGATCTCTACCTATGTTATATTCGGCAGTTTTGTTGTTGTTATTGTTGTTGTTGTCTCTTCCATATGCCTGCTGTGTGAGAGGCCCGCTGCAAGTGGGAACTTCAAAAAGCCACACCAGAGCATAAGGATAGCCTAGTGGCTTTTGTTTTCAGAAGAAAATTATCTGGAAAGCTGCGTATACCTAATCTAATTCGAGAAGTAGCGCGCCCACGTTATCATTTAGTTGATAGTTTGTGGGGGGTTAACGTCCCAAAGAGACTCAGGCTACGAGGGACGCCGTAGTGAAGGGCTCCGGAAACTTCGACCACCTGGGGTTCTTTAATTTCTATTGAAATCGCACAGTACACGGGTCTATAGAACTTTAGAAGAGTGCGGTGAGAGGCTAGTTGGTACGACTTTATGGGAACAAAGAATAACTGCGCCAAAAAGTACGGGACAATAGAGAACCACACGTTTGTCCTATGTGGTTTTTTTTCTCTCTTGTCTCGTCCTTTTTTGCGCAGTTATTCTTTGTTCTCGTAATATATAACTTCGCCTCCCTAGGAATTCGACCACCGCTGCTGGGATCGAACCCGCGTCTTTCGGGTCCGCAGCCGAGCGCTTTACCCACTAAGCCACCGCGGCGACTATGTCATGATTTAGAGGACAAGTTTTAGGCAACAATATCATAATAAAAGGCAGCGGCAACACTCATTTAAGTTCTTAAAGTATCTTTTTTAAAGGCTTTCCTGAGGGCTCGACATGATTTTTTGATGGGATGACAGAATTCATTAACCGCCGGTGCTTTTAAAGTAGTAAGAATACTTGAAGCAGAAGCACAGATATAATATAATACAGATATGCGAAATATTTGATTTGAGCCCATGAAAATTTTTTGAAGTTTGAAAGTTTACTTTCAGCATATGCAGGGTGAATTATAATGCACTCTTTTTTATTTGGCCTCTCTGTTTTTGCAGAATAAATTTCAGAGACGAAGCTTTTCAAGAATTTACCCTTGCTCTTTCTTCAATCTTCGTTGTTTCGAGCCCAGGACACAAAGGAGGCGTGGTAGATTCGAATTTTGGTGCTGCCGCCGCCTGGAGTGAGACACCTGGAAAGAGGAAAATCTAGCTTTCAAGCATTAGCTGCAACCAAGTGCTCCCACTTGGGAAGTGCTCCATATTGCTGCGGTTTGTCGGTTCGTAAGATGCCAGAGCTGCTACAATTACGACCTCGATCAGCTGCAGTGCGTGATTTACGACACGAACAAAATGAACTGCAGGAGGAAAAAACCCGCGCAAAAGTACAATAATTCAGAAAACTTGTGGGCACGAATAAGATGTGCATTTAAAACATCGCCAGCAATCAGTAGTGCGGCTGTTCATTAATGGGGCGTGTGTTGTAAGCCGAGGAAAGAACAAAAAAATTAAACCAGTGCTCTTGGTTTTGGCGCCACCAGAGCATAAAGCCTACACCGAATTCCATTAGATGAACTTGAACACTTTCCCTTGCCCTGTTTTGGTGAATGTGTATTTATTCGCCGTTCTGGGTCGGGTTCGCAGGTTCTACCTGTTGCTTCGGTCAAGTGAAAATGGCTCCCAGTGAAGGGCTGTTGCTTGGTCCACCGACCCGGAGGTGCGGTGCCGTAGCTTCATGAATGGTCAGGCTAGTTCGCTTTTATTTAATTCGCTTTACGACATGATCAAAAAGTGTTCGTGCTGCACGAGATTTCTAGTAAAGAATATTTTTTTAAATTTTTTATTCATCCTACTTATTCAGCCTACTTATTCATCGTTTGCATTTTCCCCAAATGATCATCAACTGTCGTGAAAATAAGAAGTGCTTTATTTTTTAACGCGCCTCTGCTGCCGGGCACGAGTTCAGATGCATGGGGTACAAGTTTTGACAAATGCCATTTGTTTGCAGCTGCTGACTTCGGTGTAGAGCAGAAGCTTTTGTGTTGTTGTATAACATGTGAAAATATAGTAAATATCCGCGAATTTTTTTGCGAGAAAATGAATGTTCTTTCCGAGTCCTCGGAGCCTTGTGTGCAATCTTATTATAGAGATATTATGGTTTATGGTTTATGGGGGTTTAACGTCCGATAGCGACTTAGGCTTAGTGAAGGGCTCCGGAAATTCGACTACATAACAGTGAAGCATTCGTTACTGTGAGCAACTAACCATTCGGCTTTATTATCGCAGAAAAAAGACCAAGATAGAGTTTGCGTGCAGGATCTATTTTTTTTTGCCGGTGGCGTATAACACAATTTAAAATTGTTTTTTGAGGAAAGAAAATAGCGCAGTAATTGCCTCATATATCTCGCTGCACACCGGAGCCGCCCCGTAAGGGGAGGGTGGAATGCGGGAATGAAAGAGGGAAGAGAGAAAGAGGTGCCATAGGATGGATAGAAACAACTTTATTAAACACACACAAAAAAAATCTTCCAGGGTGGTCCCCTACTGGTCCAGGAGTCCACGGGCTTGTGCTTCACGTGAAGCCCGATCCACCAGCCATTTCTGGCCGGCGGGCTGAGCGGTCCGTAAAGCAGCCTACCAGGAAGAATGAGTGGGATTGGGGATGGGGGGCACTGTCTTTGGGGAAGGACATTCCCAAAGGTAGTGAAAAAGTGTGGATCTGGGCACGCCACTGGTGGTACATTCAGTAGGAAAGGTGGGGTGGAAGCATGAGAGACGGTGGGGGAAAATAAAACAGCCTGTCTGTAATTGTCGCCATGTGGCGCTGGATGAGGGCGACAAGGTACTGTGGGGTGGTGGCAGTGTCATGCGGCTGAGTTTGTAGAATGTTGTGATTTGATGATATGTAGAGAGGACCGATGGGGCCTCTTGCGCAGGGTTGGGTGCCTGATCATCCTTAGTGGAGGGCTCCGGTATCATCTCTACCACCGGGATCTTTAACGCGCACTGACATCGCACAGCACACGGGCGCCTTTTGCGTTTCGCCTCTATCGAAACGCGGCCGCCGCGGCCGGGTTCGAACCCGGGAATTCCGGGTCAATAGCCGAGCGCTCTAACCACTGAGCTACCGTGAAGGGCGTATAATACCCCCCCCCCTCGAAAAAAATTTCTGGCTACGCCACTGACGTGACTACCTCTTATAGATTTGCAGTGTCCAACCTCGAGTAGTAAACTTCATGTGAAATTTTCCAAACAGGCTTTGCCATGAGTCACATTGTTCAGAACGCAGTGGGACCGATCACAACGCGAACTTGCGCGGTTTTAGAGCGTTTGCGCTTCTTAGTTCTTAGCCCGGCGCCGTTGTCGGCACCGTGCGCACCACATACCTAAGCAGCGCGCCACATGTCCAACATTCTCGGAAAAATTTTTGAAAATTGGAAATTTGTGATACTGTTATGGAAATATAGTCCATTCTCCAAGTACATTCTGATATGTGGCAAAATCTTTCTTTTAAATTGTTTCCATCGATCGCATCAAACAGTTAAGAGCGCTGTAGAAAACCTATGGGGAACGCTTTTGACAACAGCAAAAAAAGTTGATATAAAAAAATTCAAGACTGCCTTCGGGCGATCTGGGGATATATTGATTGCTATAACGAAGTCTTACGTTATACGAAGAAATTGCGTTCATAAAAGGTTTCCCGCTCAGAAATGGTTTTGTCCAGAATTGTTCGGTATGAGATGCTGCAGTGTGAGTAGCGGCACGGCGTGTATATGTTTTCACGGAAGCGCCTGCGACGACGGCTCTCACGGGCAAACTATAGGCAGCGCGCCATCGCTCTACGGGGCCAATAGCAGCACGATCTGCTTCTCAAAGTAATTTGCTTGCCGCAATAGCTAACGCTCAAACGTTCGTGTTTCCAACTCATCACCGCCTTTTGAGTTTTTCATTTGATCCTTGCAACATGCGTCGCGTATACACCCTGCCCACGCACGTACCGCTCACCCAATATCCTTTTGAATTATGTAATACACATGCATGAGGAGATGGGAGAAAAAGGCGCTGTAATGCAGCTTGACTAGGCTCCCATCCCCTATACAAGAGCAGAACATCAGCAACAAATGTACAAGTCAGTGAAGCAAACAAATACATGGTTGAACTGCAATCAGTAAAAAAAAAACGTTTACAATGAATAAAATAAAAATAAAAAATAGATATAAGCAAATGCCCATAGTGAAAATGTAAAAAAAAATAAAATAAAACAAAGTTTACACTTAAAAAAAACAGGTAAAAACAAATGCACACCACATGTGTCCTGTTGGAGCATTTGCATAATTTTATGCAAATACAGATACAGACAGATACATGACAGATACAGACAGATACATGACAAAAACAAACAATTTATTGCTTTTAGCGACAGATTCTCTATGATGATTCCCTTTTTCATGAAAGAATTACACCTACTTGGAATGAGCGTGCACAACATTTCACCGCCGTAATTGGTCCGTGAACGAGGCACAAACCAAAATTCAGGATGGCGCGTTGAATAATAATGACTGTTAGGTCTTAAAGATGCTATGAGTGCTAAAGAGTCCAATTCCTGTTTTTGTTGGCTCCTGAATGTTTTGCAAAGGCGATATTTGTATAGGTCTAATAAATCTATTAAATGAAACTTTTCCAACAAAGCGTCAGGGTTGTGAGTGGAAAAAGTATTAGAGATGATTTTAATCAGCCTGTTTTGCATCTTTATTACCTTTCACATATTTGTTGCTGTCGTTGTACTCCATACCAAAAGGCAGTACTGTATATGGGAAAGAAATAGTGAATGATAGATGACAAGTCTAGTGTTTATAGGTAATAACTGCCTGTTGCGATACAGTATGCCTATTACACGTGCCGATTTACTTACGATATGGTCGACGTGCATGTCCCATTACATATTTGTTTGAAAAAAGACACCTAGGGTTTTGAAACTAGTGACTATTTCTATGTTCTTATTAGTCAATATTAAAGGATAAGTGAGATCTAATTGCTTCCCTCTCGATCGAAAGATTACAGCCTTGGTTTTTTCAGCATTAATGATTAATGCGTTACTAGAAGCCCAGTCTTCTAGTTTCTTTAACACATCTCTTCCCTTCCCATCCCTTCTATCGAGGTCTCCTCCTTCTGTAGGCTTAGCTAATTCCCTATGTAATTAAGATACTTCAAGAATTTCGTGTAAGGTTTACAACAATCATAAAAGTATTTAAGTATTCATTAAGCCTCACAAGTTATAATTCAAAAGCTGCACAACTGGTTCAAAGAGGATATTTGCTTTTCTGCAAGAAGTTCATGTCGGGTTATTGGGTGCGGAAGTGCGGAAGTGCGTGATTTCGAGAATGTTCACATCGAGGTCATGCGATCCTAATCTATCTTGTATCCGGTGCCTTCTTTCATTTTCATGCGGATGTTGCTGTATTTTGTTTGATCGTTTGGTGCCACTCGTTCTTATACGTAAGAACTCATCGTGTCTGGCTTGCGGCCGTAATTTCGGCAACCGTTACAACCCGGCCTACGACAAAAAGATTACCGTCATTCAGGCAGCGTTCTAATGCACGAGCAAGTTTGAGAGTTTGATAAAGGTGTGGGAATGGTCTAAGTTTACGCATATCGAATCCAGTATCCTTCTATTCCATTCGCAGAAAGAATCAAACGGTACATATTCTAAATTATAAGAAACGAACTGAATACCATCTCAAGTTTTCCAATAGTTTTTGAATAACAGACATGAAGTTCTAATCGTGCACGCTGTAGTTTTCTTCGGTCGCGGTTGAAAGCAAGGCCCACTGCGACGTCGCACAGCATGATGTCGCGATTGGTCTCCTCGTTCAAAGCCGCGACAGGGTCCATTCGTGTAGCGGCGTTCATGATGCCCAAACATATGTCCTCCAAGACTGCGCGACTCCGTAGGGTACCTCCAGATTCAGCAAACACCGAATTCATGCGCCTGATAGCGAAGGCCATAGCTGATAAACCTCGTGTCTCTTCGGAACTGAGATGTGGCGCTAGTTTCATCGCCGACGTCGTCAGCTGTAAAAAGTGATTTTATGAGGCGCATGAAATGACTTTCAAAGAGTTTTTATGTGTTGCGTAGCTCATAGTGGAGATCACTGTTGCGTGTTCGATCGTTACAGCTTCAGCACCTTGAGTTATTGCCTTCATGCTAGCTTTTCTCTGTTTCGCATAAACATTAATTTTGTTCACATATTCGCATCTGTAGCGGGTAATCATAAAAGTATTCGAATCGTATTCCACTCGGTCTATAGCTGCACTATTTGTATTCGATTTCATACCGAAACTACACTATTCGTATCCGATTCAGTTTCGAGAAAGCACTGTTCGCACACATCTACAGTTCCGCCCTTGACTTGCTGGCGTCATGAGCACCTACTGCTTCAGTAGCAGTATGCAGTCTGGTTTTGTCGTATAGGCTTAACGAATCCCGCAAAAAAAAAGTGTGCATACCCAGACACCCTTAAAGCGTATGGGCGCATCTGTTCTGGTTCCTCAGGAGATGCCTGCGACTTAGTGTGGCAACTTCAGCAAAAACCCAATTGTTATGTTAGAAAGGTCGTTTGGTAACCAGCTTTCGCCGGTGGCAAGCCAGAGGTTGGGTCGCAGTCAAACGCTCACTGAGCAACAAACTTTATACAGCAGAGAGACGATACAGAATTACAATTTACTGATATGAACACAGGTGCAACGTTTTCCAAAGCAGTGCAACTCATGCAACGCGATACTCGACAAAGGCTACAATACAGACCAAAATCTTACAACAGCGCTCTAATACCCGCGAAAGAACAAAAGAAACACAAATTGTTCACTGGGCATTGCGATAGGCAGACGACCAGAGGATCACTGAAGTGGCCATCCCAACTGGCGCACGTTGCCTAGCAGGTCCGTTAACTGAGCGACAGCGGTGTAGGCCCCGTGAGTCATGCCGTAACGCCTTCTTCAAAGCAACTTACGGCACGGGCTAGCCGCCTGCATCCAAACGTCTTGTTATGGCGCATTGCAACGGGTGATCAGGAGCATGTTTCTTGTTCCATGAAACCAAAGAGCGCATTTCAATGAACGCTTTGGATTCGGATCCTCAGGTCTGATAGGACCGCTATTGACATCTTGCTCCTTCGCGGAATTCGAGCCCTGCCCCGAAACGCCGATTGGAGTAAGCCATTACTGACCTTCCGTGTCTGTCAGTTACTTCGCGCGAAGGCGTAGAGCGCATATATACAACCACATCAACCGTGCAAACGCTCTCACAGTCGCGGAGGATTCTTCTAGAAAGGACGAGTTTCTTCTCCGGCCAGACACCTCCACTTCCAATCAAAGCGAAGAGGGCATCCGCTCGCGTCTCCGCCTCGCGCATGCGCAGACCGGCTCCGGCGTACGCTGGTACGCGTAGGCGCTGCGCTCGTGCGCTTCGAATCGGCCCATGGAGATGAGCCTTTACGTTCTATGGCGTGCACTTGCGCGCTCCTGTTCGCATCTCGCTGATTTAGTGATATGCGTCGATTTTTGTGGCAACCACGCGCTGACATTGCTTTTCAGGAAAATAAATTCTGGGCTATCAGCGTTATCAACGGCACATTGAAGGAGGTTCAGTTTCCCTGCAGTGTATGTTACCTCAAAATTCTCAAAATGTGCTGTTACCTCTCACGCCAGGTTTGTTTTATGGCGTGTATACGTTTGTGTAAGCTTTTCATTACATTGCTTTTCAGGAAAATAAATTCTGGGCTGTCAGCGTGATCAAGGCACATTGAAGCAGATTTAGTTTCCCTGCAATGTATGTTACCTCAAAATTCTCAAAATGTGCTCTTACCTCACACGCCAGGTTTGTTTTATGGCGTGTATACGTTTGCGTAAGCAGCGTTCACTACCAACGTCTTAGTTCTTGCTTGTATGCTTCCAACGTTCGGTTTCGTAATCCATGTGCACCACACTTGGTGTAAATAGAACATGGCTAGCAGGCCAAGATACAGAGCGAAAGGGCGGTACCTTTACTCGGTTCATTGCGTCAGGGGTACGCAAGCGCCTATATGATCTCGATGTTCGGGTAAGTTGTCTGGCTGATCGAGTGGGGTAACACAGAAACCTGGTACAAAGCTTCTCTGCAAAGTAAAACTCTAAGAGGTGCATGGAGGCAAAGGAGAAGTCTCAAGTGTAGTCTGCCTTTTCTCATTTCGCTACTAATTATGCCCTCATGACATCTTCTACGTTTACAAGTACAACTTGAGATCGCCAATGACGTTATGCGGCCAAATCGGACGCTGAATTACCGCCGGGCGTAGCTTGCTGTTAAATTCTGAAAACCTGCGCGACAGCAAGACATGGTGCGAGTCACATGGACATGCACGCCGCCCAGCTCAATATACGCTTTATATCAGGATTACAAAAAAACTGAAGTAGGAAATTATTGCACCCACGTGTCCAGGACAGTAGGTGCATTTCTTGTGCAGCACTATGGACGTTATCCATCGTTCGATGTGGCAGATTTGCGAGAATAAACGCAGTACTAGACATCCTCAGAACATCTGACGCAAATGAAACGGTTTCAAGAAAAAGCTTTGTTGCTGACGCTACTACCGAAGAAATGCCATCACTTCTGATCAAGTTATGAAAAGAACGGCAGTGTGCTTTTATGACTGAAATCAGAAATCCAGCTTTTTTTATTTATAAAGAAAACACACTTACCCAGCGACAGAAACCCGAAACCAATGAGGAGAATTCTCGTGAACTCCATGTGCGTTAATTCTGGAAGATGGAAAACCAACCGCTTTAGAATAGATGATAGATGACTGGGGAATTCGTGCACTATATTCAGTATTGTTTTTAATAAAGTCAATACTCAAACATCTATGCCTTTCGAAATAACTTTTTAGCTTCTTTTAGCAAGAAAATGAAAAAAAAAAACAGTCCTGGCGCCTTTGCTCACAGAAAGCTTTGGAAGAATTCGTGTTAATTTTATGCAGTGCTGCCGTGGCTGACATCAGCAGCTCGTAAAATAAATGCGTACTGTATTGAAAATCAATAATTACTGCCGCTCAGTATTACTAAGATATGTTTTATGTCCTTCCATCGTAGGCAATTGTATACTTCTTCTAAATACTTTCTTTTTGGTTCGGTAGTATCGTCCGTTTCTTCCTGTAAGTACTTTGGTATTGCCGTAACGCTAAACCTGACATGGGCATCTCATATCACGAACATCGCTAACGAGGCTAACCGTAGACTTCGGTTTTTGCGTCGCACTCTGCGACTTGCTACCCCATCCATCAAATCAATAGCGATCAACCTTTGTCCATCCTAAACTTGAATGCGCATCGGCAGTCAGAAGCAACACAACCGAAGCTCCGTATTCGCATCCCCTAGCTCAACGAACAAGTGGCACAGTGCACGGCCCAGCTCGCCGACTCGAATTGGATGGGCCGTGCAACACGGCCGCTAGACATATGTCTAGCCGCAGCACTTGGTGTCTCTTTTGCGCCTTGATTTATCCGACTCAAACCAGAGCTGAGACACAAAAACAACACCAACGGGCTATCCATAGGCTGAATGAAGAGAGCCCAAAAGTAGCATGCAAACTACGCGATCAATACCTCTGTATCCAACAAGACCCCCGAGTGCCAGCGTACTCGTATGCATTTTCCGAGAACGGCGTGCAAGATCAACCGTTCTGGCTTCACGACCTGAAGACCGCCCTGACTTTAAAATCAAGCGAGGAACCACGCCGATAAGAGACAAAATAGCAGTGAAATTACTGCCAACCTTCCCGACCCGGCCTACGAGGCGCTCCTCGCATACATAAACTCAATCTGGCTCGGGCAGGTACCCCTCCCAATTGAATGGAAGACCGCCCTGGTCCCTTTCATTCCGAAAGCCAGCAAAGCCATAAAAACGCACAGCCTCCACCCCGTCTCCCTCGAGTCTTGGGCAGGAAAACTAATGGAGGCTATGGCGCGAGATAGGCTCTCCGAGTTTTTGGAAAACCGAAACGTATTTGCCGACACTAAGTTCCGGTTCCGCCCGCACCGGTCCGCGTAGGATGTCCTGTTCTTCAACTAGACCACAAAGTTCTCAATCCCGTCGAATACCCCCTTAATAACAAGGCAGACTCGCCTTCGATTTGAAGAGGGCTTTTGATAATGTCACACACGACATAATTCTGACACACCTCTGCCAAACTAACTGTGGACACAACACGCTTCAATACATTAGGCTATTTCTCTCCGCCCGGTCATTGTATATCCGCATACGGGATGAAGAACACGACTCCTACCAGTTAGGGATGAGACGTACCCGCAGGGCGCGTTCCTCTACCCCTATTCAATTTGGCAATGATGAAACTCACGGCTCAGCTGGTAAAAGTCGAAGGCATACAGCACACGCTGTATGACGACGACATCACCATTTCGGCTAAACACGGATCGGTAGGCGACATTGAAGCCAACCTGCAGCAAGCGACGGAGATCGTGGACGCCTATGCCTGCCGCTGCAGCCTTCAATGCTTCCCAGCCAAATTGGAATTTGAGCATGTTCGTTCCTCGCCGAAGTGCACTATCAAAATCGGACTGTCCCTAGCGAGTGCACCCATCCCAAAACACGATGACATCAGAGTAGTGGCTGTATTTATTCATAAACACCGCCGAGTCGGCACAACACTGGCAAAACTGCGCAGTCAGGGGGACCAAGTGAGCCGCATGGTCCGCCGTTTCCAGTAACCGCGGGGGGTTACGGTTCAAAGACACCTGGCGGCTGGCGCACGCATTCATAAACAGTCAAGTCGTATACACGACACCTTATCTCCACCTTCGCAGGTTTAACGGAAACGCCCTGGGGATATTCTCTATAAAATTTACTTCATGCTCTCGACCTCCCGATCACCACGTCCAAACAGCGCCTCCTGAGCCTGGGGATGGTCAACACCTTTGCGCAGCTTCGAGAAGGACACTTGACGAACCATTACACTAGACACTCAAAGACACCGAAAACGCATCCACCATCCAACACTGAAGGAAGAGTGCGTGCATATCCCCGAAACATGGAGATACGCCCAGCATGGGCGCCCTCTACCGGCCAACATGACACGAGATGTCTACAGTGGCCGGCGGCTCGCACGGGCGGAAGCCTTGGCACGCCACTATGGGAAGAAACACGGAGTATTCCACGTGGACGCCACCGGCCCACACCATAGGGGTTAGTACACGGCCGCAGTCGTCCGCCAAAACACCTCGGTGAACGGCCTTTCGTTTCAAGCACAAGACAACACATGCGGAAGACATGGCCATCGCGCTCGCCACCGCCGAACAGCAATCGCGAGTGATCGCTACCGACTCACAAGGGGCCTACACGAACTTCGAAAAGCGTTTTATACCACAACTTGCGTACATCATACTTCAAGAAAGCAATAATCTCGTGGCCCCCGCGTCCCGCACGATAATGTGGACTGCCGCGCACACGGCTCGCGAGGGCAACGAAGCGTCACACGCGCTGCCCGCACGCTTACTCTCCAATGCCATTCGTTTCTAAAACGCAATCAAGACCATTGTTATTTAGCTGTCACGCCCATCCCTCATGTAATGTTTTATACCGGAGGACTTTGAGGCACCGAAAAAAATGCTTTGTGTAATTTCTAATTGACGCCAAAATTATGTAAATAAAAATAAAGGCTACTGACATGCACCTAACAGGCGTGAAATACCTTCGGAATTTTGCGAAGATGCTGGCCGTTCCAAAATTTTAGAACATACAGAGCCTCTACCAAAATAAACCTGTGTGTAGGTATATTACACAGAATGCCGATAAATAAAATTGAATGCACATTCGAAAGCCAAGCAAACAAGTGTCAAGACTGAGCGGTCACGGCACCTGTGTTTGCGTCACGGAAGTATTCAAATATAATTTTGGGATTAAAAAATTAAGTTCCGGTTCATCATGATTTCTAATGCGGCGGCTTCGTTTAACACTCGGAGCATAGTGTGCCATTCAAAAGTGTCCTAGCTGAGGTTTTGATTGCACTTTTACAGGTAGATAAAAGTGCTACGATGGTTAGTACTGGTAGAACTGCCTGCTTTTCCACAATCGTTAGTCTCTAAGAGAGCAGCCGATTACTTTCTCACAGGCTAAAGGAACACGGACATCAGGCCATTAGTCCTCCTGAACTAACAGTTTACCGCGAGGACTAAGTGGGGAAGCTAGACTCCCTGTACCAATTTTTAGTTGGGACCAGTATAAGTCAACGCGAATACATGACTGCCCAAGCTATGGCTTCGACATTCAGTCCAGGCGCGCTGGACTGTCTTGTAGGAGCACGGAAACACATCTATAAACGTGATCTCCTTAAAAGTTCTTCGAGGTGAGACATTTAAATTCGTTTTGTTCAGCAGGCTCGGAATGGTATAGAAGTTGCAATTTGTTCGTAGGAGTTGCAATTTCAATGGGACCATTTTTTAAGGTGAGAAAGAAAGAGAAGAAAAGGACAACAAGAGAGAAATGGAGTCAGCCGACGTTGACATACTCAAGCCCGTTGAGAGTCAGTAGTAAAGATAGCGAAGTACATATTGTGAACCATTTCGTCACACAGGAGCCGGGTGAAAGCATTTCCTGCGGAGCCTTGTCAAGGGCGACTTCATTCAAAAAAGGATGAGGCACGATCTGAAGCAGGAAGAAATCGAATAATTTTTAGCAGCTACTAATAGTAGCTACTAATCTGAATATGTATTATAGTGGATTCACGGAATGCGAATACAGAGAAACAGTCGTTCTGTTTTCTTTCATTGACAGCAAAGACAGCTCTTTCAAGCAGTCTCGCGACTTGTCTTCAGGGTAATGAGGATGACACGTTGCCGCTC
The DNA here is from genome assembly GCF_055824585.1 of Amblyomma mixtum. Lineage (NCBI taxonomy): Eukaryota > Metazoa > Arthropoda > Arachnida > Ixodida > Ixodidae > Amblyomma > Amblyomma mixtum. The sequence continues at coordinate 109,457,774 of NC_143013.1, forward strand.
GCTGCTAAGCTTCCCGACCCCGACGTTCCCCGACGTTAAGCGGACCCCGACGTTCAGTCAAGGGTCACGGCAAGAGCGTAGGAGGTAACCGCCAGACTTGAACTGCCGGCCACCTGGAGCGGCTGAAAAACCCAAGATGGTCACCAACCTCTTACTGACAATAAAGTTTTTTCTCTCTCTCTCCCTCTTCGGCGTTGGAATTAGTCGCCTTCTTCTTCTACTGAAATGTAAGTGAGGTTCGTGGGACCGTGACCTCAGTTAGTAGCTTCAAACGGCCCCTGATATTGGCATAAGCATGCTGTTGTATCTTGAACTCACGTTTGGCCTTAAAACACAGCAATTTAAGAAAAGCAAAGAACATGTGCATATCCAGTCACTTTTGCAGGAAAGACGCTCCTTGTATCGTTTTTGTTTTCTCCACCTCCTACGTTGCGAAAATTAACTTCCTAGGGCACTCATGTGTTTCATGATATGCCTTGCGCAAAAGTGCAGCAAAGTAAGTTTGTGGCTCGGTGCTTTCAACCGACAAATCGTTCACGCCATGGTTTTCTTCAAGTCCGACCTTACCCAAACCACGGGAAGAGAACTCTGTTTTCGACTCCCATAGGCTTTTTATTTCATTTCCTGCCCACATGAGCACTGTATTCCGCACTCTCTTCATTGAACTTTATAAATATCGCTGCAAAGATGAGGTTGTTAACCCTCCTTCTAAAACCTGCACCTCGACTTAATTGTGCCCTGGAGAGCCCTAGCGCCCAAAGGACAGTGGCCCTTGTTTCAGATTAGCGTCGTTGCTACAGACAAGCCTCGTGCAACAAAATTGAGGCTTGCCTTGGTGGTGGCAAGAAGAAATGTCTTTAGAGTCGAGAGGTGCCCTTCCGGCAGCGCACAGGCGTCAGCAGAGGGAAGTAGTTGTGCAACTAAGTCCCTTTTAGCTAAATAAATGAAAGAGTAGAGAACAACTTTTATTGATCTTTTAGCCACCTGACATGGCTTTTCTAATTCAAAGGAACGCTGAGGTCGACTGCGTCTCATAGTTCCGGGCTAAGAGGAACCATCGCATTGGGCAAGGGGCTGGACCATTTAAGCCTCTTCTGTACCCGGTAGCCGAATCCCGGGGCACACCTGCCAAACGCAGCCACGGCATGTCAAGATACCCGAGTCGAGGACACTATATTTACATGCAGTTACCACATCAGGCGGTTCCTAAGTCTTAGATCTCTGGATGACCTCAAGCTTTGTCCTTTTTTACTGGCCGCTTAATGGTCACGATTTGTCCCGGGTGTAAATAAAAACTAACGCATTTATATAGATTCCTAGATGTACAACGCTTCTAGCAACATAGCATAGTGGGTGAGTTCCCATGCTGTGTTCTGGT